>NW_012113475.1:9138621-9181411 GCF_000951035.1 Colobus angolensis palliatus | reverse complement strand
TCTCTCTCTCTCTCTCTTTCTAGGAGTGAATGCTATGGTTTATCATGAAATTTATGTTAAGCTATTTAATAAATGGAAGTTTCCTATTAATTTTGACTTTGAGTTTGGGAGGCACAGGCAGACTCATGTTCCAAGCAAGCGTTCTTCCACATACACTCTTTAATAGAATGCACTTGTGTTCTAAATGCCATTATAAATCATATTTTATTTTAGTTGCCATGCATCACAATGGATGTGTACTGTTTCAGGTATTCACTGTAACTATTTTACTTCTGTTCCTCAGTTCAACTGAACAAACCAAGTGCTTTCACAAAATAATTTCCCACAAATTTCATGTAATATTACAATATCAAAGAGTGCCAATAGGAAAAAAATAGCCTTCAGAAAGAAGTTTGAAGCATATACGGGAATGATGATTCCTTGGTCATTCATTAAAAAAATATAAAACAAATATTTTACAATTTTGATAAAGAAGTTGATGGTCAAGATATGTCAGTTCCATTCATTGATTCTCTAATATAATACCTGTAAATTTATTGTAAGGTAACGATATTCAATGTAGACAATAATTTATGCACATAAACATTACTTGGAATTATGGAAATGAACACAACTGAATTGTTAATAATAGGCAAATGTCTAAATATAGTAGACTATGTTTTGCAGTCCTTCAAAAGATTTTATGGGACTTTTTAAAACACATGAAAAACTGGTTATAAATGTATGTAATTAAAGTAGAATTCTCTCTATATATGTCTCTATCTGTAGCATCTCAATTATGTAAAAAGTACAGACTAGAGGGACTTTTACCAGAAAAAAATATGGTTATTATCTATAGTAGTTACTATCTTTGGATGGAAATAGTATTAGTGATTTTTTTCTATACATTATCTTTATTAAAAATAACATATAGCCAGGAGTGATGGCACAAGCCTGTAGGCCCAGCTACTCAGGAGGCTGAGGCAGGAATATCACTTGAGCCCAGAAGTTCTAGAATAGAACTAGGCAAAGCAAAACTCTATCTCTAAAGAGGTTTTAAACATAGAGGAAAAAAATTAAAAATAACATTTATATTATACAAGTATACTTTTATGATAATTAAAAATAAACATAATTGCCCTACGATTTAAAAATAAAAGGAAAGGAAATGAATGTAAGTATCCTAGTTCCATGTGATAAATTTAAGTACTATATTTTGTGGCATATAATCTTCCTTTATTTATACAATAATAAAACAAGGATACAATAGTAAATTAAGGAAAACATGGCACTATCTTTCAGGCCATTCCATTAGCTACAAAACTCTTGTGGTTTACTTTATGGGATACATTCTGGAAAAAAAAAAACCTTTCTCAAGTTTCAGTTTTTACTTTTAGATCCTCACACCATGAAGCTTCTCGGAAATTGATGAGTAATTTGTGTGACCATCTTTGCATTGTTTGCCTGGAATGCTCTTGCGTCTTCTTTCCCATGAACTTTGGTCTGCATTTAAGCTCCTGTACAAGCCTTGAGACCTCCATTAATTTCTCTCAGATTCCTGCAGCCCAGAATAATCTTTCTTTCACATATTCAGCATATCACATGTTCACATTAACTGTGAGGCTTCACCCTCCCCCTGAACTCTTGAATCCATCTCAACTCTTTTCCATTAGTGGTTTTCTGTATCCATTACTCTGTCCTTCAGATACACAAGGGTGTCTTTTTCTGTAACATGCACATGAGAGAAGAGAGAGACCCTCTCTCTTATTGTTTTATATTGTTTTATACTCAGTACATGTTTTAAGAAAAAAAACAAGGAAGTGAAACCAAAGACAGGCAGCCCGGCGCCAGGCTCGAAACCAGGCCAGACTGGGCCAGACTGGCCTAAACCTAGTAGTTAAAAATCAACTACATTGTACAGAAGAACATTGTGAAACTCCCTGTTCTGTTCTGTTTCACTCTGACCACCAGCGCATGAAACCCCTGTCACATATCCCTTAGATTGCTCAATCAATCAAGACCCTTTCATGTAAAATCTTTAGTGTTGTGAGCCCTTAAAAAAGACAGAAATTGTGCACTCAAGGAGCTCGGATTTTAAGATGGTAGCTTGCCGATGCTCCCAGCTGAATAAAGCCCTTCCTTCTATAACTCTGTATCTGAAAGGTTTTGTCTGCGGCTTGTCCTGCTACACACACAGGTTCAAGCCTCTCACTGCATGCTTTTCAGCAACTTCTGGTCTTTTCAGTCAAGCTAGACTGTGCTGTCTCCATTTACTTCTTCTTCAAGTCATAGGGGTCAAGCTTTAACCCCCAGAGGATGTGACTGTATGACACAAGGTTACCCATAACCTTTAATTCTTAAATGCAACTTACAATTTTCAGTGTTTTTTATGTGACTTTCATGTGGTAATTGACATTGTCAGCTGCCACTTTGGGAAAGCTTTTCCTTTTCCTGCCGCCCCACTTTCTCCTTATTTTCCTTCTACTTTTTAGCTTGTTCTTTATATCAGTCTTCTTTGTGGAATTATCTGTTCCTTCTCATTTGGAGTTAGCATTTTTCAGGATTACGGATTTGATTTTCTTCTTCGTCTTCCATTTATCTAATCTATTTTCTCAGGGTGATTTAATCTACTCCTAGGCTTCAACTAGAATCAACATAATGTTAACTCTCAACTATTAATAAATATGTCACAATGTAGTTTTTCTTGTTTCTGAGTTTTATGCTTACCTCTCTATTTGTTTTATGAAGATGTACACTTGAATTTTCCAGATACCTAAAATACCACATAATAAAAGTGAACTAATTATAAGACCACTTTTACCTATGATCGTGTCCATTTGGACTGCTGTAGCAAAATATAAGCTATGACACTTTTAAACAACAGACTTTTATTTCTCACACTTCTGGAGGCTGGGATGTCCAAGAACAAGGCACTGTCAGATCTAGTGTCTGGTGAGGGCCCATTTCCTGGTTCATAGATGGAGACTTCTTACTGTGTCCTTGCAGAAGGAAGGGAGCTTTCTCAGGCACTTTTTATAATGGCACTAATGCCATTCATGAGGGCTCCACTCTCATGACCCAATCACCTTCCAAAAGTCCCACCACCTAATACCGTCACCTTGGGGGCTACGATTTCAACACATACATTTTTAGGGAAGAAAAACTTTCAATCTGTAGCCACCACCTCCAACAACAACAACTTAGTCACCTTTTGATGTGTGTGTGGGTATATATGTTTCATGTTTGATACCATCACTCAATCACTGAGAAATAAAATCCTTGTATTATTTTCAATTTCTACCCTTTTCTTCACTGCCATTGACCTGCTTCCATAAAATCAATTATGGACTCATCATCATTTAGCAAGATTATTGCAATAAACTTCTAACTTGTTTCCTTGCCTCTATTGCACTCCCATCTAATTGTCTTCCACACTAAAGCCAGTCTTTTTCTATTTTTAACAGTTATTACTGTTCCTGTTAACCCTTTACTTGGCTTCCTTTATTGAACTTTTCTATAGCTTTATGAAGGTCAATGGGTTTAACTGTTGACTTATGGCCAGATACTGCCTGATATGGTTTGGCTATGTCCCCACCCAAATCTCACCTTGAATTGTAATAATCTCCATGTGTCAAGAGCAGGGCCAGGTGGAGGTAATTGAATCATGGGGGCAGTTTCCCCCATACTGTTCTCATGGTAGTGAATAAATCTTATGAGATCTGATGGTTTTATAAATGAGAGTTTCCCTACCATGACGTAAGATGTCCCTTTGCTCTTCCTTTATCTTTCACCATGATTGTGAGGCCTCACCTACCATGTGGAACTGTGAGTCCATTTAACATCTTTTATTTATAAATTACCCAGTCTCAGGTATGTCTTTAATAGCAGCAAGAGAAAAGACTAATACACTGCCCTGCTATTTTCTAGAGTTGTCCTACTTTCTCTTTTAATCTGTGGCTCTACTACTTCTGTTCTTCAAATACACTATACTTTATTCTGTCTCTCCAAAATATGCATCCTGTTGTGATATTCCCATAACATTGCTACATGTTTCTTTCTCAGAAATAACCTTATGTAAAAAGCTTTCCTGAAACACCTATCCAGAAATAACTAGTGATTTTAAGATGTTTCTGTACTTGTTCATCTTTTTTCACCATCTTTATTAGAATTAATTATACATTATAAATATAATTATATACAATTCTAACATAATTATAAGATTTCTGAAAATACTGTGATCCTGATTTTTCCTTTGAATACCCTATAAAATTTAGTACATGGGTGAAATATGGGTACTGCTCAATAAATACTTAATTCATGAGTTTCACAACTCAGAACTCCCTTTAGTGGATCACATGAGTCTCCTTCACAGTTATTCAGTTCATTTGTCTATAATTCAGCAAGTACCTACAGCAACAAATAAAGGTCATTGTGTTTTACTGTTGGTTTATGACTTGAGACTGCCATGCTATTTTCATGTTATCTGTTTTAAGGACAATAAACGTAAGAGGACTTTTTTTACGAAAACAAACAAACAAATACACATTTATCTTATGGGAATTTTGAGACAAGAAAATTTTTCTTTCAAAATGTATAGCTAGCCTGAGGAAAAATGATAAAACTGGTGATTTGCTTTGGGGACACTCCCACTCTACTCTGACAGCATTTTCCCCCCTCTCTTTACAATCTCATTCTTCCACCTGCATCTCCAGAGTCCATAATGCCCACCAGGGCTCCTCATGAAACCCTAACTTGGAAAATTGTCCCAGGTTACTATCCTTTGTTGAAACTCCTACTCCTTCACAATGTGACTGTAGGTTGCTTTTACTAACCTAACAATAAATAGCCTTATGTATGGGTGATTAAAATAATTTGATACATTACCAATCACAGGTGCATTTGAATTTTAAAAGACTTCTCTGGAGATACATTGCTTTTCATTGTATTATTCTAATGGTAAAATCTAAGTTGCTTGTGAGAGTGGAGTACTAGGGCACTTCTAGCATATAGATAACTGCTTATCTCCTTTGTCACACAGTATTTGAATAGACACTGGAATTTGTCAAAACTGGAGGGCAGAAGCTCTGTATTAGTCTGTTCTCCCACTGCTGATGAAGACATACCTGAGACTGGGCACTTTACAAAAGAAAGTGGTTTAAGGGACTTATAGTTCCAAATGGCTGGGGAGGCCTCACAATCATGCTGGAAGGCAAGGAGGAGAAAGTCATATCTTACAGGGGTGGTAGCAGGTAAAGAGAGAAAGAGCTTGTGCAGGGAATCTCCCATTTTTAAAACCATCAGATATCATGAGACTTATTCACTATCACCAGAACAGCATGAAAAAAAACCTGCCTCCATGATTCAATTACCAGCCACCAGATTCCTCCAATGACACATGGGCATTGTGGGAATTACAATTCAAAATGAGATTTGGGTGGGGACAGAGCCAAACCATACCAGGCACAGTTCTCTACAAGACTGCTCTCACTTCAATTATCAGCTCCAAGTTTGGGGTTTCTAGAGCCACCCACAGTTCTGACTAGATACCTCAGGGTTTCCCATGACCACCCTTAAGTCTAACAATTTATGGAAAAGACTTACAGAACTTACTGAAAATGCTACTCATATCATTGCAATTTTATTATAGCAACAGGATACAAATGAGAACCAGAAAAAAGAAGAGATGCATAGAACAGAGTTTGCAAGAGTTCCATTTACAAAGCCTCCATTGTCCAAAGGGATGTCTTACTCTCTCTGTATCAAAGTACAGCAATGCTCAAAGAATACTGACAACCAAGGTACAATTTGATTATGGCAACAGGATACAAATGAGAATCAGAAAAAAAGAAGAGATGCATAGAACCAAGTTTGCAAGAGTTCTATTTACAAAGCCTCCATTGTCCAGAGGGATGTCTTACTCTCTCAGTATCAAAGTACAACAATGCTCAAAGAATACTGACAACCAAGGCAGTTCACACAAGCTTCAGTGTCCAGAGGTTTTGTTGACATTTCATTGGGTACACATGATTGTTGAAACATTGGCCATGTGGATAAACTCAATCTCAAAGCCTTCTGCAGAGGAAGGGTTGATATCACTTGGCTTAAAGCCCAAAATCCTCTAATTACATGGGTGCTTTTTCTGACATAACTAGTCTCCATCCTGAGTAATCTCATTAGCATAAGCGATCTGGGGTCCTGCCATGAGTCACCTCACTAACATACACATCAAATGTGACCAGGGGTCCATCATGGATAACAAAAATACCCCTATCACTCAAGAAATTCCAAGAGTTGACCAGGTGCTATGGCTCATGCATGTAATCCCAGTACTTTGGGAGGCTGGGGCAGGTGGATCACAAAGTCAGGAGATCGAGACCATCCTCCCTAACACAGTGAAACCACGTCTCTACTAAAAATACAAAAAATTAGCTGGGCGTGGTGGCAGGCCCCTGTAGTCCCAGCTACTTGGGAGGCTGAGGCAGGAGAATGGTGTGAACCTGGGAGGCGGAGCTTGCAGTAGTGAGCGGAGATTGCGCCACTGCACTCCAGCCTGGGCGAGAGAGCGAAACTCTGTCTCAAAAAAGAAAGAAAGAAGGAAGGAAGGAAGGAAGGAAGGAAGGAAGGAAGGAAAGAAATTCCAAGAGTTAGAAGGTTACCTCCCAGGAAATGGGGATGCCAGACTAATTCTTCATTACACAATGGTAAATACAAAAATTTATCAGCTTTCTTACAGAGCAGAAAAACATATAGCTCTTTGGATTTCTGTGTGTGCATTTTGAAATGAAATGAGAAAAAGTTGGATGGCCATAGTTTATAAAATATCTATAACCTTCATTCTCCACTACCTTTATTAAAATAGATAAAACCCAATGCCATACTGTTCATTTCTTAGACTTCCATTTTTTTTTAAATAAGGAGGAATTCCTTTCTGCTGCCAAACCATTAAAATAATAATAATAATGTGAACAGTATATTTTTGTCTGAATCAAAAGCTTAAAAAATAAAAGCATAAACTATAAGCATAAGAATCAATGAGAACTAAAACTGATCAAAGACTTGAATTTAATAGCTAAAACCATAAACTTCTCAGACAAAAACTTAGAGGGATAATCTTCATGACCCTGGATTTGGTAATGGGTTTTCAGATATAATACCAAAAGCACAGGCAACAGCAACAAAAGTAGATTAATTGAACTTATTTAAAAACTTTTGTGCTGAAAGATTATTATCAAGAGAGTAAAAAGACAACCCATAGAATGATAGAAAATTTTCACAAATCATATATCTAATATTGGTTTAATATTGAGAATAAATTACTCATACCATTCCAAAACAAAAACAAATCAACCCAATTAAAAATGGGGAAAGGATATGAATAGACATTTCTTTAAAGAAGACATGCAAATGACCAACAAACAATTAAAAAGGGATTCAAAATCATTCATTGCCTCAGTCCATTCAGGCTGCTATAACAAAATACCTTAGACTGGGTAGTTTATAAACAACAGAAATTTATGGCTCACAGTTCTAGAGGCTGCAAAGTCCCAGATTAACACACTACTATATTCATCATCTAATGATAGCTCTCAGCTTCATAGATGATCTTTTCTATGTGTCGTCATATGACAGAAGGGGTGAACAAGCTTCCTCAGGCTTCTGTTATAAGAACACTAATCCCATTCATGAGAGTAGATCCCTCATGACCTAATCACCTTCCAAAGGCCCACCTCTACATCATGCTACGTTGGTGATTAAGTTTCAACATATGAATTTGGGGGCTGGGAGGACACAGACATTCAGACCACAGAACTGATCATTCTAATCATTAGGTAAATGCAAATCAAAATTATGATGAGCTACCACTTCACACCCAGTAGTATACCTACTGTCAAAAAAAAAAACTAAAACAAAAAAACTCAGCAGAAAATAAGTATTTAAGTATTGGGAAGAATGTGGAAAAATTGGAAGCCTTGTGTATTGTTGGTAAGAACGTTGAATGATGTAACCACGACGAAAAATAATTCCTCAAAATATTAAAAATATAATTTGCCACATGACCCAGCAATTCCACTTTAGAGTATATACCTGAAAGACTTGAAAGCAGGATCTCAAAGAGTTATTTGTATGGTCATGTTTATACAGCATTATTTACAATAGCCAAAAGTGGGGGCAATCCCAGTGTCCATCTACAGATGAATGAATAAACAAAATGTGATATACACATAATGGAATGTTATTCAACAATCAAAAGGAACGAGGTTCAGGTACATTCTACAGCATGGATGGACTTTGAAACATTATGCTAACTGAAATAATCCAGACATAAAAGGAAAACTATTACATATTTCAACTTACATGAGGTATCTATCTAGAACAGGAAAATTTTTAGGGACAGAAAGTAGAATAGAAGTTACCAAGGGTGGGGTCGGGGAGGGGAAATGGGAGTTTTTGCTCAATGGGTATAGTTTCTATTTCCGATAACAAAAAATGTTATAGAAATAGATAGTGGTGATGGTCACACAACATTGTGCATGTATTTTATACCTCTGAATGGTAGACTTTAAAATGGTTAAAAATTTAAGTTTTATATTATTATGATTTTTTAAATGTCAGTGAACTAAACATTCAGGGCAAAGAGAGAAAAATAGAAGAATGTGTCATTGTTAGACAACTAGCTATTAAAAGAATAAAGTCAAACTTTACAAATTTTTGTTACTGCAGAGAAACTTTCAGATGGGTCTTTGTACAGGAAAGAGAGAATGTGCTATAAGAAATTACATGCTTTTCTGCTTTGTACATTTTACATTATGTGCAATCAAGATTGTGTGCCCTATTCCAGACTGATCCAATTAATTGCCCCCAACTTAAAAATGTTTGTGGCTCTATACAACTGTACTAAATTATAACTTTATCTAAAGAGTAATATGGTAGACAGAATGCTGACTCCCTACAATGCCTACTTCCTGATTCTCAGAACCTGTGAATGTATTATGGTTATATGGCAAAGAGATCTTGCAGATATAATTAAGGTTATAGTGCTTGAGATGGGGAGATTATCCTGGATTATCCAGGTTTGCTCAATCTAACCACATGAACCCTTAAAAACGAGAAATTTCTCTGCTGACAGAGATCCAGGAGAAGAGAAAGGGAGGGGATAGATGAGGCAAAGCAACATGAAATGTAAGAAGGGCTTGAGCCATTGTTGCTTCCTTTGAAGATGGAGGAAGGCGGCAATGAGCCAAGGAATGTAGTCAGCCTCTAGAAACAGAATGACCTTAATCCAACATCTAGCAAAGTAACAGGAGGGAGCCTTGGTGGCACAACTCCATGGAACTGAACTCTGTCAAAACACTGGATTCTAAGTGAGCAGGGAAATGGATTCTCTCCAAAAACCTCTAGAACAAATAAAGCCCTGATGACACATTGATTTTGGCCTTGTGGGACCCAGAGCAAAGAAACCAGCCAAATGTACTGATTTTTAACCTATAGAACTGGGGAATAATTTTGTGTTGTTATAAGGTACTAAGTTTGTGATATTTGTTATGGCAGTGATAAAAACTATACAGACGATGTCTGGAAACACCACAGTGCTTGTCAATGCATCTGGCTAAATTTCTCCCCAACATTATTCAAAATGTAATAGCAACCAAAGGAATACCCCATTACCAAACATATTCACCTTCCTTTCAGGTGGCTCTCTGACATTTCATAGTTTCTGAAATTAAGCAACATGACCCCAAAGTCTCCGAAATTCAGTACCTTTTCCCTGAGTATATCTTGACTTTTTATAAAGGGCACTCAAGAAAATCAAGGGACAACAAGAAAAATAAAAGAATATTGTTATTTTTTTTTTCCTGGCAAGTTAGCAAAATCTCAGTTCAAATATTGCATATTTGATGTTGAATAATAATGACTCAGGAGATGATTTCTCACTTGCAGAATAAAAATACTTTAACTTGAAAAAAGGAAAACTTCTATCTGTACACTTTACAAGATGACACTGTGAACACTATTTATTTTGGGATTTGCTCCAAGTCTCAAGGTCAAGACAGTTAAGGTAATCTCAGAAGTCTAGAGTATACATTTCAAGATAGGAGAATTCACACAGATACGATTCAGATGCAAGTGAAATGAAATAAAGATGTCTTTTTTTACTTTCTGAAATATTGCTGCCAATCTGGTTTCACATCCAGAATATTAGTTTTATTCTACTCAATAACAAGTTTCTATAAACTTAGTGGATAAAACAACACAAATGTCTTACCTCTTGTTGTCCATAAGTCAGGAGTCTCCAGTCACAACTTGGCTGGGTTCTCTGCTCGTTTTCGCAGGGCTGCAGTCAGGGTTTCAACTGAGCTGCATTTTCATCTGGAGGCTTAGCTGGGAAAGCATCTGATTTCAAGTTCAATCAGGTTGTTGCAGAATTCATTTCATTGCAGCTGTGAGACTGAAGACCCTGACTTTTTTCTGCCTGTCAGTTTTCAGCTGGAGGCTGCCCTCAGGTCTTGTAGGCCACCAAGAGTTCTTTGCCATGTGGACTTTCTCAGCATAGTTGCTTACTTCATTGAACCAGCAAGGAGAAGCTCTAAAGCAGTCGACTAGCAAGATTTATATAATGTAATGTAATCATAGGAGTGGCATCGTATCACTTTTTCATATACTATTAGGCACAAGTCACACAGGTGCCACCTACACTCAAGAGGAGGGATTATGCAGGAATGTGAATATCAACAGGCGGGTATTTTACTGTGAGGTTGGAGTCACCTTAGTGTCTGTCTGCTAGTCAAATTTCATGATTGTCTATGCTTAGAAAATTAAAAAAAGACCTTTTTTTGCTATTTAAAAGTTTCCTATACTCATTGAGAGACAAATACAGTAAGCATTGGTTAAGAGCAGTTATATTGGCATATTTGCATAGACCTGGGATCAAACACAAATTCTAATGTGTGATTTTGGGCTATTCAGCCCCTGTAAACCTGGACTTACTCTTATGGAAAATGCAGACAAAAATGTCTATTTACTAGTTTTTCTGTGAGAAGTAGATGATAGAATACATGTTAACATATTTAGTAAAGTGAGACAAAAATTGAGAAAAAAATGCTATTTATACTTTTTTTTTGTTTTTATAAAAAACTTCCTTCTGATTCTCAGGCAAGAGTCAAAATATGTATACTGAGAAAAAACAATATCTGTTTTAAACAGTGTCTGTAGCATAACCCAGTCTGCCTAACAGATGAAATATATGCTCTATGAAGACATTTTTCTGACTATACATTTCATTTTAAGTCATTATTTCATTAACACTAGTTTTTGAACATTTGAATTTTACAAATTTTTATTTTAAGAAATATCAAATTTAAACTCAAATTTAAAATAATTCTCTCAATTTGAGTTGAACTGGATTGACTGTTTAGTAGATATACAAAATAACCAAATATCTCAACAATTTTGAGGGATTTATTTATCGACCCCCTTTAAGTAATGAGTTTGTCTTCAAGAAGCATAAAACCATCCAAGTACTTAGAATACAAAAAAAAGTGGCAATGGAGAGTGTTTTGTTAGGCCATATGGGCTGCACTCAGTTTCACATAAATGGTTGAAATATAAAACATGGTTCATGGTATGAGTTCATGTACCAGCTGAATTTATTTTTGTCAATTAACAGCTGCATATGCTGCTGAGATCCTTTGGCTAATATGCCACATTACTTTCATATTGCAGCATCCAATACAGATCACACCAGGCCACTGCTGTCTTGCAGAAAATAATTTTATCGTAGTCATTATTGTGATCATGGAATATTTCCTTTAGCTTTTGATTCTTGCACTTCACTCATGGTAGCCATATAAATGGCTAGATAGGTAGGTAGGTAGATGAAAGATAGATAGATAGATAGGTAGATAGATAGATAGATAGATAGATAGATAGATAGATAGATAGATAGATAGATAATAGATAGTACCTGTGAGTGATTCATGGCAGACACTTTTGGCAATTGAGCTGTATCAATTAGTGTAGTGATAAAATTTATCAAAATGAATGATATAAATCAGAAAAAGTATATATTAGATTTGGGGAAGAACATTGATTCCTGATTTGATTATTTAAATCCATTCTTGTCTATGCCTTAACTACTTTTTCCTTTCTGATTCTTTGTCCATCACAACTATTATTAAAACAAATAAAATTCAGAAAGGAGATTTAGACTTGTTAAAAGATGTGGGTTCAGGTCTAGCACTTAATATTTTATTATTTTATGATAGTAATTTAATTCTTTTTAGCTTCAGCTTCCTCCCCTGTAAAAATGAGATTGTTAATTTCTGCCCTGACTACCATATACAGTTGTTAGAATGTTTAGAATAATAAAACAACATAAGGAACTCAATGTGTCTCAATTTCTACCTAAGTATGTCTTGAGGTCCTATGGGTGTAAATATATAATATTGAGAATCTGTGGCTAAATCTGAGTCAGCCACACAAACACAAAATTTACTTAGTTTATTAATTTTTCTATGAAAAATGCATATAACTTTAAAAATTCTACTCCTTAATCCATTGCACTATCTTTAATAAAATTTTGTTTTATCCTGATACCAAAACCTGGCAGAGACACAACAAAAAAAGAAAATTTCTAGCCAATATCCCTGATGAGCATCGATGTGAAAATTCTCAATAAAATACTGGCAAACCCAATCCAGCAGCACATCAAAAAGCTTATGCACCATGATCAAGTTGGTTTCATCCCTTGGATGCAAGGCTGGTTTAACATATGCAAATCAATAAACATAATCCGTCACATAAACAGAACCAAGACAAAAGCCACATGATTATCTCAATAAATGCAGAAAAGGTCTTTGGCAAAATTCAACAGCCCTTCATGCTAAAAACTTTCAGTAAATAGGCATTGATGGAACATATCTCAAAATTATAATAGCTATTTATGACAAACCAACAGCCAATATCATACTGAATGGGCAAAAGCTGGAAACATTCCCTTTGAAAACTGGCACAAGACAAGGATGCCCTCTCTCACCACTCCTATTCAACATAGTATTGGAAGTTCTGGCCAGAGCAATCAGACAAGAGAAAGAAATAAAATGTATTCAAATAGTAAGAAAGTCCAATTGTCTCTGTTTACAGATGACATGATTGTATATTTAGAAAACCCTATTGTCTCAGCCCCAAATCTCCTGAAGCTGATAAGCAACTTCAGCAAAGTCTCAGGATACAAAATCAATGTGCAAAAATTACAAGCATTCCTATACACCAAAAACAAAGAGCCAAATCATTAGTGAACTCCCATTCACAATTGCTACTAAGAGAATAAAATAGCTAGCAATAAAACTTACAAGGCATGTGTAGGACCTCTTCAAGGAGAAATACAAAGCACTGCTCAAGGAAATAAGAGCGGACACAAACAAATGGAAAAACATTCCATGCTCATGGATAGGAAGAATCAATATTGTGAAAATGGCCATACTGCCCAAACTAATCTATAGATTCAATGCTATCTCCATCAAGCTACCATTGACTTTCTTCACAGAACTGGAAAAGAAAACTTTAAAGTTCATATTGAACCCCCAAAAAAAGCCCTTATAGCCAAGACAATTCTAAACCAAAAGAACAAAGCTGGAGGCATCACGCTACCTGACTTCAAACAATACTGCAAGGCTATAGTAACCAAAACAGCATGGTACAGGTACCAAAACATATATATAATATATATATGTGTGTGTGTGTGTGTGTGTGTGTGTGTGTGTGTGTGTGTGTGTGTAGAGAGAGAGAGAGAGAGAACAATGGAACAGAGCAGAGCCCTCAGAAATAACATCACACATCTACAGCCATCTGGTCTTTGACAAACCTGAAAAAAACAAGCAATGGAGAAATGATTCCCTATTTAGTAAATGGTATTGGGAACACTGACTAGCCATATGCAGAAAGCTGAAACTGGATCCCTTCCTCACATCTTATACAAAAATAAACTCAAGATGGATTAAAGACTTAAATGTAAGACGTAAAACCATAGAAATATAGAAAACCATAGAAACCTAGAAGACAATCTAGGCAATACCATTCAGGACATAGGCATGGGCAAAGACTTCATGACTAAAACACCAAAAGCAATGGCAACAAATGCCAAAATAGACAAATGAGATATAATTAAACTAAAGAGCTTCTGCACAGCCAAAGAATCTTTCATCCGATGCAGGGGTTCATCCTGCAGACCCTGGTCCAATGATAGATGAATAATGTATACTGACACATAGATATTCTGCTTTGCCAGTCCAGCTGAGCATCCGGGCCACTTAGTAGCAGCCATAGGCTTGATCGGTCAGTGAGACTTGCATTTATTTAGTAAAGATTAATTGACAAAAGTAGTGAGCAAACATCACTAGAGTGTAATTGACATTGTGGACCTCCTAAGTAGAAAGCAATTAAGCACCCACACTAGATCAAAGGCTAGTCTTAGGACCACATGAGTAAACAAGCTAGTTAGGTAAACTATTCTGCTTTCCTTTGTACTCACTTTAAGCTATTCACTTAAGTTAAGGATCAGGTTGCTTTCAGCCATAACCCTTACTACAGCTATGCAAAGTTCTTGGCCTTCCAAGAAGGTTTGTGGCTATTACTATAACTATATTTAATATTTTTCCCATCAGTCTGATTGAACACCCACAATCAGAGTGACCAGGCATCCTACAGAATGAGAGAAAATTTTTGCAACTATCCATCTGACACAGGGCTAATATCTAGAATCTACAAAAACTTAAATTTACAAGAAAATAAAAAAAGCCTCATCAAAAAGTATGTGAAGGATATGAACAGACACTTCTCAGAAGACATTCATGCAGCCAGCAAACATACAAAAAAAAAGCTCATCATCACTGATCTTTAGAGAAATGCATATTGAAACCACAGTGAGATATCACTCACACCAGTTAGAATGATGATCATTAAAAAGTCAGGCGACAACAGATTCTGGAAAGGATGTGGAGAAATATGAATGCTTTTACACTGTTGGTAGGAGTGTAAATTAGTTCACCATTGTGGAAGACAGTATGATGATTCCTCAAGGATCTAGAACTAGAAATACCATATGACCCAACCATCCTATTACTGGATATATACCCAAAGGATTATAAATCATTCTACTATAAAGATACATGCATATGTATGTTTATTGCGGCACTGTCCACAATAGCAAAGACTTGGAACCAACCAATGCCCATCAATGATAGACTGGGTAAAGAAAATGTGGCACATATACACCATGGAATACTATGCAGCCATAAAAAAGGATGAGTTTGTTTCCTTTATGGGGACATGGATGAAGCTGGAAACCGTCATTCTCAGCAAACTAACACAAGAACAGAAAACCAAACACTGCCTGTTCTCACTCATAAGTGGGAGTTGAACAATGAAAACACATGAACACAGGGAGGGGAACATCACACACCAGGGCCTGTCGAGGGAGGGGAGCAAGGCAAGGGATAGCATTAGGAGAAATACCTAACGCAGATGATGGGTTGATGGGTGCAGCAATCCACCATGGCACATGTATATCTATGTAACAACCCTGCACGTTCTGCACATGTACCCCAGAAGTTAAAATATAATTTTAAAAAATTGTTTTATATTCACTTTTGAGTAAAATTGATGTCCTGAAAAGATTTGGTTTGACTTTAAGAACTTTCTGTCATATGACTACTTTGTAAATATAACTACTTTATAAATTGTAAATATATTACATATCTGTGTTCTTATCATAGATAACAAAGAAGGATAGCATTGAATGTTTCTGTGAAATATGCTAATGACAATTTTTATTTTTTTAATAAAATAATATACATGGATAAGATTCAGGAAACCTAAAAATATGTGATAGAGAGATAAATAGGAATATTCTGTGATGGTACTCCAAGTAGACAAAGTAGTTATTAGCAACAAACAGAGGAATATCTTAGAAATTATAAATCAGAAGCTTATGAAATAAATGTCTTCTTAGCAAGGTACTGGCAAATGCTTCATTTATCACATTGTGTAATAGCTTAGACATCACCTTATGAAGTACAGCCAGCTTTTTCTCTGATCATGACAAAGTAATTGTCGGGGGCAATTCAGTGGCAATTTAAATAATCTAGTTTTATCAACAGTAATCGTGGATATTTCCAAGACCCATGGATATATTAGCCACTTTAATTTGACACTCAGAATGAGGGATTTGTTCAAGGTACAACATGAATTATTTTATTTGGTAACTCATCGGATTAGCCATGACGCCTACCAGCAGCCCTATGAAATAGCTAAGACTCCATTGCTTTCCAAATGTACACATTTGTCCAGACTTCTTCACCCAAGAAAATCTTAGGTTAGTGAATATTTAAATGTCACCATTGAATGATCTCCATAGGGTTTCTTTACATTTCAGAAAGATTGAAGAAATCATACAAGGCCATCTGGAACATATATGAGGTCATGTATCCTTAACTTCCTACTCAACATTTACCATAGCTGTAACACAGTGCTAGTTTTATAAAAACGGGTTTCTGAGGAAGCAGAATTATTTGATATATGATACAATAAATAGAGGAGAGAACATAAATATGAAATGGAGAAAATTTACAAGGTGACTATACTCTTTCAATTTTTATGATTCTACATTATATCATTACAATTCAATTCAGCTGTTCATTCTTTTAAAGTTGGTTAAACTGCTCCATTTAAAGATTTATGTACTAGATTCCTTACAAATATGGAACATAATTATCTATGAATTATATTCTGAATATGGCACTTCTGAATCATTGTCACTTGGTCCTCAGAGAGAAATGGAAGGTTACATTTATGTTTGCTGGAGCTTACTGCATTGAACAGATGATTTTTATAAAACATGGCCAAAAATTTCTATCCAGTGATCTTGTTGAAATAAAAACGAAGTGTAACACGTGTTGTCTCATTTTTTAATTATTTGTCCCCGCCCTTAGTCAATTACTGAAACAGGTAGATACATCAACACTAAATATACAACCGCTTTTCCAAACATATTTCCAGTTCAGGTAAAGTAATGCAAATGTAAATGGCTCCAATGATTGTATTTATTCTCTTCAGCAATTTAAATTTCTATTATATACATCTGGACATTTACAAATGTAGCCTGTGTGTCCAGATACTGTTAAAGTATTCCCTTTCTAATTCACGTATTAGCTGGGAGAAGGGGACTGTGGAAGCAGTTTGGTTGTGACAAGATTGCCAGAAACTCACCAATACAAAACAATGAGGTCTCTGAAGATATTTTTACAGTGAGACTGGTAGGTAGAGAAAGTGAAACAAGAAGAATTGGCCGATAGTGGTTTATTTTCACCATCCATTAATCCATTTGATGGGCAAATTGTAGCTATACTCCCCAGATGTTCTTAGATAAGTATTTTTTTTTCCTTTATTTCCTTTTTGACTCAGATATCTTCCCAGGTTACTACCATCATTCCATGGGTAATGCTTCATTAATTTAAGAAATATTTGTTGTGTATCAACTATGTGCTGCCCACCTGTATTAGCTAGGCATTATGTGCAGGTCATCTCTGTTAGAACAAAACAGACAAAAATGCCTGCCCTCATGAAGCATATATGGGTGGGAGTGAGGTGCTGGATACTAAAATAACTAAATAAGTGCTAGGGAGGAAATTAAAGCAGAGAGGGGGATTAGGAAATTTCAGTATGGAGTGGGGGTTGCAATTTTGGCTAGGGTGGCCAGGGAGGTCTCAATGAGAAAGGGACATTTGAGGGGGGATCAAAAGTAGGAATAGGGGGTTCCAGGTGGCCGTGAGAAGAAAGAACCCCAGGCACGGTATAAATGCCCTCAAGCTAGAGCATGTTTCTTCAGTAATGGCAATGAGAGTGATGCATTAGAGCAGAGTGAAGTAGAATGAGGTGAATAGGAGATGAAGCCCTAGAGGGATGGGAAAGGGCAAATCACAAAGAGTCTTGGGGGCCTTGTGAGGGCTTTGGCTTTTAACCTGAGTGAGGTGGGAAATCAGTGCAGAGTTTTGAACAGCGATGAGATACTTGATTTAGGTTTGAACAAGATCACTCAGGTGTCTTTTGGGGGAAGAGAATAAGGAGAGAGTAAGGACAGAAACTGGGAGACCAGGTTTCAGATAAGAGGTGGGTGATAACAATGGAGGGAGAGGCAAGAGGTCAGATTCTGGACATATTTTGAGAGTAAAGTCAACAGGATTTAGTAACAGATGAGATATGAATATGAAGGAAACAAAAAGAAAAAACAAAAAAAAGGTGACTCCCAGGATTTTGGCTGAACCCCTGGGAAAAATAGAACCAATTAACTATGAGAGGAACAGATCTAGGAGAAAGTGTCTCCGGAGCCCAGTTTTGGACATGAAAGATTTGAGATGTTTACTAGATATCTGAGTGAAGAGAATAAAGAGCTGGTTAGATATATGTCTGGAATTCAAGGGAATGATCTAGACTAGATATAGAAGTCTGCAAGACATGAACTTAAAGATGGTATTTAATCCACTGAACTGTATTGGACTACCTCAAGAGTAATTGTATAGTGACAAGAAGTTCATACATGGATTATACTCCCTATTTGACTTTGGTGTGCTGTCTTTTGTTTCTTGATTTTTTTGGCATCCGTTAGTTTGATTATTTTGGGCGTGGGAGGGAATGGTAATACGAGCATGCTTTTTATTACTTATTTTTAGGCTGACAGTGCTAAAATATCTTTGGAACCTAATTGTAATATATATTATATTGATATTTAATTGGGAGTTTTATATAGATATATATGGATGTGTGTGTATACACACACACACATCCTTTTCTCTTTACTCTGTAATATATAGAAAAAGGCAGTACACATTTTAATAACCAAGTAAAAATTCCCATAATACATATTACTATCGTAACTCATAATACATATTGTCATGTATATTCAAGACCTTATATCTTTCCCTGGGGGAAAGGAGGAGGGGAAGGTAGCCAAGAAGGCAGAAACATTTATGTGATAATAAATCTAGTCCCTATCACATATTTCCCTAATCATTATTTGAAAATGTATGCAGAGAGGCTGATATGGGTTGGCTCTGTGTTCCCATCCAAATCTTGTCTTGAATTATACTCCCATAATTCCCACATGTTATGGAGGGATGTGATAGGAGATAATTTGAGTCATGGGGGTTTTTTCCCCTATACTGTTCTCATGATAGTGAGTAAGTCTCACAAGGTCTGATGGGTTTCTCAGGTGTTTCTGCTTTTGCTTCTTCCTTATTTTCTCTTGCTGCCACCATGTAAGATGTGCCTTTTGCCTCCCACCATGGTTCTGAGGCCTCCTCAGCCATATGGAACTGTAAGTCCAATTAAACCTCTTTCCCCCCTCCCCTGAGTCTCAGGTATGTGTTTATCAGCAGTGTGAAAACAGACTAATACAGTAAACTGGTACCAGTAGAGTAGGGCATTGCTGAAAAGATACCTGAAAATGTGGAAGCAACTTTGGAACTGGGTAACAGACAGAGGTTGAAACAATTTGGAGGGCTCAAAAGAAGACATGAAAATGTGGGAAGGTTTGGAACTTTCTAGAGAGTTGTTGAATGGCTTTGACAAAAATGCTGATAGTGATATGAACAGCAAGGTCTAGGCTGAGGTGGTTTGGGATGGAAATGAGAAGCTTGTTGGGAAATGGAGCAAAGGTGACTCTTGTTATGCTTTAGCAAAGAGACTGGTGGTATTTTGCCCCTACCCTAGAGATTTATGGAACTTTGAACTTGAGAGAGATGATTTAGGGTATCTGGCAGAATAAATTTCTAAGAAGCAAAGCATTCAAGAGAGGACTTGGGTGCTGTTAAAAGCATTCAGTTGTAAACGGGAAACAGAGCATTAAAGCTTGGAAAATTTGCAGCCTGACAATGTGATAGAAAATAAAAGCCCATTTTCTGAGGTGAAATTCAAGACAGCTGCAGAAATTTGCAAAAGTAACAATAGCTGCAGAAATTTGCATAAGTAACAAGGAGCAGGATGTTAATCCCCAAGACAATGGGGAAAATGTCTCCAGGACATGTCAGAGGGCTCCACGACAGCCTCTCCCATCACAGGCCCAGAGGCCCAAGAGAAAATGGATTCATGGGCAGGGCCCAGGGTCCCTGTGCTGTGTGCAGTCTAGGGACTTGGTGCCTTGTGTCCCAGCTGCTCCAGCTGTGGCAGAAAGAGGCCAACATAGAGTTCATGCTGTGTCTTCAGAGGGTACAAGCCCCAAGTATTGGCAGCTTCCATGTGGTGTTGAGCCTGCGAGTACACAGAAGTCAAGAATTGAGGTTTTGGAACCTCCACCTAGATTTCAGATCTGTGGAAATGTCTGAATGCCCAGGCAGAAGTTTACTGCAGGGGCAGGGCTCTCATGGAGAACCTCTGCTAGGGCAGTTTGGAAGGGAAATGTGGGGTTGGAGCCCCCACAGAGTCCCTACTGGGTAACCACCTAGTGGAGCAAGTGAGAAGAGGGCCACCATCCTCTGTCCTCCAGACCCCAGAATGGTAGGTCCACTGACAGCTTGCACCGTGTGTCTGGAAAAGCCACAGACACTCAATGCCAGCCTATGAAAGCAGCTAGGAGGGAGGCTATACCCTGCAAAGCCACAGGAGTGGAGCTGTCCAGGACCGTTGGAACCTAACTCTTGCATTGGCATAAGCCAGATGTCATACCTGACATCAAAAAAGAACATATTTGGAGCTTTAAGATTTGACTGCCCTGCTGGATCTTAGACTTGCATGGGGCCAGTAGCCCCTTTGTTTTGGCCAACTTCCCCCATTTGGAATGGCTGTATTTACCCAATGCCTGTACCCACTGTATCTAGGAAGTAACTAACTTGCTTTTGATTTTACAGGCTTATAGGTGGAAGGGACTTACCTTGTCTCAGGTGAGACTTTGGACTGTGGACTTTTGAGTTAATGCTGAAATTAGTTAAGGCTTTGGGGGACTGTTGTGAAGGCATGATTGGTTTTGAAATGTGAGGACACGAGATTCAGAGGGGCCAGGGGTGGAATGATATGGTTTGGCTGTGTCTCCACCCAAATCTCATCTTGAATTATACTCCCATAATTCCCACATGTTGTGGGAGGTACCCAGTGGGAGATAATTTGAATCATGGGGGTGGTTTCCCCCATACTGTTCTCATGGTAGTGAATAAGTCTCACGAGATCTGATGGTTTTATCAGGGGTTTCTGCTTTTGCACTTTCCTCATTTTCTCTTGCTGCCACCACATAAGAAGTGCCTTTCACCTCCTGCCATGATTCTGAGGCATCCCCAGCCATGTGGAACTGTAAGTCCAATTAAACCCTTTTTTCTTCCTAGTCTCGGGTATGTCTTTATCAGCAATGTGAAAATGGATTAATACAGAGGCCCAGTATTTAATTGTGAATTGTGCCCCTAAAATGCACACACCCTTTTCTCTGGAGTAAATGTCATTTCATGTGGTCACTTCTGGAAGTGCAGCCAAGCTTGGCAGTCAAATTCCTTTCTCTGGGACTTTGAAAGTGAGTGTCAGGTGGGACCCACCAGAGGGACTTTGAGTTATCAGAGTTTGGTTACTAGAGTATTGGAGGGCAATGTATCATTAGAAATTCCTCATGGCCAAACACACAGACACACACAACTTTTGGTGGTGTGGATTTGCATCTGCCACATGCCCATTCCTGAGAGTAGACCTGTTTTCTAAGCCACATTGCCATACAGAAAGCAAATGACCAAGCAAAACTATTCAGGGCTGACTCTGAAAACTCCCTTTTGAGGTTCCGTTTCTAGCTTTTTAAAATTTTTTTTGTTTTATTACTATTTATTTTTATGGTGTTTCACTCTGTCGCCAGGCTGGAGTACAGTGGCGCAATCTTGGCTCACTGCAACCTCCGACTCTATGGTTCAAGCAATTCTCCTGCCTCAGCCTTCCAAGTAGCTGGGACTACAGGTGCGTGCCACCACACCCAGCTAATTTTTGTATTTTTAGTAGGAATGGGGTTTCACCATGTTTGCCAGGGTGGTCTCCATCTCTTGACCTTGTGATCTGCCCACCTTGGCCTCCCAAAGTGCTGGGATTACAGGCGTGAGCCACCGTGCCCAGTCTCCTTTTCTAGTTTTTTACCACCCATGGGTACCTCACTTAACAGAAGTACAATTTCTTGTCCCAAGTCTGAACCATCGAGCATCCTGTGTAAGTAGTTTTCTTCACAAATGACTAGAGTTCAGATAAACCATTGGTGGCAAGAAAAACTGAATATAAAATAAAAATCTTGAATTTTTGTTTTTTGTGCTTTATCTACCATAAAAGTTTATCCACTAAGATTATACTCTGGTCAAATTGTAGATGTTTAGATATTGTACATATTAAAATAACTATGTGATAATTTTTACAGTTGATTTAAGAGAATACTAAAAAGAGGCCTGGGGGTGTGGAATATTTTAGAAAAATCTGAGAAGTCAAAAGAAAATTCAGTATTAAAAAAATGGAAATCTTCAGCTAAATGGTAAGCGCAACAGGTTTTGTCCATATTAAGTGACATGAAGTGGATTTCCATGGAATTCAGTAAATATTACTTTTGTGAACATATTAATCTCCTCTCCCAATTTTTAAAATTTCTTTTGGAGTTACATGAATAAAATAGCCATTTTTGGTCAAGCATAGTGGCTCATCCCTGCACTTTGGGAGGCAGAGACAGGAGGATCACTTGAGCAGAGGACTTCAAGACCAGCCTGGGCAACATAGTGAGATCTTGTCTCTATTTGGGGGGGAAAAAAAAAAAGCCATTTTTTGATGAAGAATTTGGTACTCTTTTTCCTGAGAAGTAAAGAAAAAAAAAAAAAAAAAGGAGACACTTATCCTAAAACCTCATTTAGCCTTATGATTTTATGTATAAACTCATTTTTCTTTATTTTTTAGCATGTCTGAGTAACTTTCTGGGAACAGATTTGGATTTTTAAGGATTTTTGTAAAGTCTCAAAATAATTTGCAAACTTGATTTCTATTTGCATCTGTTATCAGCTATGAATTTTTCATTTGTTTTTAATGCACAATTTTCTAACAAAGGTTACTACAGAAGAAGTGATAGTCATGAGTACAGAGAAATAATATTTATTTAACTTTCTGTATCATTCCTCTAAGAATTAATAGTGTTTAATATGTCAAGTATCTCAGAACCCTACCCAATCACACATACAACAATGAAAACATTGCAAGTACTGTTAATTGATAACCAGCCAGGCCTTCATGAATCAATTACTCCATTGCCCAAGATTTGACACTCAATGGGTGTTCAATAAACATTTGTTGAAATTAAGCAAATTGATTCAATGAACTTGAAGTGAGCCTCTTGTGGGTTGTTCATTTCTCTTCATAATCTGCATTTTATAAAGAAAACAACAAATTAGCTAAGAAAATTCACAGTGTTTCTGAATTCACACATTGTAGCTCAGACAGTCATGATTAAGTAAGATGGTATTCTCTTGTATTACATGTTGAGCGTACCTTATCTGAAATGCTTGGGACCACAAGTGTTTCAGATTTTGGATTTTTTCAGATTTTGGAATATTTGCATTACCAATTGAGCATCTCTGTTCTGAAAACCCCAAATCTGAAATGCTCCAATGAGCATTTTCTTTGAGCATCTTGTCAGAACTCATAAAATTTTGGATTTGGGGGCTTTGCAGATTTCACATCTTTGGATTGGGGATACTCAACCTATATTAAAGATACCCATAACATCTTTTGAAATAACAAGTAAGTACAGTCATGTATTGCTTACTGACTGGAATAAGTTCTGAGAAATGTGTTGTTGGGTGATTTCACGTTTGTGTGAGTGTACTAACACAAACCTAGATGATATACCCTGCAATACTCCTCAACTATGTGGTATAGCCTATTGCTCCTAGGCTACAAACCTGGATAGCATGTTACTGTACTGAATATTGTAGGCAATTACAATCACAATTGCCTACAGCAAGTATTTGTGTTCCTAAACATATTTAAACATAAAAAAAGGCACAGTAAGAATACGGTATAAAAGGTCAAAAATGGTACACTTTTCTTGGGTACTTACCATGAATGGATCTTGCAGAACTGAAAGTTGTTCAGGGTGAGTCAGTGAGTGAGCGGTTAGTGAAAGTGAAAGGCTAGGACATTACTGTACACTACTGTAGACTTTATAAACACTGTACACTTAGGACACACTAGGTTTATTTAAAAATAAGCAATTGAGCTACAATATTATGACAGCTATGATGCCTCCATGTGATAAGAATTTTTTAGGTCTATTATAATTTTATGGGCCCACTCTCATATATATGGTTTGTCATTGACCAAAACATCTTTACGAAGCACATGTCTGTATTAGGATAGTTCCATCTTACCTTCCCTATTTCCCTCTACTATAGATGAGTAACGGGAATGCTATCATTGTAACCTTTTAAAATAATATTCAAATAAAATCTAGTAGCTGAAATTTCATCAGTTGAAAATAAAGGAGAAAATAAAAGAAAAAATATCCTTACATGAGTTCAGAGCTATACAGTCCTTTGATTAGAATTTTATTATTATTATTTTTCAATTGTTTATTGCATGTTATTCGTCTGTAGTGATTGAGGAGAAAAGTAATGCAATTAGCATTTCTTTCATTATCAGATTCTTTCAATCATTAATAGCACTTAGTTTTAGATAGCAGTTGACATATTTAGCCATATTTACATTTAGGCTTCAATTCCAGGTGTATGCTTAGCACATAGTTGGTACTACATAAATGTTTCTTGGATCAATAAATGAAACAGTGACCTAGCATTGATTGCTGTGCTTCTTCAGTAATAAATGAGATGAGAAACCTTAGCAAAATAAGCAAAATAAATGTTACTCTTTGGAGCTGGATGATGTGTTTTTTTGTTTTGTTTTTTTTTGAGAGGGAGTCTTGCTTTGTCACCCAGGCTGGAGTGCAGTGGCACGATCTCAGCTCACTGCAAGCTCCACCTCCCGGGTTCACACCATTCTCCTGCCTCAGCCTCCGAGTAGCTGGGACTACAGGCGCCCGCCACCTCGCCCGGCTAATTTTTTGTTTTTGTTTTTTTTTTTTTTGAGACGGAGTCTCGCTCTGTCGCCCAGGCTGGAGTGCAGTGGCCGGATCTCAGCTCACTGCAAGTTCCGCCTCCCGGGTTCACGCTATTCTCCTGCCTCAGCCTCCCGAGTAGCTGGGACTACAGGCACCCGCCATCTCGCCCGGCTAGTTTTTTTTGTATTTTTTAGTAGAGACGGGGTTTCACCGTGTTAGCCAGGATGGTCTCGGTCTCCTGACCTCGTGATCCGCCCGCCTCGGCCTCCCAAAGTGCTGGGATTACAGGCTTGAGCCACCGCGCCCGGCCAATTTTTTGTGTTTTTAGTAGAGATGGGGCTTCACCCTGTTAGCCAGGATGGTCTCGATCTCCTGACCTTGTGATCCGCCCGCCTCGGCCTCCCAAAGTGCTGGGATTACAGGCGTGAGCCACCGCGCCTGGCCGGATGTTGTGTTTTGTAACATTTTTTCAAAAAAAAGGAATAATCAGAATAATTTTTCTCAAAGGAGAACGTAGACCTAGGACAGGACCTCAGATTTCAAAACATTTTTCTCCATCTTTACAGTAGCTCACCTTACCAACAATAAGGATAATAAAATATAAGATAAAGAAATAAGTAATTAGGTAAGATTTAATTTACCTGTTAATTTACCTGTTATTATCAAGGGAGTGTATGATCCAGGTTGACAGGCATTAACATGTACCCCTTTCAATGGTAAAGTGTGTTATTATCATAATTAAGAAATATATACTTGCCTTCAATTTGGAGTACTTATATAGTGTTCAAAAAGTAAATAAAACACATTTATTATTGAACAATTAAAGGAAGTAATAAAATAATAAAACAACTAAAATTTCACTATATAGAAACAGCAATTGATAAAATTCTTTACATATATTTTTCTATACTTTAAATAATGCTATGTTTTAAAAACTTCTTATAAAATGATGTCATTGTGTAAAGATCACTTTAAATCTTTTAAAAAATTTAACAACTTAGTATGAAGTCTTTTCATGTAATTAAATCAATCTACCATATTATTGGCAATGAGTTTGTTGTAGTCCATTATATACATGTACAATGAATTAGAACACTGAATTTTATATGCTTAGGATTATTTTTTGCTAATATTACAAAATTTTAATATTTTGCTAATAATAGAAAATTTTTAGCTAATAATAGAAACAAATTAGCTAATAACCTTGTGTATATACTTTTCATTTTTTAAAATGTGTTTATTATGGAGACTACATGTGTAATTACTTTCATTGTTGATTCATATTTCCAAGTGTGAGAATTGATTTTATGTGCCAACTTGACTAGGTTAAGGAATGCCCAGATAACTGGTAAAACATGATTTCTGGATGGGTCTGTGAGAGTGTTTTCAGAAGAAGTTAGGTTTTAAATAAGTAGACAAAATGAGCATTACCAGAAATAACATAGGTAGGCATCATTCAATCTGTTGAGGGCTCAAATACAACAAAAAGATGGAGAAAGGGGAAATTTACTTTCTCTTCTAGAACTGGAAAATCTGTTTTCTCCTCCCTTCTGACATCGGAGCTCTTGGTTCTCAAGCCTTTGGACTTGGACTGGGAGTTACACTATTGACTTCCTTGGTTCTCAGGTCTCCAGACTTGTAGTGAATTACTCCATTGGCTTTCCTGTTTCTCTAGCTAGCCGATGGCATATTGTGGGACTTCCTGGCTTCCATAACTGCATAAATCAATTCTCATAATAAATCTCGCTATATATATCTATCTCTATATGTATCATATTATTTCTTTTTCTCTGGAGAACCTAACACACCAAGTTTCCTTCCAGTTTGGCAATATGATTCAAGTTGGACTTCTACATATCATGAGGTATGTTTATTTCTCAAAATCATGCAAACAGTAAATCATATTATTTAAATATTTAAATAATAAACAAATAAAGCTATCTCATTGTTATTTTAATGTTCATTTCTATACTAGCTAGCATTTTTTGAATTCTTGCCGTATGCCAGCCACCAATGCATTCATTTTGTACTTTTCACAGAACACTGTAAGGTAAGAACTGTTACTGTTTTTCTTTTATAAAAAAAGACACTGAGATTTAGATTACCTTAAGTACCTTGCTGTAGGTCTTTTCCCCTCCTGACCTGGTGCTCTCAACCCTAGGCCATTTGACCTCTCCCACAGAAAATAAACATTTAAAACTTTTATGTCCTGCCTGCAGGTATTTTATGAAACCTCATCCCCATTTTTAGTTTTTGCCCACGATTTTTTTACTTTGATTATCGTTTTTTTCTTTCTGATTTGCAAGAGTTCTTTAAATGTAAGAAAACGACTCTGTCATACTACACTTTGCTTTGCATTTCGATATTATTCAACTTTGTGCAAAAACTCAGCATATCTACATAATTCTGCCAGATTCCCATAGGTTGGGAATTACTGCTTTAGATTGTTCAAAATTTGTGACTTCCAAATGAGTAAAATGCTGCTTGAGTTGACACGGTTTAATGCATGAAATCCTTTTAAGGATCTCTTTCAACTGGGTCCTGGTTTTCAGGACATTCCTAATTACAACCCATACATTAAACAACTCTATTAATTTGTCTTTCACAATTTTTCTTCTGTGAATAGTTAAAAAGTTCTTAGTGGCCTCTTAAATTTTTCCAGATAAAATGCACAGTATCCTTTTTCTAAAGTGCTTTTAAAAAAGCACTGGTTAAGAGTTAACACTTCATTTTGAAAAAGTCATTTCAAGGCATTCATTTTTAGATCAAGGAATAATCATCATCTTTAAATTATTTTCCACGAGATTAAAAACATGGATTATTGATATATATTTTAAGCTAGTAAAAAAGATCTACATCATTACCAGATTAGAAGTTGCATTGATGAAATGGCCCAAATGAAGGGAAAATGAGTGACAGTAAGGGCCATAAAAACTGCTTAGCCTTTGCATGAGCTCTTGAAAGCAATTTTTACATTGAATTAAGTTTTTCCTTTATTGAGTGCCACCTTAAATTTATTGGAAAGCTTCGTGAAGTTTTTCAGTAGGAGCTTTATAAAATGTGTTTTTAACCCCATTTCTCCTTCTTTTCTCTAATTTAAAAACAGCTTGAGGATACTTGCCCAGTTGGTTGTCATTTTGAGAGGGCCTTTAGTGAACGTGTTCTGAGCAGGAACGCCCTAGCTCTATAAGAGACAGCTGGCTCTTATTAACAAACTTTGCATTACAAAACAGGCAGACGCATCACTTGTGGGGCTTATGAGCCTATTTTCCTCTCACTCCAGGCAGGTGTTCCTCTCACAAAGGCCAACTCCCAAGCACTTTTATTTTAACTGTAGTTGAATTATAGGGAACATGTGCTCTCCTTTAGAGAGTACTGAGTAGCCTAGAAGCATAATTACCCAACTTTAACCACAATATGGAATGATTGGAGCAGAGATAAAATCAGAATAAATACTCCTGTGAAAAGTAAAAATAGGCCGGCTGCGGTGGCTCACGCCTGTAATCCCAGCACTTTGGGAGGCCGAAGCGGGGGGATCATGAAGTCAGGAGATCGAGACCACCCTGGCTAACACGGTGAAACCCCGTCTCTACTAAAAATGCAAAAAAATTAGCCGGGCGTGGTGACGGGCTCCTGTAGTCCCAGCGACTCCGAAGGCTGAGGCAGGAGAATGGCGTGAACCCGGGAGGCGGAGTTTGCAGTGAGCCGAGATCGCACCACTGGACTCCAGCCTGGTCAACAGAGCGAGACTCCGTCTCAAAAAAAAAGAAAAGTAAATACAAATAACGAATAAACTGTATAAAAAAATGCGTAATAACACTACAAATAGAAGAAACAGTTTGTATGTGTGTGTTTGTTTTCTCTGCAAAGATTGTTGGTAAGGGTATGTGTAGAGAAATTGTCTCCATTTGTATGGCAGAATTTTAATTTAGGGAGGTGACTGAGTGACAACAAAAAGAGAGGCTAATATCCTTTTTTTTTAAAAAAAAAAAAAAGAATTTATTACTCATATTTACTGAAAAAAGGGGGGACACCAGGCATGTTACATAGGGCCATCTGGTGGATATCAGGATGGCGAGGAGGCAGAAGATGAGTTAGGAGAAGTCATAGACCAGAGCCTTTATTAGGATTTCTGTGGAAAGATAAGGCAGGTTTGAATAAGATTAGCTAGTTTGAATGATTCTGTCAGGCTTTGAGTGATATTCCTGCAATCTAGTTGCCTGATACCTGGTGCTAAAATGATATAGTGCAGGGAAAATATGGGCTTGGTGTGTGAGAGTTAGATAAGGAGATGGTTGAGGCTGTAGACTTCCCATCGGTTGGTTTGCCTATAAAAGACATGCTTGCCAATAAGTTTAAAAATTAGCTAGCCCTGAGAGGAGCAGTCTTTCCCAGGTCTATAAGGCTCCCAAATGCCAGAGAATCAAGGAATGTTTATTGCAACATTGATTGTAATAGAAGTAGTTTAAATGTTCATCCATATGAGATTCATAAAATCAGTCAATGCACATCTATACTAGGGCTACAAAGTGCCTAATAAAGAGGAGGAGGTCCTTTGTTATTCTGCTTCTTAGTGAGTTAACCTTCCCTGAGGGGTCAGAAAACAATACACCAAAGTAAAGGCCTCAGAGGCAGCCTCAGAAGCAAAGTTTCTCTATGACCTTCTCTTGTCCTTGGCTGTCTCTCACCCCGCAGTGTCCTCCGAGGATAGCCGTAGAAATGAGAATCCCTCTTCCCCAAGGTGCATCATAGAAAACTGGAACCTCTTTTCCCCAAAGCCAGCCATAAAGCCTGAATATATTACCCTAACCTTCTCCTACCTTTCTGTGTAACTGGCTATAAAGAATTTAAGACTCTCATTCCAGAGGGATCCTATCCTATAATCAGTATGGAGGAATGTAGAACACAGAGGAATCTGAACAGGCCTTGCTGAGTTTCCACATTCAGTCTATTAGCATTAGATCATACCCTTTTTGTCCACTTACATTTCTACATGGCTGTCCATGCTTTATCAAACCTAAGTATAAAAATGGATCATTCACCCTGTATCTTTAGGTCTTCATTCTGAAGCCTGCCATATCTCATAATAGTATGATCAAATAAATTTGCTTTTATCTTGTTAACCTGTGTTTTGTTAGATAGGGCTATCATCTATGACCCTTATGATAGGGAGAAAAGGGGTCATCCCCTTCTGCCTCTACACCTTGGACAATTTACCTCTTTACACTTGATTTTTTCTCACATGTGTATGAGGATGACAATTGTATCTAACACACTAGCTATTGTAAAGATAAAATGAGTTAATTAATGTCAAATGTTGAAAAAGATGGCCAGCATACAGCTATTATAAGCACTGGAGTTTATTATCTATAATATATTATAAAATATAACTTCACTGTATTTGTTGGAACCGAACTCTCGATTCCCTCCTGGGCAGGGGTCATCGCGAAGGATCACTGACACGAAGTTCACAGCAGAGAGTTATTTATTACTAGCGCGCTAGGGTCCCAAGCTCTAAGTTGGTCCTGGGACCCCGACTGCTTGTTACAGGCTGTTTATATAGGCTAACACAAGTTCAAACACAGCTTATGGCGCGAAATTCAAACAAAGCTTAAGGTGTAAAATGATTGGGTCTAGCTATAGCCTGAGCAAGGGGTCTTGGTTTAATTGGTTAGAGCAGGACCTTATGAGGTTCTTTCCTGGAGTTGATAACTCCGGGAACTTCGAGGCAGGGTGAGACCCCTGGAATTGGCAGGGTGGGACCTCATGAGGTTGTTTCCTGGAATTGGCAGGGTGGGACCCTATCAGGGTGGAACACTATCGAGGCAGGGTGGGACCCTATCTAGGCAGGGTGGGACCCTATCTAGGCAGGGTGGGACCCTATCTAGGGCCACCTGGTGCTAACTTTTTAGGTTTTGTAAGGCCTACTAGTTTCATATTAATGATGTGAATAAATCAGATGACACACAATATGTATATCTCTCTACATATAGTCATTTATACTTATATGCACACCTAATAAATGTTTCATACACAAACATCCACACGTACATATATCTCCAATTTTGTCTGTGTATATAAACAAATCTGAGGGGATACTACTGACTGTTAAACAGTGATAGTCTCTAGGGTGACTTAAGGAGCAACTTCATTTTCTCCTCCATATATTTCTTCAGTTTAGACATCTCTATATATGATATTTTGAGTAATCTCCATGAATTATTTTTTGAAAGTAGAACAACAAGGTCATTTTGATTATAGAAACAATCTGAAGAACAAAGACATCTTCTAAATAAGGGAGAAACTTAAATCACGTTTGTGAAAATAAGCCCAATACTTACTAGAAATTAAAGAAAAATATTGTGATCCGATATTATTCTGTAGGTATAAAGTGTTACAATCAGATGTTAAATCTTTTGATTTTTGTGTACTTTACCAGTTTCCATCAAATATTCTTGAGGAGGTCAAATAAAATTGTTTTATGCACCTGAGTTTTATGGAGCTGCACTTATTTCTTGAACAATGCGTCATGGATTTTATGCTCTATTATTTGCATAACATCCCAATCTTTGCATTTGTTTGTCTTACTTGATTATAAGATGTTCGGTTAATACTAGAGAACTTATTTATTTATTTTAACTATGCCAACACTCCATTACCTAAATTATGACTGTGAGAATGATTTTACCACGTTAATAACAATTCCCAGAGTCTAACATTCCCTGTAACTTTTCTGTAATTAGAATGATAACATTTGCATTCTTGATTCCTGGGGAAACTAAATATCTTTGTCCCCTCTGACTCCCGCACTAGTACAGTACACTGTTTGACTAAGGATAAAGAATAAGAACACCAACATGGCACAAGTATACATATGTAACAAACCTGCACGTTATGTACATGTACCCTAGAACTTAAAGAATAATAATTTAAAAAAAAAAGAAAAACTTCAACATATAAACTTGGGGGTGATGGTGGTGAGGAGACACAATTTAGCCCATAACAATGTGTTTCCATTTCATTATACATTATTTAAGAAAGTGTCTATTCAAATTTTTTGCGTTTGCTGGATTTTTAAAAATTGTAAAAATTCTTCACATGTTCAGGACACAAGTTCTTTTATATATAAAATATACATATGCAATAAAAAAATAAGATGTGGAATTGCAGAGAAATTATAAAAGGATTCTCCAGATATAGCACAGAAATGAGTAGCAGAGTTGATGAAGGCTCCAATAAGTATTCAATGAACTATCAGTGATCGTGAAACATAAAAGAACACTTCTACATCACATTAGAAAGACCAATCATTTCCTTGTGCTCTTAAATGAAAGGTCATCAAATATATAGCTATAGACTGACAACCTTGTTTCCTGATAGCATCTGAAAATTTGCCAGATTGATCCAGTTCTGCATTTTGACCATGGGCTATTTAAAATGGTGTTTATATTTTCACATATTTTGTGATGTTCTTGATATCTTATTGTTTGTAACTTTTAATTAATATTATTGTGGTCAGAAACCCTATTTTGTATTATTTTGGTCCTTTGGAATTTACTGAGACATTCCCTCAACATACTGTTCTTCTTGATGAATATTCTATGTATGCTTGTAAAAAAAAAGGTGTGTATCTGTAGTTGTTGGGTAAAATGTTCTACAAATATCAATCAGGCTAACTTAGTTGATAGTGTTGTTTAAGTCTTCTATAATGAGACTGATAATTTTATCTACTTTTCATTTTAAAGAAAAGGTTCTTAAAATATCCACCACATATAGATTTTGTCTTTCTTTAGTATTCAAGTTTTGCTTCATGTACTTGAAAGCTTTGCGTTTTTTTGTTTTGTGTTTTGTGTTTTGAGATGGAGTCTGGCTCTGTCGTATGCCTGGACATACAACAGAGTGCAGTGGGCGGAGGGCAGTGGCGCGATCTCCGCTCACTTCAAGCTCCGCCTCCCGGGTTCACGCCATTCTCTTGCCACAGCCTCCTGAGTAGCCGCACTGCAGGTGCCCACCACCCGGGCTAGGCTAATTTTTTTTTTTATTTTTTTTTTATTTTTAGTAGAAACGGGGTTTCACCGTGTTAGCCAGGATGGTCTCGATCTCCTGACCTGATGATCTGTGCACCTTGGCCTCCCAAAGTGCTGAGATTAGAGGCATGAGCCACCACGCCCGGTCCCAAAGCTTTGTTTTCATACATTAAGTCTTTTTAATGAATTCACTTTTGTTATTTTGAAATGTCTTTAGTTCTAATGATAATCATTATCTAGACATATATTCTGATATTAACAAAGCCACATCTTCCCTGTGCTCAGTGTCTGCATAGTATATTTTTTCATGCTTTTATTTTTACCATTTTTATTTAAACTGTTTATTTCAAACAACATATAATTGATTTTTTCTTTTTTAGCCAGTTTAACAATCTCTGTCTTTTATGTGGAGTGATTATGCTTCCCCCTGCCCCCCCACAGAGTCTTGCTCTGTCTCCAGGCTGGAGTGCAGTGGCGTGATCTTGGCTCACTGCAACCTCTGCCTCCTGGGTTCAAGCAATTCTCCTGCCTCAGCCTCCCAAGTAGCTGGGACTACAGGTGCATGCCACCATGCCTAGCTAATTTTTGTATTTTTGCTCATGCCTGTAATCCCAGCACTTTGGGAGGCTAAGGTAGGCAGATCACAAGATCAAGAGAGCAAGACCATCCTGGCCAATGTGATGAAATCCTGTTTCTACTAAAAATATACATTTTAAGTAAATATATTTATCAATATGTTTGAGTTTGTCTGTCATCTTCATTTGCATTCTTTATTTGTCCTTTGTTTTCTGTATCCTTCTTCTTTTTCTCTGTCTTCTTTTGGGTAAACCAAGTGTTTTTTAGTATGCCATTTTATCACATTCACTGGTATTATAGCCATAACTCCATATGTTGCAATATGCATCTTTCATTTGCTGCAGCATACCTTCAAATATCGTATTACTTCATTAACGAGGTAAAAAAGTACAATAGTATAATTCTGTGTTCTTTTACTTTTATATGCTATATGCTATTTTACTTCTATATGCTAGATGTATATTGCTTTAATAAGTCAACATTCTTTTTAAAACATTTAAAGATAAATTTGTATATCTATTTGTAAAAGAAAAAACAATCAGGAATTGGTAACATTTGGCAGAAACCAATAAAGGGACTAGATAGGGTAAAAATACGTTTAAATATAAAATATATTTTTACTCATATTTCTTAGCATTACATATAATGAATAAAATTCTGAAGAATATTTCATAGCATTACATATAATGCAGGCCTGCTAAGGATGAATTTGCTCAGCATCTAATAGTCTGAAAATATCTTTCTTTTGCCTTGAATTTTGAAAAATATTTTCACTTGATATAGAACTTCAGTTTAATAGTTCTTGTTTCCTTTCTTTCAGCACTTTAAAGATGTCAACCAATCATACTTGGTACTCATTGTTTCTGGTGAGAAGTCAGCTACAATATTAATTCTATGTAATCATAGAATTTTTTTTAGTTCCTTCTAAGATTGTTTTCTTTTATATTTGATTTTCAGCAGTTTGATTATTATGAAATTAGTTATACTTTACCTTGCATTTATGCTGCTTGGAGTTTCTTGATTCTTCTCAGACTATGAGTTGATATGGTTTATCAGTTTGGAGAAAAACCTCTGTCATAATCTTGTCAAAATAATTCTTCAGGTCCATTTTCTATTTTCTCTCTTTCTGGGACAGCAATTATACATGTATTATACCATTTGATATTGTTCAATAGATTTCAGGTATTCCATTCTTTTTCTTCTTCTCGTCTCTTTGGCTTACACTTTGGATAATTTCTATTGACAATGATCTTCAATTTTACTTGTTCTTCTGTTGCATCTGTCTGCTGTTAATTTCATAGAAAAAATCTTGACATTGTATTTTCCATTTCTAGATTTTCCATTTTTATAATGCCCACCTCTTTGTTAAGATTCCTCATTTGCACATGTAAGTTGTTTACCTTTTCTTCTGGGCATACTCTTCCTAGTTATTTTGAAGCTCCTGTCTGATAGTTCCAGCATCAGAGCAAATTCTAGTTCTGTTTCCATTGATTATTTCCTCTCTTCACCAGAGGTAACACTGCTTGTTTGTTTCTTTTTGCCTTTATTTGTTTTTCCATGACACTGTATGTAATAGATTATTGTAAATAATATTTATCTCCAAAAAAATTATCCTTCTTTTGTCAGTGATGTAGGTTAAATCATCCTAATCCTTATTCTACTTCCATCTAGACATTTGTGCCGTTTTAATTAAATTCAGTTAATCACTGACTTAAAACATTTTGAAGAACTGACTTAATATGCCTCCTTTTACCAAGGCTTGGCATGCAATCACTGGTAAGAGTCTGCTGATGTCCTTTATATTTATATTTATATTTATATACAGCTTCCAGCTTTTGGGGTCATTAGGGAGTTCCAGTCCTATTCTTTGGAAGATCTCTTTCTGTCTTACCACGTGCCCTTAGACTTCAGAGGCCTGGTGCTATGCACTTGGTGAAGGGTCAGAATTTCTCAGTGGGATTTCTCTCTATTCTCCAGCCCGGTCCCCAGCCTTTAGTATTCTACAGTGCAGTTGACAAAAGTCAAGTATCATCTTTATGAATTTGTCTCATTGCTCTCTCCCTAGACCCACCTTTCAGGGCATTGCTGCTTTGTCCTTGGAAAAGGCCCCAGGCATTTCAGAGAGAATGTCTCTCAGCTATCTTTTCCTGGCCTCAGGCTTAAGTATACCGCATCATGGGGAATAAGTAGGGAAAGACTTGGCAAGTGGCTGTGGGCTGACTGTAGCTAAAGCTTCAAGTGATTCTCATCAATTATAACAGTCTGTATACTGCTGAGAACATTCATTAAAGATTAGTCAATGTTCTATATGCCTTGATCTTATCTCTGGAAAATTCCTCCTCTCATTTCTCTGTCAAGGGTGCAAGTGGCTGTTCAAGCACACATAACTTTCTGCATCCTTGGTTCATTTTGGTTTATTTGTGTACTCCATTTTCAAATTTAAAAATTTTTTAAATGTTTTAATTTTTTTAATTTAAGTTCCAGGATACATGTGCAGATTGTGCAGGTTTGCTACATAGGTATATGTATGCCATGGTGGTTTGCTGCACCTATCAACCTGTCACCTAAGTTTCGAGCCCTGCATTCATTAGCTATTTGTCTTGGTGCTCTCCCTCCCCACCCTAACCCTGCAACCAACAGGCCCCAGTGTGTGTTGTTCCCCTCCCTGTGTCTATGTGTTCTCATTGTTCCACTCCCACTTATGAGAGAGAACATACAATGTTTGGTTTTCTGTTCCAGTATTAGTGTGCTAAGGATAATGGCTTCCAGCTTCATCCATGTCCTTACAAAGAACATGATCTCATTCCTTTCTATGGCTGCATAGTATTCCATGGTGTATATGTACCAGATTTTCTTTATCTGGTCTATTATTGCTGAGCATTTGGGTTGGTTCCATGTGTTTGCTATTGTGAATAGCACTGCAATAAACATACATGTGCAGGTATCTTCATACTAGAATGGTTTATATTCCTTTGGCTATGTACCCAGTAATAGAATTGCTGGGTCAAATGGTATTTCTGATTCCAGATCCTTGAGGAATTGCCACACAGCCTTCCACAATGGTTGCACTAATTTACATTCCCACAAACAATGTAAAAGGGTTCCAGTTTCTTCACAGCCTTACCAGTATCTGTTGTTTCTTGACTTTTTAATAATTGCCATTTTGACTGGCATGAGATGGTAGCTCACTGTGGTTTGATTTGCATTTCTCTAATGTTCAGTGATGTTGAGCTTTTTTTCATATGTTTGTTGGCTGCTTAAGTGTCTTCTTTTGAGAAGTGTCTTCATATTCTTTGCCCACTTTTAGATGGGGTTGGTTTTTTTATTGTGAATTTGTTTAAGTTCCTTGTAAGTTCTACTTACATTAGAATCGGTATTCTAATACCCATTAGACCTTTGTCAGATGGGTAGATTGCAAAAGTTTTCTCCCATTCTGTAGGTTGCCTGTTCACTCTAATGATAGTTTCTTTTGCTGTGCAGAAGCTCTTTAGTTAGATTCCATTTGTCAATTTTAGCTTTTGTTGCAATTTCTTTTGGTGAATTCATCATAAAATATTTGCCCATGCCTATGTCCTGAATGGTATTGCCTAGGTTTTCTTCTAGAGTTTTTATGGTTTTGGGTTTTACTTTTAAAGTATTTAATCTATCCTGAGTTAATTTTTGTATATGGTGTAAGGAAGGGGTCCAGTTTCAGTTTTCTGCATATGGCTAGCCAGCTTTCCCAGTACCATTTATTAAATAGGGAATTATTTCCACATTGCTTGTTTTTGTCAGGTTTGTTGATGATCAGATGGTTGTAGATGTTTGGTCTTATTTCTGAGGTCTCTATCCTGTTCCATTCATCTACTTTGGTACCAGTCTGTCTGTTCTGGTGCCAGTGCCATACTGTTTTGGTTACTGTAGCCTTTTTGCATAGTTTACAGTCAGGTAGCATGATACCTCCAGACTTGTTCTTTTTGCTTAGGATTGTCTTGGCTATGTAGGCTCTTTTTTGGTTCCATATGAATTTTAAAGTAGTTTTTTTTTTTCTAATTCTCTGAAAAATATCAGTGGTAGATTGATGGGAATAGCATTGAATCTATACATTGCTTTGGGCAGTATGGCCATTTTCACGATATTGATTCTTCTTATCCACAAGGACGGAATGTTTTTCAATTTGTTTTTGTCACCTTTTATTTCCTTGAGCAGTGGTTTGTAGTTCTTCTTGAAGAGGTCCTTCATGTCCCTTGTTGCTGTATTTTTAGATATTTTATTCTCTTTGTAGCAATTGTGAATGGAGCTCATTCATGATTTGGCTCTCTGCTTGCCTATTGTTGGTGTAAAGGAATGTTTGTGATTTTTTTCACATTGATTTTGTATCCTGAGACTTTGCTGAAGTTGCTTATCAGCTTAAGGAGTTTTTGGGCTGAGATGATGGGGTTTTCTAAATATAGGATCATGTCATCTGCAAACAGAGACAACTTGATTTCCTCTCTTCCTATTGGTATACCTTTTATTTCTTTCTCTTACCTGATTGCCTTGGCCAGGACTTCCAAAACTATGTTGAATAGAAGTGGTGAGAAAGGGCATCCTTGTCTTGTGTCAGTTTTCAAAGGAATGTTTTAAGTTTTTGCCTGTTAGTATGATATTGGCTGTGCGTTTGTGATAAATAGCTCTTATTATTTTGAGATATGTTCCATAAATACCTAGTTTATTGAGAGTTTTTAACATGAAGGGTGTTGAATTTTATCAAAGGCCTTTTCTGCATCTATTGAGATAATCATGTGGTTTTTGTCATTGGTTCTGTGATGGATTACATTTACTGATTTCCATATGTTGAACCAGCTTTGCGTCCCAGGAAGCTGACTTGATCATGGTAGGTATGTTTTTTGATGTGCTGCTGAATTCAGTTTGCTGGTATTTTGTTGAGGTTTTTTGCATTGATGTTCATCAGGGATATTGGCCTGAAATCTTCTTTTTTTCTTGTATCTCTGCCAGGTTTTGGTATCAGGATGATGCTGGCCTCATAAAATGAGTTAGGGAGGAATCCTCATTTTCAATTGTTTGGAATAGTTTCAGAAGGAATGCTATCAGCTTCTCTTTGTACCTGTGGTAGAATTTAGCTGTGAATCTGTCTGGTCCTGGGCTTTTTGTTTGTTAGGTTATTTATTGCTGCCTCAATTTTAAAATTTGTTATTGGTCTATTCAGGGAGTCGACCTCTTCCTTCTTTAGTCTTCAATGGGTGTATCTGTCCAGGAACTTATCTATCAGCTTCTCTTTGTACCTGTGGTAGAATTTAGCTGTGAATCTGTCTGGTCCTGGGCTTTTTGTTTGTTAGGTTATTTATTGCTGCCTCAATTTTAAAACTTGTTATTGGTCTATTCAGGGAGTCGACCTCTTCCTTCTTTAGTCTTCAATGGGTGTATCTGTCCAGGAACTTATCCATTTCTTCCAGATTTTCTGGTTTATTTCCATAGAGGTGTTTATAGTATTCTCTGATGGTAGTTTGTATTTCTGTGGGGTCAGTGGAAATATCCACTTTATAATTTTTTTATTGTGTCTATTTGATTCTTCTCTGTTTTTGTCTTTATTAGTCTATCTAGTAGTCTACCTATTTTGTTAATTTTTTTCAAAAAATTAGTTCCTGGATTTATTGATTTTTGAAGGGTTTTTTGGTCTATATCTCCTTCAGTTCTGCCCTGATCTTAGTTATTTCTTATCTTCTGCTAGCTTTTTGATTTGTTTTCTTGTGCTTCTCCTGTTCTTTTCATTGTGATATTAGGGTGTCAATTTGAGATCTTTCTAACTTTCTGATGTGAGCATTTAGTGCTATACATTTCCTTCTTAATACTGCTTTAGCTGTGTCTCAGAGATTCTAGTATGTTGTCTCTTTGTTCTCACTGGTTTCAAAGAACTTCTGGATTTCTGCCTTAATTTCATTATTCACCCAGGAGTCATTCAGGTGCAGGTTGTTCAATTTCCATGTAGTTGTGTCGTTTTGAGTGAGTTTCTTAATCCTGAGTTCTAATTTGATGGCACTGTGGTCTGAAAGAGTGTTTATTTTGATTTCAATTCTTTTTCATTTGCTAAGGAGTGTTTTACTTCCAATTATGTGACCAATTTTAGAGTGAGTGCCATGTGGCACTGAGAACAATGTATATTCCATTGTTTTGGGGTGGAGAGTTCTACAGATATTTATTATGTCCACTTGATCCACAGCTGAGTTCAAGTCCTGAATATCCTTGTTAATTTTGTATCTCATGGATGTGTCTAATATTGACAGTGGGGTGTTAAAGTCTCCCACTATTATTGTGTGGGAGACTAAGTCTGTAAGTCTCTAAGAACTTGTTTTGTAAATCTGGGTGCTCCTGTATTTGGTGCATATATATTTAGGGTAACTAGCTTTTCTTGTTGAATTGATCCCTTTACCATTATGTAAGGCCCTTCTTTGTCTCTTTTGGTTTTTGTTGGTTTAAAATCTGTTTTGTCAGAGACTAGGATTGCCTCCCTTGCTTCTTTCTGTTTTCCATTTGCTTGGTAAATTTTCCTCCATTTCTTTATTTTAAGCCTATGTGTACCTTTGCACATGAGATGAGTCTCTTGAATACAGCACACCGATGGGTCTTGACTCTATCCAATTTGCCAGTCCATGTCTTTTAATTGGGGCATTTAGCCCATTTACATTTAAGGTTGATTTTGTTATATGTAAATTTTATCCTGTTGTTATGATGCTTTTTTTTTTTTTGCGCACAGTAGTTGATACCTCTTCTTCATAGTATCATTGGTATTTATATTTTCATTTGTTTTGCAGTAGCTGCTATAGCTTTTCCTTTCCTTCAGGAGCTCTTGCAAGCCAGGCCTGGTGATGATGAATTCCCTCAGCATTTGCTTGTCTGGAGAGGATTTTATTTTTCCTTCACTTATGAAGCTTAGTTTGTCTGGGTATGAAATTCTGCATTGAAAATTATTTTCTTTGAGAATGTTGAATGTTGACTCCCTCTCTCTTCTGGCTCATAGGGTTTCTCCTGGGAGACCTGCTGCTAGTCTTTGTAGGTACCTGGCCTTTCTTTGTAGGTGACCTGGCCTTTATCTCTGGCTGCCCTTAACATTTTTTCCTTCATTTCAACCTTGGATAATCTGATGATTATGTGTCTTGGGGTTGATCTTCTCATGGAGTATCTGAGTGGGGCGCTCTGTATTTCCTGAATTTGAATGTTGGCCTGTCTTGCTAGGTTGGGGAAGTTCTCCTAGATAATATCCTGAAGTGTGTTTTCCAACTTGGTTCCATTCTCCCTGTCTCTTTCAGGTACTCCAACCAGTTGTAAGTTCTGTCTTTTTACATAGTCCCATATTTCTCAGAGGTTTTGTTTGTTCCTTTTCATTCCTTTTTCTCTAATCTTGTCTCCCTTCCTAATTTCAGCAAGATACTGTTCCATCTCTGATACTTTCTTCTGCTTGATCAATTTGGCTGTTGATACTTGTGTATGCTTCACAAAGTTCTTGTGCCGTTTTTCAGCTCTGTAAGGTCATTTATGTTTTTCTCTTAACTAATTATTCTCTTTAGCAGTTCCTCTGACCTTTTATCAAGGTTCTTAGCTTCTTTGCATTGGGTTAGAACACGCTCCTTTACCTCACTGAAGTTTGTCATTACTCACCTTCTGAAACCTACTTCTATCCATTCATCCATCTCATCTTCTGTCCAGTTCTGTGCCCTTGCTGGAGAGGTGTTGTGATCATTTGGAGAAGAGACACTCTGGCTTTATGGGTTTTCAGCATTTTTTCATTGATTCTTACTAGTCCTCATGAGTTTGTCTAGTTTTCTTCTCTGAGGCTACTGACTCTTGGATGAGGTTTTTGTGGGGACTTTTGTTGATGCTGTTGTTACTTTCTGTTTGTTTTTCTTTCAATAGTCAGGTCCCTTTTTGGTAGGGTTGCTGCGGTTTGCTGGGGGTTCCCTTCAGGCCCTATTCATCTAGTTTGCTCCTGTGCCTGGAGATGTCACTCAAGGAGGCTGGAGAGCCACAAACATGGGTGCCCACTCCTTCCTCTTGGATCTCTGGCCTCAAAGGGCACCAATCTGATGCCAGTAGGAATGCTCCTGTGTAAGATGTCTGACAACCCCTGTTGGGGAGGGTCTCACCCAGTTGGGTGGTACAGGAAGCAGGATCCATTTAACAAGGCAGTTTGGCTGTCCCTTGGTGGAGGTGGTGTGCTATGCTGGGGGAAAACCCACTCATCTGGGTGCCCGGATTCCTCAGAGCAAGCAAGAAGAAAGACTAAGTCTACTGGTTTGTGGAGACTAAAGCCACCCCTACCCCTAGAGGTTCAGGCCTAGGGAGATCAGAGTTCTGTCCCTTAGCCCCTGGCTGGAGTTGTAGTTCCTTCAGGGAGGCCCTGCAGCCACAGTGATGGCTCCTTTCCCTCCTCCATGAAGCTCAGATGGTTTAGACTACAGGCAGCCATAGCATTAGTGATGGCCACACCTCCCCCAAGGAACTCAGCAGGCTTAGGTTGATTCTAGCCAACTAGGTGTGGAGAATCTGCATGGCTTCATGGTTGAGACCCAAGGCTTCAGTGGTGTTGGCTCCCAAGTGAGATCTTTCGATCCATGGGTTGCACAGTTCTGTGGAAAAAGCATGGTTTCCCAGACTGGGTAGCACACTCACTCACTGCCTCCCTTGGCTGGGGGTGGGGGCTTCCCTGCCCTGTGTGGCTCTCAGGTGGTCCACCGCACCACACTGTTCTTCCTTCCTCTCCGTGGGTCATGTCAGCTGCCTAGTCAGTTCTAAGAACCTGGATGCCTCACTTGCTGGGGCAGGATTCGCATGCTGTTTTGGATCTTTTCAATGGGACCCTCTAATTGTCACTGCTTCTAGTTGACCATCTTGACCCTGCCTCCATTCTCTATTTCTTTTATGCTGTAGTTTTGTAGCTTGTCCAGGTTGTTTTAATTGTTTTTATGAAATGACACTTACTTGTAAGTCTCTCTAACTTCTGTGGACAACCTTTAAAAATTAGTATTACTAATTTGAACTCTGGTGCTCTGGAATACTGAAATTCACAGTCAAACTCAGGAAATTGTAAGGAAAATAACAAGCATGCACATCTATCTATTCCCAGTCTCTTTGTTTGTTT
>NW_012113475.1:9135744-9138166 GCF_000951035.1 Colobus angolensis palliatus | reverse complement strand
CTCATCCTTTTTTATGGCTGCATAGTATTCCATGGTGTATATGTGCCACATTTTCTTAATCCAGTCTGTCACAGATGGACATTTGGGTTGATTCCAAATCATATCATGTTTCTTTTCCATACTCAGTGTTTGCCTTTAAAAATTCCAGTTTGTTTCTTTAATATTTTTCTTTGTGCTGACTTCCTCAATTAATTTGAATTTACAGTTTCTTTCTTTGGCCTAACTTTTCTTTATATAAAGACGTGACTTTTCCTGATCTCATATCTGGGTCTTACAGTAATTCTCTTCTGTTTTAAGCCCTTTTCTTGGTAATTCCATGCTATTAGATACTCACTGTGGTTTCTACTAAGAATGTTTAATAAGATATGTTTCAAATAGCAACATGGATCTCTCTTCCCTGTGGATCCCTCATATAAATATGTTACTATAATTAATCAACATATATTTTCTCAGATGCCTTTAATTGAATTCCATCAAATTTATTAATCAAGAATAACATAAAAATGTAATCTACTCTAGGGAGTTTCTACATATCTTATTTTTATATTTTTCTAAATTTTATAACTATATTATGAGATTGAACACTGATTATTTGATTTACAGATTTGATATTTTTTATTTTTAATATTATTGACGTGACTAAATATCTGATTCAACACTACAAACATAGATGCTCATTTTAATCATCATACATAGTTTAAGTATGGAATTGTTCAAATGAAGGTAAGAAAATGAAGGCTTCTTTTCATCCAAGTTAAAATGTGGTTATACTGGAGAGTTCACCCCACTATATGGATAGCCCAGATTCTAAAATATTAGAATTAAGAGAATTTAGAGCTTACACTGTGCATCACCACCTGCATATGTGATGCACTTACACAATTGGGTTTGAATAAGAAAAAAATGCCATATAACTTTATTCAATAAAATATCACTTAGCTAATTCTTAATCTAATTAAAGATCAAAATTCAAGTGTTCAGTTCTCCCATTGGTCCCATTATTACCCATTTTCAGGAAGCAAATAATCCAAAAATACTTAAGATTTAAAAGTAATTTGGTAAAAATTGGAAATTGTTCTAAATTTTGGATTTTTCAGCCTCACTGATTACTATTCAAATAGGTGTTTGAAAATGTGTGTGTGTGTGTGTATGTGTGTTTATGTGTGTGTGTTTTCATCACTTTATAGTTCTGAACTAATCAAAGAATAAGATGTCTACTTGTGATAGCGTTTTTTAATTCCTTAGTTTTTAGAAGAAAGGAGACAAATCCTAATCCTCGATATCAAATAAAATATTTTGAAATGAGCAGCTCTTAGTGAAGAATGAAATGAGAGTTCCCATAGATTATTATCTGGGAAAATGTCCTAGCAAGGAAAATAGAAGTTGTTGAAACATCTGGGTTTGATTTTTGCATAAGCAACCAAACATTGTACTTATGAGAACCAAATCTTCTCCCCAAAAGACACAACTGAAGCTATCTGCCTTTATTAATGTGCCTCACTGGTAAATCTCCAGTGGTGATGTATTACCATCATTTAAGGAATGATGTGCTGGAAAAATGCATTATTTTCAAGAGTAAGAGAGTGGATTAACGCAAGGGTGTGCTGGAAAAAAATTCAAAACGCTCTCATGATATATGCTGATTTTCTGGTGTTCCCTATTTGCACGGCTATTTAAGCAAGCACTCTAAATGGAAATGCACTTGACATTTTTGCTACTGGATATGATCAAACAACATTAGAATTTAGCTGATTTCTCAGAAAATGATTAAACCAATTTCTTTCTCATTTTCAATACTTGCATGAGGAAAAAGATGAATAAAAACACATATTTATAAAATAGACCTTCTAAATGAAAAACTGTCAGGGAACAATGTAGGGAGGTATACATATATATGTATTTCTTTTTTCTTTCTTTCTCTTCTGACACAATAGTCCCGGGCTGCATACATCATCAGAGGAGAATGTTGATCACCTGTTTCCAAGCCTTGGCAAGGCAATTCAGGATAAATGTTCTATAAGGTACCTTGAGACTGAATTATGCTTTCCATTAGTGTTTATGTCACAAAGACTTGTTAATACAGAAATATTCTTAAATGCTCTACAATAAATGATTTTGGCCTTGCAGTGCCAGCCTGTAGACAACTGAGCATTGAATTCTGCAAAGGAGATAAGGGAGAACACTGTAAAAAGACAGTGTCTGCTGCACAAATCACAAGTGCTTATTATATGGCCCAGTACAAGTTAAGGCAGCATGTGAAATAGGATGACGAGAGTGAATATAACTGTTAGGCCTGCAGGTAGCTTTTACCTATAAGAGAATTCCAAAATTGACAAATGGGATCTAATTAAACTAAAGAGCTTCTGCACAGCAAAAGAAACTACCATCAGAGTGAACAGGCAACCTACAGAATGGGAGAAGA
>NW_012113475.1:9129341-9134944 GCF_000951035.1 Colobus angolensis palliatus | reverse complement strand
AATAAAAAAAAAAAAAGAATTCCTGTTGTTTTATTGAAAGGAAAAATGGATCAATTACTGTTTTCGTTATCTAGTGCTGCACAATAAATTATCACAAACTTAGTGGCTTAAAAACCCACACATTTATTACCTGACCATTTCCATGGTCAGAAATCAGGGCATAGGCTACCCTAAAGTATCTACCTTGATGGGGATGGGGTTACATCCAAAGTTTAACTGAGGCAGGATCCTCTTCTAGGTTTACATGGTTGTTGGCAGAATTCAGTTCTTTGCTGGCTGTTAGCTGGAGGTTTCCTTTAGTTTCTTAACATGTGCCCTTTTATATGGCAGTTTGTCTCATCAAAGCCAGCAAGAGGGAGAGCCAATAATCCAAGTCTACTGTAACATGGAAACCTCAATTTCATGTAATGTAATAATGGAAATAACATCCATCCCTTTTGCTGAATTGTCCTAGCTAAAAGGAGGTCACAGATCCTACCTAAACTGAAAGGAAGGGGCTTACAAAAGAGTATGAATAACAGATGGCAGGGAACATTGGAAGCCATCTTAGGAGTCTACTCATCACAATTATTAAACCCTAAAGTATTTCTATGTTTTTGAATCCAGTTATGTCTAAATAATGCCATATTCCTGCAGAATTCTGTATAAATATTTCTCTAAAGGAGTATCTGTAGGCTTAAGGAACTCTAAATGATTCTAGACTTAAACAGTCTAGAAATTAGGGAATGTATATCTTTTTAATCCTTCCCCAGTTTTTGCCAGCTATATAACATGGAGGTAATTCTAGCCTTCTATGTTTCAGTTTTCTACATGTAAAATAGAAAAATTGTGGTTATCCTTACTTCACAGATATGATCTTATAATTAAATGTTATAAACCCCTCCCAAATGCTTTGCACATATATGTTGTTTATAACTGTAATACATATGCACAGGTAACCTAAACTTCGCAGGTTTCACTAGGCTGAAACCTCATATAGAATAACTTGAAGTGTTTTGATCCACAGCTTGCAAGTTCACCTCTGAGTTTTTCCTGAAATATCCCCTTTGAGTTTTTTTGTGAGTTTCCAAAGACTATCTCTCATATTCTCATAAGTATTCTCAGTCAACTGCCAAATGCCATCCACAATTTCTGACTTTTTCTTCTGCTTTGGCCTCCCTCTGTGGGTACCTGGGAACCTACCCCTTCCAGTATCTTCTCTGGGAATAATGCCCTGGAGCTTTAAAGGTGGTGGACCTGTGAGTTGAGAGTTGAAATGGAACCAAGATAGTACACAATCTTCCTTTTCCCTCAAGCTTAGAGCTTATTAAAAACTGACACAGAAGCTCAATAAATATACACTAAAATATCATTTTGATTGTCAATGGAAGTGGATTAGCAAACACAGCTTGGGTTTGTGACCGTACATGGAATTTCTAGTAGCAGTTGCCTAAGTTCTGATTTTGGGAAAGTCCTTTTAGGAATAGAGTATGCAGGTTGTTTATACAAATAGGCTGCAAGGGAAAATCAGCCTCATACCCACAGATCCCTGATAGTAGGGGCGAAGAATGAGGTCCCAGGGCGTGTGCCTCACGAGTCAATTGAGCAAGTGGACAACTGGGTGACAGATCCTCCTCAGCTCACCCATCCAATCAATCAATCCCTTTTCTGTGGAAAAGAGGAACTAAAGGAAGAACAGACAGGCTGGAGGAAGACACTCATATAAACATGGAATAGTATATTTCGTAATATTTTGTAGTGCTCTGAGGCAAATATGAGGACTATTTAATGTCTCCCCTTAAAATGTTGGTCTAAAATTGAAGGTACCAATCAGTGCTACTTTCGTCCTGGTGAAGCGTTTGAGAAAAGAGTGTGTCAGCTAGGGCCTAGCTCTGCCAGCCATATGTAGTAGAAACAAAACATTACTGGTATCAATGATGATGTTTACTCCCTGTGAAACGGACTGGACCCTAGGCTAAAATGAAACCAAACAGAACCAAGATACAGCAACAGCAACAACAGCTCCTTGTAAACGCAGATTTATTTCTGTTGATTTTGCAAGGTCACACACCTTAGTTGAAAGCTAGTGGTCACAGTCAACTGAAAACCTGAAAACAATAATGCATAGTATGGTGCTGTATACTAAAAATAATTTTCATTTTTTATTATGTCAATTGTAAGTGGCTTAACATGGCTCTCAAGAAGTTTTGGAAAATCACAATGGTACTGAAGAATAAGAACTATCGAAAAAGGAGATGGTTTGCAAACTATTTTCAAAAGACCAGGTCTGACTCAGGCAATGAAAAGAAATAACATGTGAACCTGTTTATTAAACAACATAAAGAAGAAAATCTACTTCTCCTTGTTCCCATTAAATAGGCACTGAATGGAAAAATATTTTAAATCTATATGAAGAGGCAACAAATAAAACCAATCCAGAGAACTCTTATGTCCCACTCTGGTCTGCCTGTGTCTTGTCAAGATCTTAGTAAAGCAGACTATTTGGTTTTTATTTATGAGACATTCCACTTAGCTACATATCCAGTGGGACAATTTTAATAAGTAGCTCTCTTTGCTGTGGCCCTCCAAATAATAAGGGTTGGTTAGTGTCTCTAAGTCTGAATTCTTTCTAAGGAAATTTTTAGTTTCTCATAAAAGTAGGTTTTTCTGCTCTTTAAGTTTCCCAGTTTTGACCAAGAGTACTACCAGCTTACATTCAAGCCAGGACTTTTTTCTACCCCCATTATTTTTCTCCACTTCTCTTCAGAAATAACTTGGAAAGATAATAGTAGAAATGAAACTGAAATAAGCAGTTAGAAATAAAGCGTTTTCATTCAACAGTTTTTTCTGTGGATGGGACTGAGAAAGAACTGATGTTCTGTTTGTTGTTTTGATTAGATCATTTTGCCAAACTTTCTCCCAATATGTAAACAAGTTGGGATTATCAGATGTTAAGAATTTGTCATAATTCGGGTTATTTTCTTCCTGTGATGTCTAGCCCCATGTGTTTTGTTAGATGGTTACACAGTAACAAAGGCTCCAAAAAGCTGAAGGTGGAATCTGATACAGCATTTTTCTCTTGTGTAGGGTGATCTCGGATTTGAAATTTAAAATGCATTATATTGCAGGTGTTGACCCACTCCTTGCTAATGCAGAGGAAACTACACCCCATGACAGGAAAAGGAGCTAAAAATGTTCCCTGCTGTGCTTATAGCTCTGTCATCACTATCCATTAGTCGTTGTAGATGGTTTTATTGGCTGCTGTGCTCCATAACTCTTCCACTAAGCAGTGCTTATCTCAAAAACAACTCAATCATCCACCTGTCCATCACCCATCATGAGTCCCATTATGTCAGGACTAGAAGAAAAATTGCTGAGTAAAATACTTCACTTTTAATATGGAACCAAAGAAAGACAACAAATACTGTGTTTTGATGTTTCCCTAAAACCAATAGTGCTGATTGCTGATTCTAACCAGTCTCTACAACAGATGCTGTAGCAGCTAAGAATATTTATACTAATATTGGATTCTAGTCCTATTTTGTACCTCTGCCCCAAATGTTGGCAAGGCAATTATGACAAGAGGACCGTCATACATGGAGTGAATAGGATGCTTTGTCTTGGGGTTTCAGAGTTTTCACTTATCTCTTGTCACCTGAAATCATGCATTCAAATCACTGACATGGGCTAGATGGCATAAGTGACTGGGTCAAAGATTATTTCTTATAAAGTCACTTATACTATGTTTATTTGATGGATACATGTAAATTGGACATTTAGAAGAGATTGATGAAAAAGAAATAAATGTGCAAAAATACCCAAAAGTTTTACTTATAAAAAAAAATCATGCTTATTTCTAATATAGATCAGAAGTCCAATAATTGTATTTATGTGTTATATACCCTCATTTGCAAAGCTTGTTTTCTGCAAAGGACTCCGATGAAGACAGCAGTCATCAGAATTGTATAACTTGTAACAGCTGGGATATGCCCTACCCTCGATTAATTCTGTTAACTTTTAGTCACTGCTGTTCTGTTTCATTGGTAATGCATAGAAACTTGTTGGATATGTTGGATACTACATTCTGGCATAATTTTGAGTAGTTATATGTTCTGTGAGGTTATTTCTTTATTCAAAATAGAGATAATACTTAAAATAGGCTTATAAATCCTGGATGACTGTAAATCTCATAATAGATAATATTTATTTTGTTGACACTGAGTACCTGACACCCCACATTTAGCACCTGAAAAAGCATACACATTTTTTAGACTCAACTTAATGTGGTTTTAGTGTGTGTGTGTGTACACGTGCTTGTGTTTGTCCTAACCATGCACATATATACTTATATACATGTACATACAAGTATATGCAAACACATGTATTTTACTGTGCATTTACTAATATTGTAATTAATAATAACTAATTAATGAAAGACTGTGAGGCATACAGACAGTTTAACTCAAATTGCCTTCATATTTGGATTAAGTCTCTGCTAACGCCACTGTTCAATATCTCCTGATAGAAGGTACTGATGCTTATTCAGCATGCTAAAAACAGGTCAGCTATTTCTTTGTTTTTTTCTCTCTTTCCTCCCCAAATATCATGGGTTTAGTTTTGTTTAATAGATTCTTTCACAAAGGTGGGATCTTGCCCTTGGTTTTTAATGAAGCTTTTTGTTAAAGTCAAGCCCAGTAATCACAAACAATGTAGAAAGTAATGGTGTGTGATAGACTAGTTTGCTCTGCTAAGGATTTCAGAGACACTTCAGTTTTTATATTCAGCAAAAGAGAAGGCTTTTAAAACCTCTCATCTGTATATCAAAGTGAGTAAAAAATAGAAAAGAATAGAGCTACAACCACAGAATTTGTAGTAGAAATGTAGAGAACAAGAAAGCAATGGTCCATGAAAGAAAGATAAATGTGTTTTTAATATTTTTATAGAAAAAACCTCAGATTACAATTTGCATCATGTATGTTTAGTACAGATAATTTCAAAGCATGTTTGATGGTAGTGTTATCAAAATTAGCCTGTGAGGAAGGGAAGGTAATGATCTGATTGTGCAGACACCCTTTCCTTTCTCATTCTTTTCACTTCCCCACAGCAGGACTGCCAGGCACTATGTCTGAAGGTTCCTTCATCTACAGTGCCCAGAAGGACAGGCAGCTCTCTTCAGGTGAGCACTTGGTATTCAGTCACTCTTCCTGACCTAATATTTCTGGGCTCACTGCTGATACCCTGGATGCTTCCTGAGTCTGTAATCACACACAGGGATATATTGTTGTGTTTAGATTTCAAAGTCCTAATTAATGTTCCTTAACTTTTTTTTTTTTTATCAGTTGCAGATTTTCTTTCTAAGCCACAAAGTTCATTAGAAAAATAAGTCACACAAAGAGGATTTTTACTAACTTAACCTGTTTTTATTCTTCCTCTGAAAACTAAAGAGAAATAAGGGAGGTGAGGGACAGTACAGATAGCCCATTGGCCCCAAAGTTACAAGTTGGAGGTGAAATCTATTTATCCTTAAATGCTCCACCAGAGATGGTAGCCACCCAGTTACAAAGTGAGATCACAAAACAATTAGATTATTCCCTTAGATGCAGAGTGCTCAGCACCCAATGAGG
>NW_012113475.1:9126842-9128346 GCF_000951035.1 Colobus angolensis palliatus | reverse complement strand
TGAAAAAAAATGTGTTTGTTAAAAACAGAGGTCTCTGGTAAGAAGGAAGATTTTCTCCAAATTTTATCAAACTACAGAACTCAGTGATTCAAAAGAAGATTATATTATTACAAATGCACAGAAATACTTTAAATTCATGTTAATATTATCAAAACATTTTTGATTTGTTGCTTTCCTTCCCTTTGTATTTTTCATTAGTTTGATGCAGAAGGGAAAGATAGAAACTCGACCTGTCTTATTTACTTGTTACTTATCATCTGTTTGCTTTAGAACCTGGGTAGCTAGTTTATAGTTGAAGATAAAGAGTATTAGGATAAAAAGAATCAGCAGTATCCTGATGCCAAAATTGGGAAGAGACATAACAAAAAAAGAAAACTTCAGGCCAACATCCCTGATGAAAATCAGTCTGAAAACCCTCAATAAAATACTGGTACACAGAATCCAGCAGCACATCAAAAAACGTATCCGCCATGATCAATGAGCTTCATCCCTGGGATACAAGGCTGGTTCAACATATGCAAATCAATATATGTAACCCATCACATGAATAGAACCAATGACAAAAACCACATAGTTATCTGAATAGATGCAGAAAAGGCCTTCAACAAAATTCAACAGCGCTTCATGTTAAAAACTCTCAATAAACTAGGTATTGATGGAACATATCACAAAATAATAACTATTTATGACAAGTCCACAGCCAATATCATATTGAATGGGCAAAAGCTGGAAGCATTCCCTTTGAAAACCAGCACAAGACAAGGATGCCCTCTCTTATCACACCTGTTTAACATAGTATTGGAAGTTCTGGCCAGGGCAACCAGGTATGAGAAAGAAACAAAGGGTATTCAAAGAGGAAGAAAGAAATTCAAATTGTCTCTTTTTGCAGATGACATGATTTTATATTTAGAAAACCTGATCATCTCAGCCCAAAAACTTCTTGAACTGATAAGCAACTTCAGCAAAGTATCAGGATAAAAAAATCAATGTGCAAAAATCACAAGCAATTGCAGTGAGCTGAGATCCGGCCACTGCACTCCAGCCTGGGTGACAGAGCGAGATTCCATCTCAAAAAAAAAAACACAAGCACTCCTTTACACCAACAATACACAAGCAGACAGCCAAATCATGAATGAACTGCCATTCACAATTACTACAAAGAGAATAAAATACCTAGGAATACAGCTAACAAGAGAGGTGAAGGACCTATTCCAGGAGAACTATAAACCACTGCTCAAGGAAATAAGAGAGAACACAAACAAGTGGGAAAACATTCCATCCTTTTTGTTAGGAATAATCAGTTTTGTGAAAATGGCTATACTGCTCAAAGTAATGTGTAGATTCAATGCTATATCCATCAATCTACCGTTGACATTCTTCACAGAATTAGAAAAAACTAAAATTCATATGGAACCAAAAAAGAGCCTACATAGCCAAGACAATCCTAAGCAAAAAGAACAAAGCTGGAGGCATCATGCAACCTGACTTCAAACTATCCTGCAAG
>NW_012113475.1:9117414-9126397 GCF_000951035.1 Colobus angolensis palliatus | reverse complement strand
ATTTTACAAGGATCTAAAGTTCAGAATTTACAAGGAAATTAAGCATATTTACAAGAAAAAGACCAACAACCCCATCAAAAAGTGGGCAAAGCATATGAGCAGACATTTCTCAAAGAAGACATTTATGCAGTCAACAAATGTGAAAAAACCTCAACGTCACTGATGATCAGAGAAATGCAAATCAAAATCACAATGAGATATCATCTCACGCCAGTCAGAATGGTGACTATTAAAAAGTCAGGAAACAATAGATGCTGGAGAGACTGTGGAGAAATAGGAACACTTTTACACTGTTGGTGGGAATGTAAATTAGTTCAGCCATTGTAGAAGAAGACAGTGTGGTGATTCCTCAAGTATCGGGAACCAGAAATACCATTTGGTCCAGCAGTCCCCTTACTGGGTATATACTCAAAGGAATATAAATCATTCTACTATAAGGACACATACACATGTATGTTTATTGAAGCACTATTTACAATAGCAAATTTGTGGAACCAACCCAAATGCCCATCAGTGATAGACTGGATAAAGAGAATGTTGTGTATATATATATATATATATCATGGAATATTATGCAGCTACAAAATGAATGAAATCATGTACACAATCTGATATTGTGTGTATCACCAGGGACATGGATGAAACTGGAAGCCATCATCGTCAGCAAACTAACACAGAAACAGAAGACCAAACACCACATGTTGTCACTCATAAGTGGTAGCTGAACACTGAGAACACATGTACACAGAGAGGGGAACAGCACACACCAGGACCTGTTGTGGGATAAGGGTGAGGGGAGGGAACTTAGAGGACAAGTCAATAGGTGCAGCAAACCACCATGGCGCATGTATACCTATTAACAAACCTGCACATTCTGCACATGTATCCCATTGTATTTTATTTTCTTAGAAGAAATAAAGAAAAGAACATATAATATCTAAGTAACACCTAGCAGAGGGCATGCTGATATGAATGCATGAAAATCTGAACTTAAAATGAAAAAATGATTGATATTGTACTATCTGAAGTATTCCTTATTCTACAATAGCATGCGCTATAGGTGTCTTTTAAAAAAATTTTAGCAGAATGTGTAATTTCACTTTCTTATAGAATAGTCTTCATAATATTGTCATGTTAGTTAATGTGGCATTCAAGCCTAATTATTTCTTTCCTTCACTCTGTTACAGCTTCATCATAGTTCTATCATTGTCTGTTTACTGTTTTTCACACTAAATTAATATCCCATTAAGAGAAGTGCACTTGATGCCTGTATTCCCAGAAACTAACACAAATTTTATCTGTATGCCAGCACCTAATTCTTATGTTTGGCATACAGCAGATACCCAATATATGTGTATTTAATGGACTTGTATCTGGAAGATCTCCTCTGATCTTTGCACCTGCTTAGGTCTTAGACTTCCATTAATATTAAGTTTAAAATTATCTTTGTAATGCCTTTCCTGGTCTCATAGGCTGAATTAATCAGACATAATCTATGCTCCCAGGGTACTCTGATGATACCACTCATATCATATTTAAATGTAGCATTTTAAGTATTAAATATTTGTTTCCATGTCTCTCTATAGATAAGAACTAGATTTAATTCATTTTTATTGTTCAGAATCTGATATTATGCATATCACGAAAGAATTGCTGAATAAATGAATATGCAAGGAATCAAAGTATAACCTCCATGACAGAACATAGAGATTTCATTTTCCTAGTGCATAGGTTGAATTGTATCCTTCAAAATAATATGTTGATATCCTGACTCCTAGTACCTCAGAATATGACCTTATTTCAACATATGGTTGTTGCAGGTATAATTAATTAAAATGAGTTTATACTGGAGTAGGGTGGGCCCTTAATCCTATATGACTGGTGTTCTTATAAAGAAAGGAGAGATAGATACAGAGAAATGAAGGCAGAGGCAGGGATTGGAATTGTGCTGCTACAAGCCAAAGGATACCTGAGGCTACCAGAAACTGAAAGAGACAAGAAATAGGACTCTAGGGGCTTTGAAGGAGCCTGGCTCTTCCAATACCTGAATTTTGGACTTCTAGCCTCCAGACTGTGACAGGACATATTTCTGTTGTCTAAAGCCACACAATTTGTGGTGCTTTGTTATGATGGTGCTATAAAACTAATACATGTGGAATATTTAAACCATCGTATTTTTAATTGCTCTGGGTTAGCTCTCAAATGGAATTAATTTTAGCGAGAATAAAAGTAAATGTAACATTTAAGAATTGCCTCTGTTGTGTAGCTCCCTGGTGCTAAGCATCTCCCAACATGGTATTTGACTGGAATGTTAGAGCTCCTTGAGGTGAACAAATGAAGGGAGATTTTATATATATATATATATACACACACACACATGCATACATATATAAAAAATATATATACATATATAATGCTATGTGATTTATAATATATATATATAATGTTATGTTATTTATAACATATATATTATAAAATGTAATGACCTTTGTTTCCAAATGTCTCAAAATGGGGAACAAACTGTCTTTAGAATTACAAAATTAATGAAATTATTTTAGTGCAATTTTATTTGGATTCTATAGTGGAGAGGAAAACAAAATGGAAGATAATTGATTAATCTCTCCATTTATTCATTTATCTGTTCATTCATTTATTCATTATCCTCTTTCAGGGATACACCAATGAATACAACAGTCAAGATCTACTTTTATGGAGATTACATTCTATTGTAATCAAACAGAAACACTAAAATAAAGAACAGACTGTGTGATGCTCTGAGAAAAAAAGTAGGATGAGAAGATGGAGAATATTGATGATGCTCTGAGAAAAAAACAAAGTAGAATAAGAAGATGGAGAATATCGATGAGACATTGCTCTTTTAGTTGGGATTGTCAGGTGAGGTATCTTTCATATAGTGGCATTTGAATAGAATGAGAAAATTACCCATATCAGTATATCTGTGTGTCTATATGTTTGTGTGCATGTGGTTGTATAGTTATATATATTGTAAGGAGTTGAAAGCAGGCCACCCCAAGATATGACATCTTGGCATATTGATTATTTTGAGTTAAAGGCACTTGAAAAACTGTAGATGCAAGAAGGGCATCCTGACCTGCTTTTTCTTCCTAAAAGCAGGAGGTTAAACTTCTATGTAAAGGTTGCTCTTCACATGGGAAGGAAGGAAGACATTCTTATCACTGGACATGAGGAGGCAAGGCTGAGAGAAACTTGTACAAACTAAGCTTTTCAAACTAACTCTTATCTTCCTAGTCATTTTTCCACAGTTAACCGGCCGAGCCCAAGCCCCTTGTCTTGCTATATTTTCACAATTTACTGCTCTTTGTCCCGTCTAGTATATAAGCTTTCAGCTCTAAATTCTTCTTTAGGTCTTCATTTTCCTTCTGAAGACTCCCATGCACATAGAAAACTTACTAAATAAAATGTGTATGCTTTTCTCCTGAGAATCTGTCATATGTTAGTTTAATTCTTAGGCCCAGCTAGAGATGCTAATAGGCTACAGAAGAATTTTTATGTCCATGACAGCATGCTAGAAATGTATATATACATATGTATATATCAAATATATACATATGTGTGTATGTAATCTGAAGGTGGAGTTATGGACACAGGGAATACATCCTAAAATGGAAGTGTGTTGCTGGAATAACAGTGCCAGTATTGCTCAAGTAATGTGAGAGAGCAGGTGAAACATGTGACATGAGACCAGAGAGGTAATTGGGGACCAGATAATGTGTGCTGTGTAGGTCATTATAAGAATTTGACTTTGAGTGAGTCCATCCATGGGTTATAAACAGAGAAGTAATATGATCTGACATAGGATTTCAAGAATCTTTCTGGCTACTATGGGAGGAAAAACACTAAGTCAACAGACTAATTTGATGAATATTGTAATAATCTATTTGAAAAGTCATGGTGACTTGAACTCAGGTGACAGGAGAAGAGGTGGTGATAAAGAAATGATTGGAGTCTGAATGTGCTCTGAAAATGGCAGTTATAAGTTTTGCAGAGAGTATGTGGGTAGACCTGATTAGAGTTTTGGCAGACTAGTAAATATCATGAATATCGTGGAGAAGATAGGAAGACAGCATTCTACACATTTTACAAGGCATGGGGGCTTAAGGACATAATGCATGCCTGAGGAATTAGAAATCCTCTGAAGAAGGAGAAGAAATGGCAAATGAGATTTCAGAACTCAGTAGGCCCCAGCTTATGTTGGATAAACTTGAAGTTTATCCTGAAGGTGGTGAGGAGTCATTAAATAGTTTTTGAAAGGAAGTGAGGCAGCATCATATTTATGCTTTAGGATGTTCCTGCTGACAGTAGAATGCAGAATGAACTGGAGAGAGTACAAAGTTTGAGGTTAGAGGCCACATTGGAGACTTGCAATATTTCATCAGAGAGATGATAGTGGAAATAACGTTGGAAACAGACAGGAGTGGGTAAGTAAAATATATTTAATGGGAAGAAGTGGTGGAAGGCAATCGTTTGTTGGGTATAGAAGGTGGAGGAGAGTATAAAAGCAAGGACTATTTCAAATTTTCTGACTTGGGTAACTGCTGTATTGTGGTGGGCCATGATTAGGATTGCCCACAAATAGCTCCTAAAAGGACAGAAATAGAAAACTCATAGGGCCTGGTAGCAGAAGTATAGATCAAGAAGGATTGCTCAAGTGCTGGCACAGCAAGAAAGTCAAGGCCTCGAGGCCCAGGTAACACAGTAGCCCTATATGGTCTTTTGTTTCAGAGTGCTAAGGTAGCAGTAGATAAAGAGCTAGTGATTCCATAGTTTGAGCCAGGCATAGTGCGTTCTTCCTATAATCCCAGTTATTCAGGAGGCTGAGGCAAGAGGATCACTTGAAACCAGGAGTTTGGGCCCATAGTCCTGTTATTCTCTCACTTGGCATACTTGTTTCTCTCTATGGGTGGTCAAGAACACCAAATTTTCAGCGCTCCTTCTCATGAGAGAAGGGAAGAAATAGACAGTCATGTTCACCAGTTTTATCCTTTGTACTTCCTATTGTCTCTTCACGAATAAACCAGAGAAAAGTACACTTGTGCGAGGTCAAACCATTACCATCTCTAATCTTTCATTTATTACTAGACTTTATAATCTGGCCTAGCTCATCTGTGGATAATAATGTGTGTGTGTGTGTGTGTGTGAATAATAAAAGATGAACATATTCATGTGTAGGGGGGAGAGTAAGAAGGAACTATGTGTTATTTACATAGAGATTTCCTGGGCCTGTAATTCAAGTTTAAAACCTATGTCTGGAGCTCAAAAAAGAGACCACACTTCAATCATAGATATGGATGCCATTAGGTGAAATACGAGATCTGAAGAAGTGGTTAGCATAAGGAGAGAAAAAAGTCAAGGACTGGTTTTAGGAAACATCAGAATTCAAGCTGAGTGTAGAAAGAACATCCTAGAAGAGGAAACTAAGATAGATGGGAAAGCAAGGAGGGAGTGAATCTTGGAACCCAAAGGAGAAAAGATATTTACACAGCTATAAGGAGGCCAATTGAGGGAAGGAATAAAAACTCTCCTTTGGATTTAGCAACTGGGAAATAATAGATGATATTAGCTATAGTAACTTTGAATGTGAAGTACAGAAATCAGATTTCAGTGGGCTAATTAAATGACTCTGGAGACAGTGAGTATATAGCACTCTTTCTGAACTATAGGCTTTTAAGGAAAGAAGAGACTGGATGATGGCTAGAGGAGATCAAAGAAGATTCATTAAAAATGGCAGAGACTATAGAATGTTTATTTTTTATTTTATTTTTATTTCTTTATTAGTATTATTATTATTTTGAGATGGTGTTTCACTCATGTTCCCCAGGCTGGAGTGCAATGGCATGAATTTGGCTCACTGCAACCTCCGCCTCCCGGGTTCAAGTGATTCTCCTGCCTCAGCCTTCTGAGTAGCTGGGATTACAGGCATGCACAACCACGCCCGGCTAATTTTGTATTTTCAGTAGAGACAGGATTTCTCCATGTTGGTCAGGCTGATCTCAAACTCCCGATCTCAGGAGATCTGACTTCCTCGGCCTTCCAAAGTGCTGGGATTATAGTGTGAGCCACCATGCCCAGTCTAGAATGTATGTTGAAAAGAGAAGCACATCTTTGGTAAATTTGAAGAGGCATCATTTGAACTGACCATAGGTGGGATTTATTAGTCTGTTTTCTGTTGTGTTTAAAAGAATAATTGTAACTGGGTAATTTATAAAGAAAAGGAATTCATTTCTTGCAGTTATGGAGGCTGAGAAATCCAAGGTCAAAGTCCACATTCGGTGAGGGCTTTCTTGCTGGTGAGACTCTTTATAGGGTTCCAAGGCAGCACAGGGCCTCGCATGGTGAGGGGGCTGAGCTTGCTAGTTCACGTTTCTTGTCCTCTTCTTGGAAAGCCACCAGTTCTACCCTCATGGCAACTCATTAATCTTTTAATCCTTTATCTATTAATCTATAAAAAGATTAATCCATTTGTGAGGGCAGAGCCCTCATGACCCAATCACTTCTTAAAGGTCCTTTGTCTCAACACTGCCATGATGGGGATTAAATTTCAGCACGAGTTTTGTAGGGGACAAGTATTCAAATCATAGCATGGGATAAGCTATAGAGTGAGATAATAGATAAAGCAGATGATTAGATTATTCCAAAGTTTGGATTTCACCTAGATATTTTTTGTCGAAGAATATTTGCACAGGGTGTCAAAGTGATGGTAGGGAGAGTGGCTTAAGTGATAGAATACCAAGTCTAAACTAGTAGGAATTGAAGCCAGGAAATGATGAACTAATTAAAAGTATCTCTCTATCCTCACAAGTACTGGAAGGTTAAAGTGAGAAAATGATGTTACTACACATAGTATGTTTTCCATTAATACTAGCTCTCTTTATTCTGAATGTTCAGAAAAAGATATAAGAATATGAGACCCCAAAATGTATCAACATTAGAGAGCTCATTATGAGCTCTAAGCAGACTAGTCTCAAATAAGACCCTGTAGAAACTGGACAGAGGAGACACAACAAAGGCAAATCAGGAATTCACAGTCTGTTCATGAACCTTAATAAAGAAAAGGGCTTGAGGAAATCTGTGGCACAATGGCGCATGATTCAGACAGCTTATCAATAGCTCATGAAATGCTGTACTTGCGAGTTCTCTTTGAATAGATACTATAAATGCTAGACTCTTAGGAGAAAAAGAAGTGCTAGAAATATATCTAGTGATCTCCGAGACAAATGGAGCAGACCAACTCTGTGACTGATTTTGGCCTTATTCCTAGTTAAAGGCAGATGCCACCAAATATATGGACCCATTCACAGTCCACAATGAACTCCTATGAACATGTATGGATTTCAAAATATGCTTTTAAAATTTTTTACTTATCCTTATACTTCATACTTTTTTTTTGCAGTATATATTTTTTTTCCAAAAAGCTTTGAAGAAGGAGCCTTTGCTGAAAGAATCTATATTTCAAATAATTCCTCTCTATCCTCCTTCAGTTGGGTATTACTTTTCTTTCTTTGACTGTCTTCTCCCATCCTGCTTGTTGACTTGCCTCATTTCAGTCTGTGAGCTTTGCCCTTTGCACCTTTCAGGACATCATTAGTTATTTCAAAGATTTTACACAGAATGACAGAGAAAAAGGTTATTTGAAGGGTTTGGGGCTCTGTTTTTATATATTTTTGGCATTGACAAATACCCATTGTTAATGAAGACTTCAAAAGCCCTTCATTAAGAACTAAGAAAAGAATAGTGGGGGGCATGAGGGGGAAGTTAATTACCTGCAACCAAAAATCCTATTTTCACTTTAACAACCTAGGATTGCACTTTAAAGGCAATCAAATGGAGTGCTGTTTGGCAAATAGTCAGTCTTTCTGGAAACGCTGAGTGTAATTACATGCTCTCCTGTCTGTCATTAGAGACAAAATGTTTATAAATGGTTAACATGTAAGTATTGTACTGTGTCTTCAACCTTTATCATAATTATATTTCTAATATTGAACAAAATATTCCAAACTAAGAAATGGGAGCTTATTACAACACTAATTGCTTGATAATGACTTACTTTTAAGGAAACTTGCACTATTTCTTTTTGTGCCTTCATTTTCTTTAGGGGTTTTCATATTTGCAATTCAAATATACTCAGAAGAAGTCTTCTGTGAAAATAATCATCCATCCCGTGATAGTGGCTAATTTTGTTTCTAACTGGGGTTGTGAACCATTCAAACAAAAAACTTTCAACCCTGTCCGAAATCCACTGGCTGGAAATAAACCTCGATGGCATTAAGGTTGTCAATGCTCCCTGGTGACAGAAAAAAATGAATAAAGCATTTTTGACTTTTGGGGATGTTTTGAAACTATGATGTCATCAGCTTCTCCTGTACTTCATGGCAATTGACTTCATTATATTCTAATTTAATTATTTTAATTCACATTCAGTCACTAGTTACCCTACATAAAACTAGGAAGCCCAGACAAAAGAACACTAGATTCATATCATATTATGATAGTACCAATTTAGAATCTTCTGCATCTTTCAAATTGCTACTTCTGCCTATTTCATCTGAATTACTGGAGAATTATGAACAAAATAATAAGGATATATTTTTGGTTATAAAGCATATTTTTAAGTGTAATTATCATCATTAAAATGGGATGTTCTAAGGTGCAGATATTAAATCTATTGCAGGAATATTAGTAGAACCCAAATTCACGTTTCTTCATTGACTGCCCAATAAAATTCCTGTTTATTAATAAATAATAAACTACACACAATAATTTAGCCAATAGTTATTTAGTGGTTACTACATGCCAAGGAATGTGCTAACTCCTTTTATGTATTTTCCACTTAGTTTTCATAATAACCATATGAAATAGATATTAATCTATTTATTTTATAAAGAAACTGAGCTTTGAAGACAGTATTTTCCCTGGACCTACAGCTAGTACGTGGTCCTCAGCT
>NW_012113475.1:8965922-9116949 GCF_000951035.1 Colobus angolensis palliatus | reverse complement strand
TAGCCAGGATGGTCTCAATCTCCTGACCTCGTGATCCGCCCGTCTCGGCCTCCCAAAGTGCTGGGATTACAGGCTTGAGCCACCGCGCCCAGCCGCAGTCAGATATTTTTAACACTAGTAACATTTATCTGTATTTCTCTTTATGATTTTTTCAATCACTTGTACTTCTAGTCCTTAACCTTTTCTGTAATTTACTGTCAACTCACACTTTCTTATGGTGTGATTTTTTGTCCAGTTCATTCTTTATTATTAATACATATGAAATTTCTATAGGAATATATTAAGCTAACACACCTACACACACACATTTTACCTCCTCCCTACCGCAACCACCACCACTCTCTACCACCAGGTAGCTCCCTAAATGCCATTGATAAAACTGTTTGAAGGAGAATTGGGAAATTAGTGGGAATTTCAAGGAGATGATGAGAGGCAATAGAAGATTCAGGAAAGTTGGGAGAAAAGCAATAGATCAATCTAATGTTATTTTCTTCACCTTTTGCAGAGTGTAACACAGGCCTTAAAAGACTGATTTGATGATTTCACAAATGTTTCTCATTCCTTAATCGATGTCAGTACTCATAATATGACAGTAATATATAAAAAATAGTGAAAATCAGCAACAGTGGTGGATAAAACAAAGCCTCACTTTCACTTCTGAGACGCTAGAGTAGAAAAAGACAGACAAGCCAGGGACCTCAGGACTGAGAAACAACACAGTGGTGAGTACCCTTGGTTTCCTTTTTGCCTCTCATATCCAAGACTTGGAGCAGAAGATGCTGGCAGCTGAGAAATATGTGGCCTGTAAAAGACCTTAACAAATTTAAGAGAACTGATATCATACAGAGTATGTTCTCTGACCCCAATGGAATCAAACCAGAAGTGAATAACAAAAAATCAAACGAAAAAATTCCAAACATGTGGAAACTAAATATGCCTCTCAATAATCAATGGGTCAAAGAAGACTAGGCAAGATAATACATGGAACTGAATAAAAATTTAAGCAACTTATTAAAATTTGTGTGACACAACTAAAGCAGTATAGCCCTATCATTATATATGTGTGTATATGTATATATATTATATATGTATATATGTGTATATGTGTATATATGTATATACGTATATGTGTATATATGTATGTGTTTATACACACACACACACACACGCTCACAGGTTTTTGTCCACGATTCCCGGCTCACACTTCCATTGCCCTTATTACTCTTTGTTATAATGTTGGGGCATGTTAGGCCTTAGAAGCAAGCTTTTGGAAGCAGAATCTTTCTCTGTGATCTTCTCCTGCCCTCCTTTCAGCAGCCCAAGGCAAGACACTCATCGGATTGTGGGTCGTAAGATCCTCATTTGAGAAGAGGTTCTATCCTATACCCTGGAGGAAGGAATGCTGCACAGAGAGGTCAAGAAGAATCTGAACAGACAGACCTTGCTAGGCTACCCCACTTGGTCTATTAGTATAACCTTTTTGTCCAGTCACATAACAGGCCCAAGAGGACAGAATTCAGAGAGCTTCTAGATAGCTGAACACATAGAGTTCCTGGAGGGTGCTGTGCCTGAGGAGGGCATGAAAGCACCACACTTCTTCCTATACCTCACCCTATGCATCTCTATCTGTATCCTTCGTAGTATCCTTCATAACAAACTGGTAAATGTAAGTTTCCCTGAGTTCTGTGAGCCACTCTGGCAAACTAATCAGATCCAAGGAGAAGGTCGTGGGATCCTTAATTTAGAGCTGGTAACTGAGGAGCGCAGGTAAAACAACCTAGGGCTTGCAATTGGCATTGGAAGTGTGGGAGGGGCAGTCTTGGGGACTGAGCCCTCAACCTGTGAGAGCTGATGCTATCCTCAGGTAGATGTTGTTGGAATGGAATTAGAGGACAACCAGCTGGTGTGTGCTGCAGAATTAATTGTTTGCTTGGTATGTGGAGAACCCTACCCACCCACAACACACACATACACATTTGGTCCCAGAAGTCTTCTGTGTTGATTGTTGTTGTGGTAGGAGAGCGGAAGAAAAACTGTTTGAGATCTCTCTCCTCTCAGAGACCTATAACCAATAAGGAAATATAATTCAACATTTTAAAATTCCCCCCCAAAGAAATCTCCATGCTTAGATGTTTAACTGAAGAATTTGATCAAAGTTTAAAGAAGAATTAGCACTATTTCTACACAATTTCTTCCAGAAAATAGAAAAGATGAAAATACTTCCCAATTCATTTTATGAAGCTGGTATTACCCTGATACCAAAACCAGATAATGGCAGCATTAGAAAAGAAAAGGAAAAAAAAAAAGAAAAAGAAAAAGAAAGTAAACTATAGACCAGCATTCCTCATGAAAATGGATCCAGTCTTTACAAGTATTTACAAATAAAATCTAGCAATATATAGAAAGAATTATGTATCATTATCAAGTGATATTTGCTTTAGTGATTCAATAATTGTTCAATATGCAAAAATGTTATCTACCAAATGAACAGGCTTTGATATATATATATATATTTAGACAAAATTCAACATTCATTCATAATAAAAAATCTCAAAAACTAAATAGAAAAACTTTCTTAACTTGATAATGACCACCTGTGAAACAAACAAAAAAACTTACTAGAGCTAACCTTATACTTAATGGTGAAACACTGAATACTTTTCTTTTAAGATCAGGAGCAAGGTAAGGATGTTTGCTCTTATCACTCTTATTTAACACAGTGTTGGAAGTTCTAGTCAGAATAAAGCAAAGCAAAGCAATACAGATTGGAAAAATATATACATATAACTTTCCTGATTTTCAGATGACATGTCTACATAGAAAACTCTTAGGAATCTACAAAAAACTCGCAGGACTAATAAATGAGTTCAGCAAGGTCATAAGATACAGGAGAAACAGATTAATTGTGCTTTCATATACTAGCAATGAGCACATGGACACCAAAATCAATAACATAATACCACTAATGATCACTCAATTAAATGTTTAGGTATAACTCTAACATAACTTGCATAGGATTTATATGCTGAAACTGCACAAGGTTGATAAAAGAAGTAAAAGTAAATCCAAATAAATATGTGGAGAGACATGTTAATGTTCATAGACTGGAAGACTCACTGTAGTAAATATGTCAGTTTTCCCCAGATTGATATGTAAGTTTAACACTATTCCTATCAAAATCCCATTAAGGTTGTTTTGGCAAGATTTTTCTAAAATTTTTATGTAAAGGCAAAGGAACTAGAATAAAACAATTTTGAAAGAAAATAAAGTGAGTGAAATTGATCTACCTAATTTCAACTTGGTATATAACTACAGGAGTAAAGACTGCACAGTATTGTCAGAGGGTTAGATACACAGATTAATGGAAAAGAAAGAGAATTCATAAATGTCCTCACATAAATATATCTGTGATATTGTGATATAACAAGAATTATATATTTGGTCTCTGTCCCTGCTTCCTGGCATATACAGCTTCTAATTTCTTGGAATTTCCTGGATGATAGGAATGTCTTTTATTTTCATGAGGGAACTCTTGGTGGAATTCTGTATAGTCTCAGGATGGGGACTTGTGGTCAAGGGAACAAACCATGCGATTGGAGAACTGGAACTTTTAGCCCCTCACCCCAAACTTTGGGGACAGGAGAAGGAGTAAAGTCCTGAGAGTTGACCATCTTGACTTATGATATAATCAAGTCAACCATGACTATGTAATAAAGCCTCCATAAACCCCTAAAAGAACAAGATTTGGAGAGCATCTAGATTGTTGGCCACCTGAGGTAGTGTTCCCAGAGAGGGCATGGACGCTCCACACCTTTTCCCTCTTACCTTGCCCTATGTACATTTTCCATCTGACTGCTCCTCTATATCCTTCATGATATCCTTTATAATAAATTTGCAAACTAAGTAAAGTGTTTTCCTAAATTGTGTGAGCCAGTTTAACAAATTAGTGCAACTCCAAGAGGCAGTTGTAAGAATCCTGATCTATAGCCAGTTGGACAGAGCACAGATCACAACCAGGGGCTTGAGATTGGCACTGAAGTGGGAGACATTCTTGTGGGACTGAGCCCTCAGCCTGTGGGATCTGATGCTATCTCCAGATAGTCAGAACTGAATTGAATTATAGTACATTCATCTAGTATCTGATGGAGAACTGCTTGTTGCGGGGAGAATCCACCACAACCCCCACCAACACGTTGTATCAGAAATGTGTTGAGTGGTGTGTGAGAATAGAAGAAAAAAAGGGTTCATTTTTTTCTTTCTGAAATGCCCAACTGACATTTGGCAATGGTGCAAAAACAATTCATTGAAGAAAATACTGCATTTAAAAAAAATGGTGCTGAGCAATTGAACATCCATAGACCTGTGCCAAAAGAAACAAGCAAGCAAGCAAACACCTTAACCTAAGCCTCACATTTTATGCAAAAAATTAACTCAAAGATAGACAATTGACTTAAATATAAAACCTAAAACTATAAAACAAAAAAAGTAGAAGAAAATCTAGCACTAGGTTAAGTTTTTAAACTCAATGCCAAAGCAAAATCCCTAGTAGAAAAATGACAAATTGAACTTCTTCACAATTTAAAACACTTGCTCTGAGAAATACCTGTTCAGAGGATGAAACAAAAAATTGCCTATTGAGATAGAATATTTTCAAACCATGTATTTGACAAAATACACTAGAGATACTAGACTCTAGTGTCTAGATCAAAGATACTAGATTCTAGTATCTAGAATACAATAAAAACTCTCAAATCTCAAAAGCAAAAAATAAATAAAAATAAATCATCACCTCAATTAAAAAATTGATGAAAGACAAGAGACATTTTACTTAAGAGGATATGCAAATGACAAATAGGACATGAAACATTGTTAGTCACTAGGAAAATTCAAACTAAAACCACAGTGAGATATCACTAATGTCTGTAAGAATGGCTAAAGTAATGATTCTAAAAAGTTACATCAATAAATATCAACAAAGATATGGAGAAACTGAATCACTCAGACTTGCTGATGGGAATGTGAAAAGGTGAAGCCTCTCTGTAAAACGATTTGGCAGTTTCTTTGAAACTAAACATACAGCCACCACATGAGACAAAAATGATACCCATGGACACTTATCCCAGAGAAATAAAGATGTGTGCACATTACAAACCTGTATACAAATATTTGTAACAGTTTATAATATTCCCAAACTGGAAATAACTCAGATGCCTTCAATAGGTTAAAGAAACTGTGGTAAATTCATGCCACAGAATACTATTCAGCAAAAAAGAACCAATTATTGAAACAGGGCAACCTGGATGAATCTTGAGAGAAATATGCTGAGTGAAAAAAGCCAATCTCAAACCAAATACCTCATTTTCTCACTTATTAGTGGGAGATAACCATTGAGTACACATGGACATAAACATGGGAAAAACAGACACTGTGGACTACTGGAGGTGTGAGGGAGAGATGGGAAGAAAGAGGGATGTTGGCTGACAAACTACCTACTGGGTACTATGCTCATGATATGGTTAGGCTTTGTGTCCCCACCCAAGTCTCATCTTGAATTGTAATCCTCAGGTGTTTAGGGAGAGACCTGGTGGAAAGTGATTGGATTATGGGGACCGTTTCCTCCACGCTGTTCTTTTGATAGTGAGTGAATTTTCATGAGATCTGATGGTTTTATGAATGGTAGCTTTTTCTGTATAGACACACACTTGCTGTCGCACCCGCTGCCATGTAAGACATGCCTGCTTCCCATTCTGCCATGATTGTAAGTATCCTGAGGTCTCCCCAGCCATGTGGAATTGTGAGTCAATTAAACCGCTTTTCTTCATAAATTACCCAGTCTTAGGAAGTTCCTTATAGCAGTGTGAGAATGGACTAATACAGCTCACTACCCCGGTGATGGGATCCATACCCCTAACCTCAGCATCACTCAATATTTCCATACAGCAACCTGCACATGAAACCTATGTATCTAAAATAAAAGCTGAAATTAATTTTAAAAGGTTATGGTCTATAAAACTCCATTTATGTGACTTTTTAGAAATGAAAAACTTATAGAAATTATAATAAACTACTGTCCGGGGATTTGCCAGGGGATAAAGAAGTAGTCGGAGGGTAATGGGTGTGGTTAGAAAAGAGCAGCAGGATAAAAGAATCCCTGTGGGGCTGGAACTTGTTATGTATCAGTGTTAAGATCCTGGTTGAGATGCTGTGCTACAGTTTTGCAAGTGATACCATTGGGGGAAACTGCATGAAGTGTCCATAGGATATCTCTGTTTTAATTCTTATAACTATATGTGAATCTACAATTATCTCATAATAAAAAATATTTAAAAGGCCTTAGCTTTAATTTCCACCAGAAAATGACTCCTGAACAGGGTTTACTTTAGAAGCTGTACAGTGATTAATTCCTCTTACAACTTCCAATTTAACATCAATATTTTGGCTTAACAAATATTTTCAATGCTTATTGTAATCAAAACATAGTGATAATTACAATGGTTAAGTGGAATGATGAATTCAAAGTTGTATTCTAGGAGCTTGCAATCTATGGAGAGAAAGAGAGAGATGTGCATAGTAACTACATTCTATGGCAAGTAATGGCAAACATATGGTTGAAATGTGAGGAAAATATTAAAAAGTAGCATTGAAAGGATAGATTATCTACACCTACAGTTATAAATGTCATAGGAATTGGGTGTGGAGAATACATGGTATGACCTGAACCAGACTTAAACAGATAGGAAGGATTTCCTTAATTAATTATACAAATATTTGCATTTCATTAGGCTAATGAATGCTTCTGAGAAAATCTGGATTATGCTGAAATTTTGTATGATGTTTAATATTTGCCAGTTTCTATTCATAGTGATAAGTAACATGTGCCATGATGCCATATGGTGGCAAATCCCTTTCTAATTCTTGGAGAAGGAATGTTAGCAACCTCCTTTCATGTACAGCTTTCAGGGTGAATTTAGTACAAAAACCATTTTAGTCACTGTCATGCAATTATATATCCAGGTGGTCAATTAGGACAATGAGTTAAAGTAACAATCAAGTCTTTCTTTGCTTACTGCTACAGTGCAAACAAAGGGCAAGAAGAGAGGCCCCTGCTCCCTCCAATTTCATGTTCCCCGTGGAATGGACACAGGGTGAGGGGTAGATAGATGCAGCACAGATGAGGGGAATCATCTCATTGCTGAGGAGACCCAGACAAAAGTTTCATTCCTTCTGATGGGCCTGTTTGGGGCAGGGGAGAGAGAAGAGGAAGGGTTAGGTATAGAAAAGTACGAAGTCAAAGTGGATAAAAGTGTCTCAGGCAAGACCCGCAACAAGGAGACCTCCAAGTGGAAGAAGCTGGGCTAGGAATGCAGATAGTGTATGAGAGTATGAACATGGTCAGCTGTGGCAGGGCAGAAGTGGGGGGCTGGAGGGGGATGTTTTTGACTGTAACGGTCCCCAGAAAACTGTGGTGTACTGGCTGTGGTATAGGGAGGGCAGTTTCCCCTTCTGAGATGTGCCAGACAAGGCCTTGTGATTGTGTGTGGTTATGCCTGAAAGGTCATGACAGGATTTTGGCCTGGAGCTAGATTCCTTAGTGGCCCAGTGGCATTCTAACTTCAGAAAAATCTCTTGAGGTCCCACATCTACATATACAATTTTTTTGTGTGTGAATCTTTCAGGCAGTAGAAAAATGCTCTCATTGATTATTTCTAGTGTCAAGCAATATACTAGGTCTGGGCATGATTAGGAATTTGCCAATACTATATTTAAGCATGGATAGTGCATTGATTTTATTTTTCTAGCAATGTATTATGTAATTTAGAAGTTAATTTGGATAAATAGATAAACATTGAATCTAATTTAGATGTTAATTTGGATAAATAGGTAAACATTGGATCATATCAGAAATTTCAATCTACCAAACCATCTTGGCAGAATAACAATAGCCATTAGAAGTTATCACATCCAGAATACATGTTTCATTTTTGGTGTACCATTGACACTTCTAATATGGACACTTCAATGTGGATGACACAATAACTGTAGGTGATGTGCATTACTTTAGTGCTTTTGCTTTCAAGAAGGTAAGTTTATAGCAGGAAGCTTATATAAAACTGTTCATAAAAATATTTCTGTACTACCTACAGCCTAATAATCATAACTAGTAGTATATGTTTATCAGTGGGAACCAAAAACTTAATTTTAGAAATATAAGAATTAACTACTACTCGAAAGTGAGAATATTAATGCTTTTCCTGGTATATTACAAAGATCCTTTTATATGAGCCTAACAAATGTATGTTGTGATGGAGTGCAGGAAATGCTACTTCAAAATGTGGCACCTTGGTGTACTATTTTAACCTGAAGGAAATTGAGAAAACTGCAGAAGCAAGCAGGTCTCTGTGACCTTCTTCTGCCCTCTCTCCTGAAGTGAGGAGAATTCCCCTCACCTCTTCATCCCCAAAGCAAACCATAAACTGAGGAAAGTGACTCTGACCTTCTTCCTCTCCTCTCCCCTGAAAACCCTCATGTGACAGGTGTCCTGCCCTATATGCTGAGGGAAGGAATGTTATACAAAAAGGCCCAGAAGAAACTGAACAAACAGACCTTGCTAACTTTCCCCAACTTTAGTATCATTGGATCATTCCTTTTGTCTTTGAATCATACGTCTGTGTGACTGTTCACAAAAATACAGTGTTCTCTGGGTCTTTGGGGCTTAATTTCTGAAGGCTACTGTGGCATACAAAACTTAAATAAATGGGTATGCTTTTCTCTTGTTACTCTTTTTGTTATAGGGGTCTCAACCATGAACATTGTGATGACTCAGGAAAATATATTAATTTTTCTCCCTTATAATTGAAGAAATGAAGAAATGGTAGTATTTTCGATTGTATTTGATATTGAAGGTAGCTTCTCCTCTCAGCTCTTCCTTCCAGGTTTGGCCCGGGTCTCTTCTTTCTTCTTCTCCCTTCTAAGACAATACATAAGAAATAATTCCTCTTGCACATGTAGTTTTTCATTTAATTTAAAATAGTTTTAATTTCCCACAAAAGACATCTCCAATTTCTTAATATTTAAGCTTTGTGAGAATAGTATTTTTTCCTTTCACTAAATATTATAGCTAGCCAAAATGCCCGGAATATTGTAGATGCCAAATATTTTGAAGGATGAATTTTAGATACACACTATTTTTCCAGTACACAATATTATATTTTTAATGTTTTGGATACTATATTTTCAAATCTCCTTCCAAGTAATTTTTCCCCATATGTTCACTTTAATCTTAAAGTACAGAATGTAGAATTAAAGTAATATTTATTTTGGTGAGTGTATAGTGATTGATGCACTCCAAGATCAATTACTCCTTTAACAAACATATTATATTGTTAGATTAATTATACCTCCCTATTCACAGTTGGCTTCTAAATATTTAGCCAACTGACAAATACATATGCACAAATGGAATGCTAGAAAGAGATAAAATTATGTGACTTTATCATATTTATCCCCCAGGGCTCTTGGAGCCAAGTGCACATTTGAATGTCTTTAAATTTTCTGAATTTTCTTTTTTTAAAAAAGAAAAAAATTTAAATGTGAGTGATGTTTTGGCTGGTGATATAAATCAAACCTTAAAAATACCACAAGAAACACTTTTATACACATCCCCATTGACCTTTGTTGTCTAACATTTATGCTTTTTAGTTTCTCAGGATTGTTGAGGTTTTAAACATAAAAACAATTAGTGTTATTTCCTGGGGGTCTGATAGAAACTATATGTATTTTCTCTCTCTCGCTCTCTCTCTCTCTTTCTCTCATCTATCTATATCTATCTGTCTATCATCTGTCTGTCATCCATCTATCATCTAATCTATCTGTCATCTATGTATCTATCTCTATCTAACCTTTCTCTCTCTCTTCATGTAAAAATATATGTATTTCACAGTGCTTTCCACTTAGTATAAATGATTTAAAAGAGCTTGAAAATGGAAAGAATGCTTCTTTGGCACATTTGTACTGCACATCCCACATTTTAACTGTTGATCTCCATGTCCAGTCCTGGGGTGTCTATGCAGTCAGCCTTCAAACTAGCTTCAAATCATACACACCTTCTGGCTGCAGAAAACTGGGAAATAAACTCATGGCTGAGCACACATTAAAGAGCATGGTAAAAATCTAATCAATCACTTGCATTCCCATAGTTCCGCTTCCCAGTACATAATAAAGATTAAGAGGACAGTAATAATACTTAAAGAAATCTCATAATGGGAGACATATTTTTAGTGGTCTGTTTTAAGATTCATCTTTGTTTTCATTTTTTTTTTTCAACTTTGGAACTCATAGGTAAAAAATTAACAGGACAGAGTATAAGAATCATAGAAAAAGATGATAAAATAGGTTGTTCTAAAGTCAGAGAATTTCCCTAAGAAAATACTTGTAATGAGTCAAACCAGTTTTCTAAGTTTAATAAATATGGTAAAATTTATATTCATAATTTCTAGTATTATCTTATGAGTAGTTACAATTATCTCATATTTATAACCCGAGTGACCACATCATTTTCTCATGAATTCAGACCAGTTTAAGAGTGACTAGATGAGTCATTAGGCCTGGGCAATAGGCATAAACACAGATTGCTGCAGACAAACCAACACATTATGGTCATGCCCTTACAGTATTTAATGACTAAAAGGTAATCACTGGATTCAACCACATTTCAAACTTTTGTTTCTTTGATTTCTTGGATTTCTTTCTTTTATTCTTGCCTTTTCTACTGCCTGAAATGTTTTTTTCCTCAGATATTCACATGGATGACTGCTTCTTATCATTCAAATTTTAGCTTGCTCATTTTTGGAGAGCTCTTTCAGGGACCACGTTACCTAATGCCACCTCCTCCACTGCCTTCTCACACCAATACAGCATCCAGTTTCCTTTTCTACGTAGTTACAGTCATGATCTGAAATTATCTGGCTTATTTGTTTACTTGTTAATTATTTGTCTTTTTTCATTCAGTTGTAAGCAAGGTAACTGTTCTACAGAGAAAAGTGTTTAAAACTTGAAAGAATTTCTGGCTTGGTGAAAATGTGTTGAGTTCATGAACAAATAACTGACAAAGTGGTAGCATACCAAATTAAACTGGTGTTTAGATGTGGAACTAGAAAGAATGAAAACTAAGTTGAATTTAATGTTTAGATTAATTGAGGTTTCTATGTTATTATGAATTTTGAAAAATGTAAACTTGGTTCTGCTAACTTGATTTTAAGAAGTTTGGGTTCATTTGAATAAAAGATAGTTTGGGTTCGGGGTGGAACATCTAATGGTTTCTGTTCTCAACCTCATCAGATGATAATTCACCTTAGTTCTTAGGCCTCTTTATGATCACAGAAATAACATATGAGGAATTCCCAAAATGAATACCGTCCACATCAAAGTGTTTACAATAAATGGAAATCATACCAGGTTGTTAGAGAGGTATAAAAATAGCCAAGTATACTCTATACCATGGATGAGATTTAACTTTATGTTTGGAAATGCCTGGATGTTTCTAAGTTTATTTTTTATGGATATATAATAGTTGCATATTTTTTGGGATACATGTTATATTTTGATGCCTGTATACAGTGTATAATGATCAAAACATGGTAATTGGTTTATTTATTACCTCAAACATTTATCTTTTCTTTGTGGTGGGAAAATTGCAGTTCTCTTCTAGCTATTTTGAAACATACAATAAATTATTGTCTACTATAATTTCCACACTCTAATATCAAATGCTTGAATTTATTTCTTATATATAACTGTGTTTTTGTATATCTTAACCTACTTCTTTTTATCCTCCTTCATCCCTTCCTTTCTCAACTTCTGGTAACTACCATTCTACTTTCTAAATCCATGACACCCACTGCTTTAGCTCTCATGTATAAATGAGAACATGCAATATTTGTCTCTGTGCCTGGCTTATTTCACTTAACATAATGGTCTCCAGTTCTACACATGTTGCTGCAAATGACAGGATTTAATTATTTTGTATGGCTGAATAATATTCCATTGTGTATATATATTGCATTTTCTTTCTGCATCTGTTCATGAAGACAGGTTGATCCCATATCTTGGCTGTTGTGAATGACACTGCAATAAACATGGGAGTACAGATTTCTCTTCAACATACTTATTTCCTTTCTTTTGGATATACACTGAGCAGTGGCATTCTTGGATTACACAGTAGTTCTATTTTTTTTTAGGAATCTCCATACTTTTCCATAATGGCTATACTATTTTACATTCCCACCATCAGTGTACGAACATTCCTCTTTCTTTGCATCTTTGTCAGCATTTGTGATTTTTTTTTGTATTTTTGATAACCATTCTAACCAGGGTGAGATGATATATCAATGTGGTTTTGATTCCCATTTCTCTGATGATTAGGAATGTTGAGCATTTTTTTCATATACATGTGGGCCATTTATATGCATTCTTTTGAGAAATGTCTATTATGGTCTTTTGCTCATTTTTAAATCAGATTACTTGTTTTATTGCAATTGAGTTGTCTGAGTTTCTTAGATATTTTGGTTATTAGTTACTTCTTGGATGGATAGTTTGCAAATATTCTCTCCCATTCTGTAGGTTGCCTCTTTATTGATTGTTTTCTTTGTTGTGCAAAAATGTTTTAGTCTGATGTGGATTCAATTTGTCTATTCTTGCTTTGGTTGCCTGTGCTTTTGAGCCAAAAAATCTTTGCCCAGACTAGTGTACTATAGCATTGTCTAATATTTCCTTTTAGTTTTTTCATAGTGTCAGGTTTTACATGGACATATTTAATTAATTTTAAGTTGATTTACGTACAAAGTGAAAGATAAGTGTCCAGTTTTATACTTCTGCATGTGGTTACCCAGTTTTCCCAGCAACTTTTTTTCAAAAGACTGTCCTTTCCTCAATATGTATTCTTGACACCTTCATTGAAAGTGAGCTGGCTGTAGATGTATGGATTTATTTCTGGGCTTTCTATTCAGTTCCATTCGTCTATGTGTCTGTTTTTATGACAGTACCATGCTGTCTTGGATACTATAGCTATGTAATATAATATAAAATAAGATAGTGTGATGCCAGCAGCTTTATTATTTTTGCAAGGATTGTTTTACCTATGTTGAATCTTTTGTAGTTGCATGCAAATTTTAGGATGGTTTTTTCCTATTTCTGTGAAGAATGTCATGGGCATTTTTATAGGGATTGCATTGAATCTGTAGACTGGTTTGGGTAGTGTAGACATTGTAACAATATTAATTCTTCTCATCCATGAGCCTAAGATATCTTTCCATTTTTTGTGTGTCGCTTCAATTTATTTCATCAGTGTTTTATAGCTTTTTTTTTTAGAAATATTTCACTTGTTTTTTTTTATTTTTTTCTGTATTGAAACACAGTTTATTACAGCCCCCCAGGCTATGAGCCTAAGATATCTTTCCATTTTTTGTGTGTCGCTTCAATTTATTTCATCAGTGTTTTATAGCTTTTTTTTTAGAAATATTTCACTTCTTTGGTGAAACTGACTTCTAGGTAGCTATTGTAAACGGAATTGCTGTCTTGATTTCTTTTTCAGATTGATTGCTGTTAGTATATATAAACACTACTGGTTGCTATATGTTGATTTTATATCCCGCATCTTCACTGAATTCATTTGTGAGTTCTAAGAGTTTTTGGTAGAGACTAGTTTATATAAAAATAATGTACCATCTGTAAACAAGGATAATTTGATATCTTTCTATCTAATTTAGATACCTTTTACTTCTTTCTATTGCCTAATTGCTCTACTCTCATTAATAATTCCAGAACTATGTGGAATAAATGTGGTGAAAATGGGCATCCTTATTGTGTTTCACATGTTGGTGCAAATGGCCTTCAATTTATTTTTATAGGTGAAGCGAGTTTCTTGTCACAGCATGTATTTGGGTCCTATTTTTAAATGCATTCATTTACTGTATGTCTTTTAATTAGAGAATTTAGTTCATTTACATTCAATGTTATTATTGATAGAGAAGGTCTTACTACCACCATTTTGTTTCTTGTTTTCTAGTTGTTTTGTAACTCCTCTCTATTTTTCTTCTTTTCTTACCATCTTCCTTTGTGGTTAAGTAATTTTCTCTGGTAGTATGTTTTAATTTATTGATTTTTACTTTTAGTGCTATTACAGGTTACTATGAGGTGTACAAAAAACATCCTATAGTTATAAGAAGTTTTTAAGAAATGGTACCAACTTTACTTTGATTTCCAAAAATAATAGAACCAAGCCAACAAGAAAAAAAACTAATGCTGTACACATTAACTCTGTTCTCCCCCCACATTTTGAATTTTTGGTGTGATGATTTACACTAATATATTACCTCTCAACAAATTGTTATTGGTATTTTTAATAGTTTTAGCTTTCTTAGTAAAGCTATAAGAGGTTTACATACCATAATTACAATATTGGTAGCATTCTGTTTAAATTTTTTTTTCGTTTTAAAGAACTTCTTTTAGCATTTCTTGTAGGACAGGTCTGGTAGTTATCAATTCCCTCAGATTTTGTTTGTCTGGGGAAATATTTATCTGTCCTTCATTTCTGAAGGACAGCTTTACTGAGTACAATATTATTTGTTGACAGTTTTTTGCTTTCTATTTTCTTCAGCATTCTGAATATGTCGTCCTACTCCCTTCTAGCTTGTAAGGTTTCTACTGAGAAGTATGCTGCTAGGCATTTTGGATCTCCCTTATATGTTATTTGCATCTTTTCCCTTGCTGCTTTCAGGATCTTCTTTTTGTCTTTGACTTTTGAACCTTTGAATATAATGTGTCTTGGGGTATTCTTATTTAGGTTGAATCTGCTTGTTGACCCTTGACATTCCTGTACCTGTGTATTTACATTTGATTCTGGTTTTGGAAAGATTTCTGTTATTATCTCTTTGAATAATCTATTTCTCTGACTTTCTCGGTTCCCTCTTTAACACCAATGACCTTCATATTTGCCTTTTTGATGTTGTCCCATAGAATCTGCAAGATTACTTCATTCACTTTCATTCTTTTTTCCTTTATCTCCTCTAACTCTATATTCTTAAATAGCCTGTCTTTGAGCTCACTGATACTTTCTGCTGTTTGATAAATTATGTCTTTGATGTGCTTCATTGCATTTTTCATTTCTTGCATTGTATTTTTCACCTCCAGGATTTCTGTTTGATTTTTTAAAAATTATTTAAGTCTCACTGCTAGATTTCTCTAATAAAATATTGAATTGTTTCTCTGTGTTTCATTTAAATTTGTTGAGCTTCCTTAAAATGGTTATCTATCTCCATCACTTTAGGGTCAGTCTCTGTTACCTTATTTTGTCCATTTGATAAGTTTATATTTTCCTAATGTTCTTTATGACTGTGGATATGTGACAATATATGTGCATCAGGGATTAGGTAATAGTTTTAGCCTCTGAATTCTGACTTTATGATTATTCTTAGAAGGTTTTCCAGGGATTCTAAGCAGATTGACCATAATCTTCCCTGAATCTGTAACCACTACACGTGCATCAGCACTAAAAGATGCTCTAAGTCCAGGCTTGCTGCAAGTCTTGTAAGACTGTGAGGTTGATGTGGCTTTCCAGCCCAGATAGATCTGGGGAAGGCCCAAGTAGGTTACTGGGACTGTGTAGACATGCTGGCCAGAGAATTAAGTCCAGAAGACTGTCCCAGTGGCTTGGACGGACATATTTTCCAGCATGTCACTGTACAAGTGGAATGGGTTCCCAACCGTAGCAAGAAGAGATAAAGTTGATACTGCGACCCTTTGGGATCTACTGTGAGAAGGAGGCTGGTGAGACTGTCTTGTTGGACAAGATGGGTGTTCATCTCCCAGAAGATCATTGCACAGATGGAATAGTTTCCCAGCTGTAGCAGAAAGTCTGGAGTTGAGTCTGAGCCCCATCAGAATCTGCTGTGTGACAAAAGCTAGAGTGCCTGGTTTTGTTGGCTCAGTGGACCATGTGTCTCTTAGCAAGTCTTAGGAAGGCAGGATAGGTTCCTAATTTCAGCAGGAGGGCCTAAAGCTGAGGTGACGGGGTCGCTTAGGACAGACACTGGAGAACTTGGTCATGACTCTGAGGTGTGTGCATCATTAAGCAAGTTCCTGCCCAGATAGTATAGTTCTCCATCTGCAATGGAAAGAGCCAAAGCTGAGACTGGGTCCCCTTGAGATCTGCTGTGTGATGCAGGCTGCCATGTGTACCACATTGGCACAGATGGGTGTGCATCTCCCAGAAGGTTTCTGCACAGGTAGCATAGTTCCTTAACTATAGTAGGAGGGAACAGAACTGAGACTCAGCACTCTTGACATCTGCTGGAGGAAGAGTTTGGAGATCCTAGTTTCAGTTCATAAGGGTGCACGCTGCCCAACAAACTTTCACAGATAGGATAGTTCCCTCACTGTGGTAGAAGTGGCTGGACCTGAGACTGGGCGCCTCCAGGATCTACTGTGGGATGGAGCCTGGTCTCATTGGCTTGAAAGGCATGTGTCTCCTAAGAGGACCCTACACAGATGAGAGAGTTCCACAACTATAGCAGAAGGGGCTGGAGCTGCATGTGAACCCCTTCAGAATCTGTTGTGGGATAGAAGCTAGAGCTTCCTTCTTATGGGCTCAGACAGTATTGCATCTCCCAGAAGTTCTCACAGCATAGATGAGATAGTTTCCTGACTACATCAGGATGGACTAGAACTGAAACTGCCCCCACCCTTGGGATTTGCTGTGGGGCAGAGGCTGAAGAGTACAGTCTTGTTGCCTCAGAGGAAATTGTGTCTCCCAGAAAGCCTCTGCAAAGAGGGATAGTTCCCTCACTACAATGGGAGGACCTGGAGCTGAGTCTGGGTCCTCTAGGGATCTGCTGTGGGATAGAGGTTTGTGAGCCCATCAGGGAGGCTCAGACTCCTGGGCTACAAGATATGGGTGAGTCTCCCTGTGAGTTCTTGTGTGAGTAGCTCTGAGCTCAGGATGCAGCTGAGAGTGACTGCAGCTGAGACACAGGACAACTTTCAGGTTCATGCTGAAGGCAGACAAGCCTTTTTGCCAAGGCACTAGTGTGTACAATTCCTTCTGGACCCCTTGGTAGATGGCTGTGGTTGCATGCTCTAGGCCAGTCAGGGCTATAACCAAGCCCTTTGGGAGACTGAGACATTTCAACGTTTGAACCCAGGAGCAAGCTTGGCAGATCAGCCACTTGGATATGAGTCTGCACTTTCAAAATGATCCTCCAAGGTTTTGGGCTCCTCTGGGGTTTTACAAACTTCTATTTGAATCCTGAAGCTCCTGTAGAGAGACTGTTGACTATGGATGGGTGCAGAATTCTCGTCGCTGGGGGATATGTGCAGGTTACCTTCTATTCTACCATCTTAGCGAAGTCACTCCCTCTCTAGGTTTGTTTTGCCAATATGCAATCACAACACTGAAACTGATTTATCATCTACTGTTAGTAGAAGACAGACTGAAGTTTTAACTGGCATTCAAGACAACTCTTCTGTTGTCTTGAATATGATACAATGTTTTTTATTATATCAATATTAATTGCATCAACATTTCTTGAAAAGCACATTATTTGCCACTGAAAGAAACATTCTGAAATGAATTGATTTTTCTGGAGACTTTTTTTAGAATGAAAAACAAAAATCATTAAATTCATACATATACTACTTGTAAGTTGGATAAGAAAATCACTACTCTTCAATTGAAACTTTTTTATAGACTGAAGGATTCTTAAAACAGCTGTAGGAGAAAAACTGGAGATCAACTTTATCTTGTATGTGACAATTATCTAACTTGCTCTAATTCCGATAACATAGCTACAGTTCTAGATAAATACGCAAGCAACATTCAACATTCGAGGGACATTGGAAGGATATCCTGTCTAAAATTCTCTTAAGCTGTTATTTTCCTTGCTTCCCCAATTTTTTTTCTTTGTACCTGAAATATTATCTTTAGTTAAGGTTTTATCCATGGCCAGTCATGGTGGTTTATGTCTGTAACCCTAGAGCTTTAGGATGCCAGGGCAGGAGCATCACTTGAGGCCAGGAGTTCAACAAAAACCTGGGCAACATAGTGAGACCCTGTCTCTACAAAAATTTAAAACATTAGCTGGACATAGTGGTGTGTGTTTGTAGTTCCATCTAATCAGGAGTCTGAGGCAAGAGGATCTCATGAGCCCATGAGTTCAAGGTTACAGTCAGCTGTGATGCCAATGCACTCCAGCTTGGGCAATGAAGTGATATCTTATCTCTAAAGAAGAAAATGAAATAAAACAAGAGGAGAGAAAAACCATAGGCATTTGCCAAAATCCATATTTAAAAAATATTCTATTTACAATGTATTTATGATAAAAGATTTCTTTCTCTATATACTTTTCCCCCAAACTCTTCTTTCCCGTACTTACTCTTTCTTACATTATTAATAAAAGCATTTTATGTTGTATGTTTTTTGTGAATCCTTGGAGACATCATTGTAAATAGTATTTTAAAGGTTATTTCTAGATGCTAGTTAAATGTTAGTAAACCTTTAGGGAAAGTGACAAGGATACTCAGTGATATGGGGTAAGAATCTTTTAAATATGATGAAATTCCCAGTAACAAATAGTTAACAAGAAAAAAAAAATTCTTCTGAGTCCTGACAAGATGAATTGCCATGGCTGCTGGTTTACTCCTCAAACCTAAAACCAGACAAAGAAAAGCGAATGACACTGATGTATTCTGTGACCTAAGACAAATGGTAATAAACTCCTAGGAAGGGAGAAAATATTTAGGACTCTATCTGCAATGGAGACATTGGGAGTTGAGGTCAGAAGAGAATTAGATATCACATACTGGGTGACAGCTTTATAGTTGTGCCTTTTTCTCTCCCCTACTTAACCCGGAAGGGGCAGTTGCTTGTATATGCACTATTGTGCACATAAAACTGGTGGTACCAAAGCAGAACCAGCCAGAGGTGACAGGGTGACATCACTACAATGTGGAAGTCCAACTGAGCTGATTATATTTAGAGCAAATAAGTGGGCTGGCCCCTGAGAATTTTCTTCTCCCCATTCTTTATCTAAGCAATTCTAACTGAGAGAAGCAGCTCAGGGCAAAGAACAGAGCCAGGGATCAAAAAAGATATACTGAGAAAATATCAATTCAAGGGTAAGTGTTGATGTTGATTTTAAAATAAAACAAAATATAATCTAACAAAAACATCATATGAGTCACGTTATGGGAATTTTTGTTTGAGACAGAGCAACTTTGTGAGGGGGAGTATGGGAAGAGAGTGCACCAGAGGTGGGTGAGTAGCTGGTAACAACAAAGACTCTCTTCCTCGAGTTGTGTCCCACATATTTCCCCTAAACTGTCATAGGGGCAAAATCTCTGTGCTGTGTATGACTGTTCTCCTACGTATCTAATAACAAATCTATGAAGCTGAAGCACTCAGAGGAATGTAAGTTTCCAAGAAAATTTGTTTATAAATAAAAATTGAACTGACTGACAGAAATAATTAGAAGAATTCATAATTTAGTGCATTTATCCAATACATGTTTATTTATTTTTATCATGTTAAAGGTACAGCATCCATCAAAACATTGAAAAAGACAACTCAGAGGATGGAGGCAATTTTTGCAAAACATATGTCTCATTATTAAATCACATATGTGATAGAATACATAAAGAACTTAAAATTCAATAATGAAAGACAAAGACAATAATGAAAACAATTAAAATAGGCAAAGGATCTGAACAGACATTTTCAAAGATGATGTATGTACACATGGCCAATAAGCACATAAAAATGCTCAACATCTGTAGACATAAGGGAAACATAAATTAAAACCATAAAGAGATATCACTCCACACACGTTAGGATGGCTGTAATAGAAAAGATAATAAGAGGGCAGAGCAAGATGGCAGAGTAGAAGCCTATATTATTTGTTTTCCACCACCTCCATTCCCACTGGAACGCCAAATTTTAACAACTATCTTCATACAGAAAAGCACCGTCAAAAGAACCAAAAATCAGGTACCAGCTTGGCAACAGTGGGATAGAGCAACAAACAGGCTCTTGGAGAAACCGAGTCCAGGCCTAGGTTCCTGGACAGCATTTCTGGACATGCACAGGGTCTAGGGAAATCTGTGCATGTCCAGAAACCTGTGCCTGGGTTTCTGGGGAAACCTGTGCATGGGTCTTCAGGTCTGACCCAGTGCAGTCCCAGTGGTAGTGACCACAAAGGTACTTGAATCACCACATCTCCAGTCCCAGATGCATCAGAACAGAGAGAGAAATTCTGTATGCATGGGATAAAGTAAGAGAAAAGAACAAGAGTCTCTGTCTGATAATCTAGAGAATTCTCCTGGATCTTATCCAGGATCACCAAGGAAGTACCTTTATGAGTCTACAAACACCACAGCATTATAAGGCTTGGAGCCCAAGTCCCTTTGAACACCTGGAGAGCTTTCCCAAGAACAGGCACAAACAAACCCAGACTCTGAAGACTGTAATAAATACCAAACTCTTCAATGCCAAGAGCATAAAGAACACCTACTAGCATCAACACAATCCAGGAAAACATGACCTTACCAAATGAACTAAATGAGTCACTAGGGACCATTTCTGGAGAAACAAGACAGAGAATTCAAAATAGCTGTGTTGAGGAAACTCAGAGAAATTCAAGATAACACACAGAAGGAATTCAGAATTCTATCAAATAAATTTAACAAAGAGATTTTAATAATTACAAAGAATCAAGCAGAAATTCTAGTATTGAAAAATGCAAATGACATACTGAAGAATGCATCAGAGTCTCTTAATAGAAAAAATGATCAAGTAGAAGAAAGAATTTGTGAGTTAGAAGTCAGTCTATTTGAAAATACAGTCCAAAGAGACAAAATAAAAAAGAATTAAAAAAAAAATGAAGCATACCTACAAGATCTAGAAAGTAGCATTAAAGGGCAAATCTAAGAGTTATTGGCCTTAAGGAGGAAGTAGAGAAAGAGATAGAGATAGAAAGTTTATTCAAAACAAAAATACCAGAGAAATTCCAAACTTAGAGAAAGATATCAACATTCAAGTACATGAGGGTCATAGAACACAAAGCAGATTTAAGCCAAAGAAGACTACCTCAAAGTGTTTTATAAACAACCTCCTAAAAGTCAAGCATAGGGAAAGGATCCCAAGAGCAGCAAGAAAAATACACAAATAACATGCAAATGAACTCTAATATATCTGGCTGCAGACTTTTCAGTGGAAACCTTATAGGCCGGAAGAGAGTGGCATGACATATTTAAAGTGCTACAAGAAAAATTGTTTAGCCTACAGTAGCATATCCAGTGAAAATATCCCTCAAACATGAAGGTGAAATAAAGAGCTTCCCAGACCAACAAAAACTGAGGGATTTAATCTATACCAGATTTGTTCTACAAGAAATGCTGAAGAGAGTTGTTTATTCTGAAAGAAAATGGTGTTCATGAGCAAGAAAATACTACCTGAAGGTACAAAACTCACTGATAATAGTAAGCACACAGAAAAACACAGAATATGATAGCACTGTAATTGTAGTATATAAGCTTGTATTGACTTAAGAACAAAGACTAAGTGATTAAGCAATTAAAAATAATAAATATAACAACTTTTCAAGGCATAGAAAGTACAATAAGACACAAGGAGGAAAAAAAGTGAAATAGCAGGGGGATGAAGTTAAAGTGAGGAATTTTTATTATTTTTCTTTCTTTTTGTTTATTTGTTTTGTTTATGCAAAGAGTATTAAGTGTTAACAGCTTAAAATAATGAGTTATAAAACAGTATTGGCAAACTTCATGGTACCCTCAAATCAAAAAACATACAATGGATATAGGAAAAATAAAAAGCAGGAAATTAAAGAATACTACCAGGGAAAATCACCTTCACTAAAGGGAAAATAAGAAAGAAGGAAAGAAAGAAGAGAATACTGCAAAACAACCAGAAAGGAGATAACAAAATGGTAGGAGTAAGTTCTTACTTATCAATAATAACATTGAACGTAAATACACTAAGCTCTTCAATGAAAAGATCAAAACACATAGATTAGCTGAATGAATGAAAAAATAGGAATCAATGATCTGTTGCCTAGAAGAACCACATTTCATCTATAAATACATAAGAAAATTGAAAATAAAGGGCTGGAAAAAGATATCCATCTAAATGGAAACCAAAAAAGAGCAGATTTGCTATACTTATATCAGATAAAATAAATTTCAAGGCACAAACTGTGAGAAGAGAAAAAGAAGGTCATTATGTAATGGTAAAGGGGTCAATTCAGCAAGGGTATATAATTATTATAAATATATATGTGCTCAACAGTGCAGCACCCAGATATATAAAACAAATATCACTAGAGCTAAAGAGAGAGGGAAATCCCAATACAATACTAGCTGTAGACTTTAACACCCCAGTTTCCGCACTGGACAGATCTCTCAGAAAATAAACAAAGAAACATTAGACTGACTCTGCACTATAGACCAAATGAATCTAGTAGATATTTACAGAACATTTCACCCAATGGCTGCAGAACACACATTTTTTTTTTCTCAGCACATAATTGTTTTCAAGAATAGTCTATTTATTGGGTCAAAAAACAAGTCTTAAAACATTTTAAAAAATGAGATAATATCAAGCATCTTCTCTGACCACAATGAATAAAACTAGAAATCAATAACAGGAGGAATGTTGCAAACTATACAAACACATGGAAAATAAACAACATGCTCCTGAAAGACTAGTGGATAAATAAAGAAATTCAGAAGGAAATTGATAAAGTTCTAGAAACAAATAATGGAAACACAAAATATCTAAACCTATGGGATACATCAAAAACATTACTAAGAGGGAAGTTCATGGCTCTAAGTGCCTACATCAAAAAAGAAGAATAACTTCAAAGAACCCAATGATGCATCTTAAAGAACTGGAAAAGCAAGAGCAAATTAAAGTGAAAATTAGTAGAAGAAAATAAATAATAAAGATCAGAGAGAGATAAATGAATTTGAAATGAAGAAAATATACAAAAGATCAATGAAACAAAAGTTGTCTTTTGAAAAGACTAAACTGACAGACATTTAGACAGACTAACAGAGAAAAAAAGATCCAACAAAATAAAATCGTAGATTAAAAAGGAGACATTACACTGATACCACAGAAATTAAAAGGATTATCAGTGGCTATTATGAGCAAATGTAGGCCAATAAATTGTCAAATCTAGAGGAAATGAATGGGTTCCTAGATTCATAAAACCTGCCAAGATTGAGAACATGTGATGCTTATATTCCTGGGCATCACATGTTCTCATTTATTTGTGGGAGCTAAAAATCAGAACAATTGAACTTATAAATATAGGGAATATAAGGACGGTTACCAGAGGCTGGGAAGAGTAGTGAGGAGGATTTGGGGGGAGGTGAGGAATGTCATTGGGTACAAAAAAAATAGAATGAATAAAACCTAGTATTTGATAGCACAGCAAGAGGACTATAGTCAATAATAATTTAATTTCACATTTTCAAACAAGTAAAAGAGTATAATTGGACTGTTTGTAACACAAAAGAGAAATGCTTGAGAAGATGGATACTCCATTTTCCATGATGTGATTATTATACATTGCATATCTATACCAAAATATCTCATGTACTCCATAAATCTATACATCTACTATATGCCCACAGAAAATGAAATAAAATAAAAATAAAAGAAGAAAAAGAAGAGATAATAATCATCGGTAAGGATGTGAAGGAATTGAAACCTTCATATTTAGCTGGTTGGAATGAAAAATAGTACAGTCACTTTGGAAAACAGTTTGACAGACTATTCAAACGTGGTTAAACATGGAGTTTGCACATAACTCAGCAGTTCTATACCTAGGTATATTATTGTCTACAAGACAAATGAAAACACAAGCCCAAACAAAAGTTTGTATATGAATATTAATAGCAGTACTATTAGAAACAACACAGATGTTGATCAACTTATGAATGGATTAAAATGTGGAATACCCATACAAAGGGATATGATTGAGCAACAAAAAATGAAGTCCTGATGTATATTACAACATGGATGGACCTTGAAAACATTATTCCAAATGAAAGAAACGAGGTACAGAAGACCACATTTTGCATGATTCTACCTACATAAAATGCCAGTATACGTAAATCTATAGAAGCAGAAAATACATCAGGGTTGCCCAGATCTGACAGAATTGGAAGGAAACAGGGAGTGACTGCTAATGGGTGCAGGATGTGTTGGGGGGGATAATGAAAAAATTTTAAATTTATTGTGATAATGATTGCACTACTGTGAACATACTAAAAAACCATTAAGTTGTATACTTTCAAAGGATAAATTTTATGTTATGTGCATTATTGCTCATTAATTTTTTAAAGAAAGTACTAAGACAAATAGATAAAACAAAAAAAGAAGTTAGTGACTTGGGAGAGTCGGTTGAGGAATTTCACAGAGGCAATAGGAACATTAGAGTGGATTAAAGATGGTAATTATAAAATGTATAAAGGATAGACTTGAAAGGGTCAATGTTCATGTTTAGGAGTCCCAGAAGAAGGGGATAAAATTTAAGGCATATCTAGGCATGAGGGGAGGGGAAGAATAAGAAGGAGATTATTGTGTGCAAAAACATCTGTTTTGTTGAAAAAATAGATAGCTTAACAAACTAAGAGAGACAAATAACACAAATATGAGTATTAAAAAGTTGTCAACATCATACAAATTAAAATCAAATGTATAATTTAATCTGTCAGCTAAAAAAGATATCTTTAAAGTGATAAAAGCAAAGAGAAAAATAGAAACCAAAACTAAAGGGAAATAGAAAACATAAGATGTCAGAAATAAATCCCAATAAAACAATAATTACAATATACAATATAGATTAACTCAATGATCAATAAACAGCAACTCTCATATTGGATGTTAAATCAAAAATAAGTCCAGTGGTATATTTATCGAGAGAGACAGATTGATAATATAGGATAAAGAAGTGTTGGAAATGAAGGATGAACGTAAGTTCGGCTTTAGCTGCCACATTTTTTTTTCAAAATCTGTTATTTGATACTGGGTTTTGTCTCAGACTTTGGAAGGACACATAGCTGACTGTTCACTTCAATATTATTCTTCCATCCTTTCTTGATTTATATTCATATGATATTTTCAAACAAGATGAAACATCAGGTTTTACATATCTAAAAGACAGCTTGAGGCAAATGCACTCTTTAATACCAACTTAACAGAACTTATTAACAATGAAGTGTGGCTTGCATAAAAAATAGGTTAGTTGTAGGTATCTGCTGAAATTTCTCTGCCTTTATCGTTCAGATTTTTTTTTATAAGTCCACCTGCAAAGGTTCTCTCTTGTCAGAAACATTCAGAGTCAGTTTTATAACCTATCTATTGATCATCTCTCTATATAGATTTTGTATCCAATGATCTTAAATATGTATTTTCAAATATTCAGAAACATATTCAAGGGGTACACAAAGCCTCTGAGTAATTGCACAAATTATATTGTGCTATCACGTTGTCTATATCTGGATTTCAACGAGTGATATGTTTTTAATTTGGTAAAATAACTTGGTAATATGACCATTAACAGCTGAAAATACCCGGCATCAGACACTCTCACTTTTCTACTAGCATCAGTGGAAAGTGGGTATCTGTTTAATATCCTAAGTGTGCAGTATCATGCCTGCAGGAGCAGTCTAGCAGCTAACAGTGCTAAGAAATTATTTCTACATTAAAGTGTCAAACTTCTCAAATTTGACCGCTAAACAAAATTACAATAAAATTATCCTTTTGGGATGAAATATTACATTATCACATTTGTTATTTGGTGGTGATATTTGACCTTTGCCTCAGTCTTGGTCGAATACTAGGTTTTACATTCAACTGCTCTCTATTTGATAAAATTATGTAATCAGTATGTTTCTCTAAGTAAATATATAGAAAAATACACTCCAAGCAAATATCATTCAATAGAAAACCTGGGGTAGCAATTATAAAATCAGACTAACAAGTCTTTATAGCCGGTAAATATATATTAATTTCAAGCGCACATGGTCTAGTCAAAAATGTTACTGTGATTAAGTTTGCAAATAAAATTTCAAAAAATAACTAGCAAAATGATATAACTTTAAAAATTCATAATTTAGTTGCAATAAAATTTGAAGCTAAAAGATGATAACTAAAAAAAATTATACATATGGAAACTAAAAAAGCACTAATAATTTTGGGGCTTATGCGGCACAGAGAAAACAATATGTGGCAATCTGGATGGAAATGGAGGACATTATGTTAAGTGAAATAAGCCAGGTACAGAATGAAAAATATCGCATGTTCTCATTCACATGTGGGAGCTAAAATATAAAAAAATTGAACTTGGAGACCGAGAGTAGAATGATGGTTTTCAGAGTCTGGGAAGGGTTTTAGGGAGGTAGAATAAAGAGGGGATTGTTAATGTGGACAAAAATACAGTTAGATAGCAGGAATAAGATCCAGTGTTCTGCAGCACAATAGGGTGACTACAGTGAGCAATAATTTATAGCATATTTCAAAATAACTAAAGGAATCAAAGTTTCCTAACAAAAAGAAATGATAAATGCTTGAGGTGGTAGATACTTCAGTTACCCCACATTACACATTTTATGCTTTTATCAAAATATCGCATGTACTCCATATGTAAAACTATTATGTAAACACAACAATTAAAACTAAATTTAAAAAAATGAATAAACAAACAAGTCACTAGAAACAACCGAAATATTCAGCAGCAGAAGTTTGGTTAAATCAATGAAAATACAGCCCTATGATGGAACAGTAATAACTATTAGAACAGTGCTGTAGAGTAATGGCACAGAAAAATAGCCGTGCTATACACTTAACTAAAAAAGAAACCATTTGTAGTCTTTGAACACCAATAATAACTGTATTTTATAAAAACTTATTGATATATGTGCATAAAATGAAAATAAAATATTTTAAAATCAGCTTGTAGAGAGAAATTTGTAGTTTGTATTTAAAATGATTGAATGCCAAGGAGCCAAATATGTAACCCAAAAATAAGAAAATAGCAACAAAATAAACTCATACAATAAAATAGAGAAAAATGTGGAACAGATACAGAAAATTGAAAATCAGTTGTTTGTAAAGAATCACAAGTGAGACAATCCTACAGCAAGACAGATCAAGAAAATTTGTAGAGAATGTTAAAAGAGAACTAGTCAGACATAACAAGGTTAAAACATGCTAAAAATATTGAGAACAGCAATACATTTGAAAACTGAAAAGTATAAAAACAATTATTTAAAAATATATGCCAAAATTGGTATAACAAAAAATGAACACTTGATATTATTGAAACTGCTAAAAAGCTAAAAAGGCAAGAATAATTTAAGGGCCAAATCTTGTAAAATATATACTAAACAACAAAGACTCCAGATTCAGACAATTTTTATGAATATATAGTATCAACCAAACCTTTCAGCAAAATATTATCTCTGTCTTCTGTAAGTTGTGCCAGAAAATAGAAACGGGAACGCTCTGAACTTATTTTATAATGCTAATAAAACTTTGATTTCAAAGCTGATTAAAGATAATGATAAGGAGTGTGTTCAGCTTCTAGTAACAGAAAAAATAATTTACAATGGTTTAAATAAACAGGGATTTATTTTCCCTCATAAGACACCCGGAGGTATGATTTTCTTTTATTTATTCAGCTACTTAATGATGAAATAAGAGACTCGGGCTCATTTTTAACTTTCTACTCTTGTCACCCTATGGATTGACTTCCAGCCTCATTTTTGCAATCTTATGGTTGCAAGTGGCCTGTTGCAGCTCCACAGCTGAAAACATACACTTTTAAGACAATGACAGAGGAGAAAGGGTGAGCCAGTCACATTCCTATTTTTTCCTTTTTATCACTAAAATAAGAGCTCTCCCATAAATCTCCTCTATTTACTTCTGCCCAAATCCCACTGGCCAAAATCAGATCACTGGGTAACATATTGCTATAAGGAGATTTGGAAAACTAAGGGCATGACTATTTTGATTCACTTATATCAGAGATTCTCCAAGACTGACCTGGGATCTCCCCTCTTTTCAGGAAATCTATAAGGTCAAAACAATTTTCATAATAATACCAAGATGTTATTTGCCATTTTCACTCAGTTTTGTTTTTTTTTTCCTGTTTCCTGAGATTACTTCTTGTATGATCATGTCAATGCTCTGATATTTATGGGATGTATACTCACTCATTTTTGTGTTTTAAACATTTAATTAATTAATTAATTATTTTGAGACGGAGTCTCGCTGTGTCGCCCAGGCTGGAGTGCAGTGGCGTGATCTCAGCTCACTGCAACCTCTGCCTCCCAGGTTTATGCCATTCTCCTGCCTCGGCCTCCCGAGTTGCTGGGACTATAGGCGCCCGCCACCTCGCCCGGCTAGTTTTTTTTGTTTTGTTTTGCTTTGTTTTGTTTTTGTATTTTTTAGTAGAGACAGGGTTTCACCATGTTAGCCAGGATGGTCTCGATCTGCTGACCTCCTGATCCGCCCGTCTCGGCCTCCCAGAGTGCTGGGATTACAGGCGTGAGCCATCGCACCTGGCCACTGCTTTAATTTCTAGTACAGCAACTATCAGTAGACTTAGCCCACATAAATAAAAACTCGTTGGGATTCTCTATACTTTTTGAAAATATAAAAGGGACCTGAAAAAAGAGGTTTGAGAACTACTGGCTTAGATTGATCAAGATTCATGAACTACAAGATCATTGTACTGAATACATTAGAATTTTATTAGCAAAGAAGACATGAGGGTTTGGTATTGAATAGGGAACTAATGAAGTCTGACCAGTTTATAAAGAAAACAAAATTATAGGACTGCTCAAATTAAAAACATAGATAATTCCTAAATGAATTATTAGAAAAATGACTGTAATATTTATATTACAAGTTAATATATCATGACCAAGTAGAATTTATTTCTGAAATGCCTTGATGGTTCATTATAAAAAAGATATTAATGTAATTCAACATATAAATTGTCTAACTTATTAAAATTGCAATTACCTCAGTATGACCTAAAGTTCAAAATCAATTTTATACTAAAAATTATCAGAAAATCATGAACAAAAGGGGAATTTCACTTGGTATAGAGTATTTACCAAAGTATTTTAAGCAAACACCATGCTAAATGCATTTTTTAAGAATAAGAACAAGATAAGAATATCCATCACAGAAACAGGATCATACAGGTTTGAAGAGCCTGGCTATTTTATCTTCAGATGATATGATTATCTGCATAGCCCAACAGAATCAACAACTAATTAAAGCTAAAAGAGTTAGCTCAATATGAAATAGTCTTACAAATATTATTAGCATTTTTCCAATCTACTACTAAGCAACTAGAAACTGCAATTGAGAACACAAGAAACTGACACTTAGGAACTTAGACATCTGAGCTCTTGTTCCTACTGTAGCTATTAGGAGAGCGCTAATATGTCACTTAATGAATGTTTGTTGATAATCAAATATTGCAAAGCACCACTCTAGGTGATCAGCATACAAAGTTGTCAAAAAGACAAAATATCAGCCTTGCTTTAAGGGAACTGCCAAGTAAAATGAGAAAGATACGTATCAAGGAGAGTAAGTTTTTATGTTTACATGTAATATAATAATAAAACACATTTTTCTTAGCAATATTCCTTTTAAAAGTAAGTTTCCAACTGAAGTAAAGATTCATAAAACAAATTTTTTTTTCCACTTGAGAATACTAGTAACTTTCTTTGAAATATCTATCCAATTATCTGACATCAATTAAGCATTCGTTGTAACCTTGTAACCTTGCAGGTCTTTTAGACAGAAACTAGAAAATATACTTCTTGACGACGAGGTCCTTAGAAACTAGCTAAGGAGATAAAACACAGGCACACCTAACAACGTGATAGCAATTACAAAATAACAATTATCCTGTGCAGTAAAATCTCTGCAATGAGAGCTAAGTAGAAGCCAATCTAAATTATTAAAATATATACGTTTTTCTTCCAAGAATATGAAGCAGCTCACACGAAGCTAAACAATGTTCCATACATTAAAGTATGCTAAGTAATTATGCATAAGTAAGCATGATTTAATTTTAAAATATTAAGCCATATGTAAGGATATTTTTTCCAAATTCCAAAACCATGCCTACTGCTCTGGTTAGGTATTCAAACCCTAGTTTTTGACATGAATGATGCCATTTAAGTGTTGGCTCCTAAAAAACCTGTCCCCAAGTACTTTCACATTCCTTGTTCACATGATTTCTATTCCTATAGTAATAATTTATAAGGAAAAATAAACATGAGTCCCCAAACTTTCTATTTAGTGATAATTCATCATGTTATGGTAAAATCCAATTAAAGGCAGTTTTTTGTACAAATTAAATCTGTACAAAGTAGAATCTCTGAATTTATTTAGAATAACACTACCAGTTGCTTTTATATATAATTATTTAATAATCTCAATGAAAGATGAAAAATGAGAAAATATTTTATCATTTCACATAGATTTAATGACCAAGCAAAACGAGTTATTGAAAAGGTTTTTCCTAGTTTTAGTGTTGTGCTTACAAACCAGTCAGAGGGAGGTGGAAACAGACATCCTAATTTAGAGCTTGTTGATTTCTTTTTTTTTAAATTAATACTTTAGTAGATATATTTTTTATATATGTATTTTCTTTTTTAAATTATACTTTAAGTTCCAGGATACATGTGCACAACGTGCAGGTTTGTTACATACGTATACATGTGCCATGTTGGTGTGCTGCACCCATTAACTTGTCATTAACATTACGTATTCCTCCTAATGCTATCCCTCCCCTCTCCCTCACCTCACGACAGGCTTTGGTGTGTGATGTTCCCCACCCTGTTTCCAAGTGTTCTCATTGTTGAATTCCCACCTGTGAGTGAGAACATGCAGTGTTTGGTTTTCTGTCCTTGCAATAGTTTGCTGAGAATGATGGTTTCCAGCTTCATCCATATCCCTACAAAGGACATGAACTCATCCTTTTTTATGGCTGCATGGTATTCCATGGTGTATATGTGCCCCATTTTCTTAATCCAGTCTGTCACTGATGGACATTTGGGTTGATTCCAAGTCACTGCTATTGTGGATAGTGCCACAATAAACATACGTGTGCATGTGTCTTTATAGTAGCATGATTTATAATCCTTTGGGTATATACCCAGTAATGGGATTGCTGGGTCAAATGGTGTTTCTAATTCTAGATCCTTGAGGGATCGCCACACTGTCTTCCACAATGGTTGAACTAGTTTACAGTCCCACCAACAGAGTAAAAGTGTTTCTATTTCTCCACATCCTCTCCAGCACCTGTTGTTTCCTGAATTTTTAATGATCGCCATTCTAACTGCTGTGAGATGGTATCTCATTGTGGTTTTAATTTGCGTTTCTCTGATGACCAGTGATGATGAGCATTTTTTCATGTGTCTGTTGGCTGCATAAATGTCTTCTTTTGAGAAATGTGTGTTAATATCCTTCGCCCACTTTTTGATGGGATTGTTTGATTTTTTCTTGTAAATTTGTTTAAGTTCCTTGTAGATTCTGGATATTAGCCCTTTGTCAGATGGGTAGATTGTAAAAATTTTCTCCCATTCTGTAGGTTGCCTGTTCACTCTGATGGTAGTTTCTTTCGCTGTGCAGAAGCTCTTTAGTTTAATTAGATCCCATTTGTCAATTTTGGCTTTTGTTACCATTACTTTTGGTGTTTTAGACATGAAGTCCTTGCCCATGCCTATGTCCTGGAATTGTATTACCTAGATTTTCTTCTAGGGCTTTTATGGTTTTAGGTCTAACATTTAAGTCTTTAATCCATCTTGAATTAAATTTTGTATAGGGTGTAAGGAAGGGATCCATTTTCAGCTTTCTACATATGGCTAGCCAGTTTTCTCAGTACCATTTATTAAATAGGAAATCCTTTCCCCATTGCTTGTTTTTGTCAGGTTTATCAAAGATCAGATGGTTGTAGATGTGTGGTATTATTTCTGAGGACTCTGTTCTGTTCCATTGGTCTATCTCTCTGTTTTGGTACCAGTACCATGCTGTTTTGGTTCCTGTAGCTTGTAGCATAGTGTGAAGTCAGGTAGCATGATGCCTCCAGCTTTGTTCTTTTGGCTTAGGATTGTCTTGGCAATGTGGGCTCTTCTTTGGTTCCATATGAACTTTAGTTTTTTCCGATTCTGTGAAGAAAGTCATTGGTAGCTTGATGGGGATGGCATTAAATCTATCAATTACCTTGGGCAGTATGGCCATTTTCACAATATTGATTCTTCCTATCCATGAGCATGGTATGTTCTTCCATTTGTTTATGTCCTCTTTCATTTCATTGAGCAGTGGTTTGTAGTTCTCCTTGAAGAGTTCCTTCACATCCCTTGTAAGTTTGATTCCTAGGTATTTTATTCTCTTTGAAGCAATTGTGAATGGGAGTTCATACATGATTTGGCTCTCTGTGTGCTATTGGTTTATAAGAATGCTTCTGATTTTTGCACATTGATTTTGTACCCTGAGACTTTGCTGAAATTTCTTATCAGCTTAAGGAGATTTTGGGCTGAGACGATGAGGTTTTCTAAATATATAATCATGTCATCTGCAAATAGGGCCAATTTGACTTCCTCTTTTCCTTATTGAATGCCCTTTGTTTCCTTCTCCTGCCTGACTGCTCTGGCCAGAACTTACAACACTATCTTAAATAGGAGTAGTGAGAGAGGGCATCCCTGTCTTGTACCAGTTTTCAAAGAGAATGCTTCCAGTTTTTGCCCATTCGGTATGATACTGGCTGTGGGTTTGTCATAAATAGCTCTTATTTTTTTGAGATACATTCCATCAATACCTAGTTTATTTGGTTTATTGGGAGTTTTTAACATGATGAACTTGCTGATTTCTAAGGTGTTAATATCTCTGTGGTCAATATGACTGTGGTCAATATCAAACTACCAATGGTTTATTAGAATTCCTTAATATTGACAGCATTTCCTTAACACTACAACTCAGCATACCACCATGTTTTTTAAAATTTTTTAAAAATTTTATTTAATTTTTAATTTTTGTGGGTATATAGCAAGTTTATATATTTATGGGGTGCATGAAATGTTTTGATACATGCCTGCAATGTGAAATAGGCACATCATGGAGAATGAGGTTTCCGTCACCTCAAGCATTTATCCTTTGAGTTACAAACAATCTAATTATACTTTTTTAGTTATTTTTAAATGTTCAATTATTCTTGACTATAGTAATCTTGCTGTGCTATCAAATAGTAAATCTTATTTATTTCTTTAAACTATTTTTTGTGCCCATTAACCATCTCCACCTCCCCAGCATCGGACCCCCACTACCCTTCCCAACTTCTGGTAACCATTCTTTTACTCTTTATGTCCACAGGTTCAACTCTTTTGATTATTAGATCCCACAAATAAGTGCAAACATACAATATTGTCTTTCCATGTCTGGCTTATCTCACTTAACATATGATCTCCATTTCCATCCATGCTGTTGCAAATGACTGGATCTTACTCTTTTTCATGGCTGAATAGTACTCAATTGTGTATATGTAGCAGATTTCCTTTATCCACTCATCTGTTGATGGGCGCTTAGGTTGCTTCCAAATCTTAGCTATTGTAAACAGTGCTGCAACAAGCACAGGACTGCAGATATCTTTTTGAGATACTGATTTCCTTTCTTTTGGGTATATAACCGGCAGTGGGATTGCTGGATCATATGATAGCTCTATTTTTAGTTTTTGTGAGGAACCTCAAAACTGTTCTCCATAGTGGTTGTACTAATTTACCTTCCCACCAATGGTATCTGAGGGTTCCCTTTTCTCCACATCCTTGCCAGCACTTGTTATTGCCTGTCTTTAGGATATAAGCCATTTTAACTGGGGTGAGGTGATATCTCATTGTAGTTTTGATTTGCATGTCCCTGATGATAAATGCTCTTGCACACCTTTTCACATGCTACCACCTGTATTTTAAAAGCACACTCTCTCCATCATCTCTTGGAATTACTACATCTCTTCTCATTTGGATTACTGGAAAGCAGTGAGGAGCTGTGTTTTTACAGATAATTCAAGTGTCAAAATGTCATATGTTTCATATATTTTTTCAGGAAAAAATTTTTGCAAATATCAACTGAGATATTTAAAATCTTACTCTCTATGAAAACATACCCTTAACCACCATTTGCATTTAAAATAAATTTTGAATTTTGTGACAAGATATATGTATGGGTTTTGTATTTGTTAATGACATGTTTTCTGTATTTTACTGAGTTTTCATACTTCACAGAGTAGCCTCATCTGAGCAAAGACTTAATCTTCTCCTCAGTATCCTCCAGCCAAATTCATTTCTCTCAAATGTTCTTTCTGTGTTAGCCTAAAAAACCCCATTGTTTCATAAAAACTCAGCACTTACTAGTTGCAAGAGAGTTGGACTTGGTTTATTTAAGATTCCACTGTATGAGTTATTGATGACAGAAATGTTGGAGAGCCAGAGCCAGATCCTATTCTTCGTAACAATTGTTCTGTGAATGCTTTTTCATCAGGCTTTAGAAAACTGCCAGTTCTCTGGGGCCCTTTGATATAAGTAGGTTAGTGCCACAAACAGGTAGTAGTGCACTGGCTTTGAGCTTGGCATGTCTGGAAAGCAAGAGAAAATGTAGACAGTTTGATAGCCTGAATTTCCAGCTGTCTGCCTCCTTTGTACATGGAGAAATAAGGTTGACACCCTGATTATTTTCGTTTTCCAGAAAGACTATGGGAAATGTACTCTTTTAAATTACAGTGGCAGTTTTATGTTAAATCTTTTGTTAAGGTATTTACATTTAGTCTCCATAAATCTTGATAGGCCTCTTAGAAGAGCCAAGAATATGACATGCAGTAATGCAACATGAGGAGGGGCCCATTGAGGATTTACAGAGATTAAAATGTTTTGAAAATGTGTTGAAAATAAATGTACATAAAAAAGACACAGCTTAAAAGTATCAATTTTGATAAGAAAAGGAAAAATAACTAATTTATATCCTGGGCCATGGACAAATATATATAACATATTTTGAAATCTCAAAGAATGAATTCCCTGGGGGAAGTTTTTTCCTTTGATACACTATGTTATTAAAAAAAAAGTACCAGTAATGAGGGAAGGTATGATCTTACATGTATGGGTTTGAAAGTATCTGTAAAGATGTTTATGCCTTTACAAACATGACTGAATAGAAATGAAGTTGGTTTTGATGAGATGGCAATTTCTACTTGAATTGAACAATGATTTATTGATTATGTAACATATTCAAACTATCTTATAGCTTCTATGGTGACCACAGATTTGAAGAAACTGCATGCCCTTAGCCATTAAGAGCTTTTAATTTAGTAGAAGATATAAAATTATTTATAACTATTTTACTATGTGACAGGCCATGTTAAGAGCTTTATGGTAGTACAAATAGGCCATGAGAATTTGGCAAAGGAAGGAGTTAGATCTGGGCAGAGGGTACCTAGGAATACTTTGGTAAACATCTATTTTTGAAGCAGAATATTAAAAGACACCTTGGAGTTGTATAGGAGATATCTGGGGAGCAGGGACATTCAAAATGTAGAACTTCTCTTTTTGTTATTCATTTATTAATCCAGCTTTATTGATGGTTCTATTTAATGCTGGACACTGTTTGTGATGCCGGTAGGAAGCCTGGGAAAAGCCTGGTCTCTGCCCTCAAAGATATGATATTGACTGTTCAAGTCAGGGAAGCAATTTATCTTTGTTCATTTTTCATCCTGCAGTATAAATATATTGATACAAATTTTTAAAAATTGTCTTTAACTCAGTTAGAGTTCTAAATGGAGAAGATAATGGAGGGAGCAAAGGTAGGAAATTCACGAATCAGAGAAGATGGCATGTAAGTGTGGTGGAATAGGGAAGAGCTCAGGTATGCCTTTATTTAATGCCAACAGAATTCTTGATCGTTAGCACCATGCTGTGAGGTACCACGCATACAAGCATACCTGATATCTTCCTTTTAACACTCTTCTCTTATTGGTGACAATAATTATTTTAAGGGATAATGTTATATTTAGTGATAATCATTCTGTTGACTTCTTCTTAATAAACAAATTTAGAAAGAGAATTACTTGCCATTGTAAAACTATTTAAATTTATTAAAATATTTTGTGTGTGAGCAAAAACTGCACTTAACCACTTGTATTAGTTTCCTGTTGATGCTGTAACAAGTTACCACACCCTTAGCAACCTGAAACAACACAAATTTATTACCTTACACTTCTGGAGACCAGAAGTGAAAAATGGGTTTCATGAAGCTACAACCAAGCTGTTGGGCAGGGCTGTCTTCTTTCTGGAGCCTGCAGAGGAGAATCCCCTTCCTTATGTTTTCCTGCTTCTAGAGTCTGTGCTCCTTCCTTCTTCAAACCCAGCAATTACACCATTCCAACCTCTGCTTTCCTTATTACAGCTCCTTTCACTCTCCTGACTTCTGCTTTTTTTTTTTTTTTTTTTTTCATCACTTACAGAGACCCTTGTGCTTACATTGGGCACACCTGGATAATCCAGACAACCTTTCCATCACAAGACCCTTAATTTAAGTACATCTTCAAAGTCTATTTTTTTTTTTTTCCTGTAAAGTGACATTTTCATATATTACAGGGATTGGGGCACGGACATTTTGTGGGAGGTCATTATTCTGCCTATCATACCAATTACAAATGTTATGGATTTTTATTTTATTTTATTTTGAGATGGAGTCTCGTTCTGTCGCTGAGGCTGGAGTACAGTGGTGAGATCTCAGCTCACTGCAACCTCCGCCTCCCGGGTTCAACCTCCTCCCTCACCCTCCTGAGTGGCTGGGATTACAGGCACCTGCCACCATGCACAGCTAATTTTTGTATTTTTAGTAGAGACAGGGTTTCACCATATTGGCCAGCCTGGTCTTGAACTCCTGACCTTGTGATCTGCCTGCCTCGGCCTCCCAAAGTGCTGGGATTACAGGCATGAGCCACGGCACCCGGCCAATTATTATGTTTTATAATTTGTTCTTTGTCTCACTGCTGTACACTGAAATCACAAATGAACAGAATTGAAAAAAATTAAGTTCTATTTCTTTGGAAAATCAGTGTGTTTTATTTATTTCTAATCTAACAAACTGAATATAAGAATTCTAGTCTAAATAAGCACAGGGTTTTCACAGGCAATAGAGAAATGAACAGCACCAAGAGTGAGCTTGAACAATCCTGAGCTGCTGTGAATTTACACCTGATATGAACACGTATAGTTGAGTTCACACATATCAGTGGCAACTGTATAAATGGAATTTGCCTGAAATCATTTTAATGTAGGAAATAGTATTTATTAAAGGATACGCAATAAAAATGTGCTCATGTTAATCTTATTTGTAGATTAGTAAAACTCAAGAGTAACTGCAGCAATTGTTTAAAATTTAGATTAACAAAAGTGATTTTTTTTTCATGGAGGAGTAATTTACCCCAACATTCTTTAGAGTCGCTGGTGTGTGGTGATAATGAAAAGCAGGCTGATGTGCTTCTCTTTATTGTCTGTACGCCAGGGGGATTGTTCCTGTTGTCCTACCCTTGGTTTGCTGCTGGATCAGTTGCATTCTTTCCAGGTGTGTTTTTTTTAAATGCATGTTTATCAAAGTCTTATCTTAGCACGTAGCAGTAAGTGCCACTATATACTGAGACATATGCATTCCTAAAAATCACTGTAAAAATTCACATAATCAAGATCTCAGTGCTTATAGGAAAAATGAGGTTAGAGGCAAAACACTCAAAATTCTCTTCAGTGATACATACAAAAATATATAAGAATCTAATAAAATGGTTACATAGTTTACAGATTTTAAATGGTAAACAAATAGATAAATGGTTAAATATGGCACTTCACATTGATAGATCTGAAGTTTACTTGGAAATGGACCTCAGAAGCATTGTGGCTTGAGAATTATTGTGACATGGTGAAGGAGGGTGTTTGAAATCAGTTGGAAATTTGTAATGCCAGATATGGACAGGTGTGGCTCCTAACACACTCAGTGAATTTAGATAATTGGTCAATGTTTGAGGCATGCACGCTTGTGCATGTTATTTTTTAGTTTTTTACTTTTTGAGACAGGGTCTCACTCTTTCACCCAGGCTGAAGTGCAGTGATGCAACCTTAGCTCACTGTGGCCTTGACTGCCCAGGCTCAAGTAACCCTCTCACAGCCTCTTGAGTACCTGAGAATAAAAGTACACACTGCCACACCTGGGTAAATTTTGTAGTTTCTGTAGATATGGGGCCTCGCTATGTAGCCTGGACTGGTCTTGTACTCCTGGGCCCAAGTGAACCTCCTGCCTTCGCTTCCCAAAGTGCTAGGATTATAGGTGTGAGACACAGTACCTGGCCCTGTGTGCATTTTATATATGCTTATGTGGTTTGCTTCAGGAAAGTGCAGCTTTCTGACATCACCTAGCTTTTCTTCACTGATGAAATTGTGGATGAGCAAATATGAAATTTATGTTATGCTCACATTGTTTCTTAATGTAGCAATCTTATTGGAACAAACTTGTGTTTTCAAAGCAAGCATTATAGCAGAACCTACTATAATGTCACTTAATCTGTGAGTGGCAACATGAAGAAATATAAAATCCTGTTTTCCAATCTGTAGATTAGAGAACAGGCTTTGTATTGGTAGATCAAATGGTTTCATGTAAGCGACATAACACCCATCATAAAAGTTCCTTTTCCAACAGGCTCAGGTGTCACTAACAGATCCTAGTACTTTCCCCTCTCAGGTCTTAACTTGACTTCATAATCTTTTTCAAGACAAAGTTCCTGAAAGTGACTGCCAATCAATGAGAGTTGACATCAAAAGTTGAATTTTTGTGTGTGTGTGGGCCATCATTGGTAGTAGAAAAAAGCATGAGTTCCGATTTGGACTTGAGTTCAAATCTTGGCCCTTAGCTCTAACTTGTGTCTTGAAGAGTTACCTAAACTCTCTTGGCTTCTCTTTTCTTTAAAACTAAGCTAATAATGCCTATTTTAAATGGTGCGAGAATGAAATAAGAACATACAGACCGGGTACTGATACAGTGCCTGCATATCTGCCTTGAGTAGGTTCCTTAAATTTCCCTTAACCAAATAAAGAGAGAAACAAATTGACTTTGAGCCTTGGGTTAGGAGTAGAGGGTAAAAAGAAGGTGTGTCAGAAAACATGTAAACCAAAGTGACCATCTTTGTTTCAGCGTGGGTACTTTACTGTGCACTGTACATAAAGACAGATCAAGTTGAGTGAAATGTTCCCATACCATAGACACATGGAACATGTTATCTGAGTTCACATGGCAATCCTAGGTGAGATACAGATCCACTGAAATTTTTCTTATCACTTCTTGTCGTCTGCCCTAGCCACAAGCCAAGGCTCTACAAGTCAACTTTGAACGAAATATGTTGGCGGCTCCTCGTGACAGGTGTCTATGACATGAATTTTAAAGCTAAATCCAAAGCCAAAGATGTCAGTGGAAAATGCTTGGTTCTTCTCATACTAAAAATGGTGATAATTCATTATATGAACTCAGGCATGCTAGACTGAAGTTGAAAGGTCACAATCATTCCTTAAGGATACCATAAAAAATTAAGCAAATGCACCAGGGAAACTCCTATTTTATTCAAGAAATAAAGAAATAGCTAAGCATTCAAATAATTTTAAAAGATACTGATGAAAGGTAATCTGCATATTTCTTTCAGTGAAATAGAGACCATTTTAAAACTGATTACAATCTGGCAGAAAGGTAGGTATGTATGCTACCTTTATGCTCTAGGATGTAAATTGCCTAGCAACAATTTTTGCTATCAAAGACACCACATTCTAAAGCTTTAGTCCTCATTTCAGAGGCAGAGACCTCTTTTTTGTATTGTAATCTTTAGACAAGAAGATTCATGCCCATAAACATATGCACAATAATAAAGCTGCCCAGGAAAGTGAAATGGAATGTTGGCAGAATGAAGTGTTGTTTCTGCCATGGCTATGCCAGTTACATGATACCTACTGGAATTGTTGGCTGAAACACTTTTTCAATTCAGGGGAATTGAATACCAGTGAGGGTTCATGTTCTGGTGTAAAAATGGCAGTGCTCAGCTAAAGTCAAATAAAAGTCAGAGCTCTAGGAAAGTATAAGAGGAAATTATTTCTGCTCCAAGCTAATTCTAAGACTATAGAAATTCAGGTCAAACCTAGCCTGAGTTTAAACTAAATAGGGCATCAGATATGTTTTCTTTAATAGTGAGGAGGAATTTTATACTTTTAAAAATCTTTTTTACTGTGAAAATGCTGATTTTCAATTATTCTAGGCAACTATACTTCATGGGATAAAGAAAATACAGTATCACTATCTGTTTTTTTCAACCAGACAAAAAGTTGTGGGTTAAATGTCTGATGTATAGAGAAGATACATACTAGTCTGCTAACCCAATAGTTCTTCTAGAATGTGGAATGAAATTATACTCACTCCCCTGAACAGCTAAACGGCAGAAATTCACCTGGTGCCTGGAGTGTTTTTGTAATAAACCTCTAGGAGTACACTGTTAGAATATTCCGATGACTGCCGGAGATTCTCTATTTTTCATGTGTTCTCTATTTTCATGTGGCAACAGGTCTGATGGAAAGCAGCAGATAGTTTATTGGTGTGTCAAGGTGGCACCAGCATCCGGTGAAATTGACATCCTGCTGGAAGATGTCACTTAATATGACATAATCTAGACTACCCACCTAAACCCAGTTGACTTGCCATCTGCTCTGCAGTGAAACTGGCACGGTCTCTAAGAGGAAACATACTGCCGTCCTATATAATGGCCTTTGGGATGGAAAGCCAATTGACCATGTTAAGTTATGTTGATTAATTGTTGATGTTAAAATCAAGATTCCAAGCCAGAAAAAGAGAACAATTATAAGAATCTTGTTCATTCTGGATTTTTAGTCTGAAAATGTGTTATAATATTAGAACTCATATTTATATTAAAATATTTATGTCTATACATATTTGCCACCAATAATTACATGCTTCCAGGTCTTGAGATAAATTACTAATTTTGTAGTTTTACTCACACCACACATATACACATGCACACATGCACATGCATGCAGACATATTTGTGCTTGCACTTGCTATACTATGACCTATCTGAACATTTTAAGATATATTCCTCATAGGCAATTATTTCTCTGCTAAAAGAAAATGACCTCTGTAGCTGTACTCATTAACTCACATAAGCGTACTCTTCTCCATACAGTTCCCTTTCAAAGGGATCACTGTGTCAGAAGCAGCATAGCACCAGGAACACAGAATGAGATGTGTGATTATCATTCTTATTTCATACTACATAAAATGATCTCCATGAACTTCTTAGGCTATAACTTGTTGACTCTTGGACTCTGCGGACACTAGAGCTGCAGTTTTTCTCAGTGTGTGTTCTTTACCTCTCCGCGATGTGCTATTACATCTAAGTCTTTCTTCCTGTAGTTTGTGGCTAGTATGTACTTATGCCCATCTATTTTATGTTTAAGTACACACCCATATTATCCTTCACATAGAGAGATCAGTTTTTCTTTTGCCTGTATCATATTTAAATTGGTTGTATTGGTTTCTTCACGGATTTTCTAACCAATCTGTGTTTCATCTAAATGACAAGTGAACCTATGTTTGGGGCTAGAGGCAGCTCTACTCTGCAAGTAGAGCAGGTCAGACATGGGCAGGTGCACCAATCAACCCCACAGTGAGAGAGCTATAATGATGAGATATGTTATGGACTTGTTGGCTTCAACTCCATCAATCGTGGGAAACCCTGAGAACAATTAGATTTGACACTGACAGACCCTCATACTCAAAACTCTAGGGGGAGGGAGCCCCTGCCAACTGTTTTCCCAATAGGACTCAACTGTTTGTCTAAAATGTCTGGCTCCTAAGCCAGTGTCTAGAAGAGCTCCTTAAAAAGTGAAAGTGCACAAATTAAATCTAAGCAAGGGGCTGTGTTAATTTAGAAATGTAGCTTTAATCTAGGCAAGAAGGCAAGTGGCATTTAGAAAGGATTTTAAGATAATCTTTGAAAATGCTTCTGCATTTTATCTTTTCAACATGCAGATAGAAAATTATAAAAGGTGAGGGAGGCAAACTGTGTCTTTAATTTATCTAATTCTTTTCTGGTTTTACCGGTGCCTTTGAAATTTGTGTTTCTGTCCATCCGAGGAGTGTAAAATCTTCCATGTTTGTTTATATATGTATAAGTATATAGTTGTTTTTATTTCCTTCTATTACAATTTTGCATATATGTATGTATAATATTTACATATATAATATAGATACATAATGAAGACAAAACAAAGCAAGAAAACATAATTTCTGAAGTTATACACATAGTAATTTTATTTTAATTTAGTCACTACTTTGAAGATAATGTGAACTCTTTTGAACATTGAAAACGTAATTTAGTAACCGTGGTTCTTAAACATTTAAGGAACATTTATTTCAAAAAGCAAACTTAAAAAAATCCCCAAATTCTTCTATTTTGTTGTTTGCTTAAGATTCCCTGCCTAAGAGAAATTATATTGTATAAACGGTTGAAAGATGATACAAATTGTTTTCTAACATGCCTTTTCTTTATTAAGCTCTTAAAGAAACTTGCCTTGTCATTTTTATTGGTCAAATACTTTGAATATATTGTTTTTCACCTCTATGCCGTTATATATTCATACTTTATTAAGTAAAATTCAATTCAAAGCTATTTCTTGACTTTTGGAATATATTTGGGACAAAATATATAACAACGAAAATTCTTTAAGCCCAGCTGACCTCTGTTTCATAGCAAAACTGACATATATGAATGTAGCCTCTGCCTTATCATTGCAAAAGAATGCAACTCAATCAAATTTATTGAACCTTCAAGATTATCTTAAGAAAAGATATCAAGAAAAGAAACAAATTCTTGCCCAGCATCTTTTTCTTCTCTAGAATAAGAATCTGCTCTCTCTGATAGCAGATGTAATCTCTTTCATATTCTTCCCAAAGCAACCACTTCAAAGAAAACAACTTATTTTAGTCCCAGGCAAGAGCTCTTACTTTCCCTATTGTCACCTGTCTCTGCTGTAGGGTTAGCTATATTTTTTAATGGTGGTAATGTAGACAAGATAGAAGTTCATTACTATCTTATACAAAAGAAGCCATCATTGATTCTGTTTCTGTTCCTAGAATGGTGGCCATCTTAGTGTCATAATATTTAAATTTCAGGCCCACAGAAGGAGAAAACAAAAGGATAAAGGGTTTCTCTTCCAGAAAAATTATGTTTTATGAAGCAACCTTCATAGAAGTTCTATAATTTTCAAGTTCGTCTTACATTTGATTAGACAAAACTTAGTCATATGACCACATCTTGCAGAAGGGTAGGCTGGGAAATGTAATCTTTTATTCTAGGTGGCTCTATGTTGTATATTAGAGGTTGTAGTATGTTCCTAATAATCTGTTATCATAGCTGTTAGTCCTCTATAATTCTCTTTCAGAAAAAAAATTTTCCAATTTTTCCCACATTGTAGATTTCTGTATCTACACTTGGAATCAGTTATTTTGCATGTAACAAAATACTGACAAACATCACTATTTACTATAATTCATTTATGAGTGCCTTGTCCACTAACAGTGACATATTCAATTCTTTGAAAGGGGTCTGGTATTGTAAGCTCCCTTTGATTCTCCACAGCATCCTGCTTTGTAAGAAACACTGCTTATTTTAATTTAGGCACTATTACACCATCTATTAATATTTTTTGGATCAATTCATTTCATGACTTAACGTTTCTGTTCTTAATTGTACTTGAGTAAGGTTCTTTGACTTATGACTCTATAAGGACAACAGCAACTATTTGAAAAGGGCTGAAATCATATTAGGGAGTGACAAATAGTCACTTTACTGACAATAACCTTATTCCTAAAATAAGTCAAATACTATATTAACTCCTTCATCAGAATATTTATAAAAATGTTCATTAATATATCATATGTAATATACAAAGACAAATTCCTACAACTTGACAGGATCTATTTATTCTTTGCCTGGATTTATTAAAATTATGTGGAGATTATGGATGTATATATTTGTAGTTTTAGGTGTTTACTTATGCTTTTGTAATATGAATAGAAAGTCAGTTCACTCCAAAACAAAGATCAAACAAAGTTTTTATTTTTCTTTTCATTCCTCGTGCAATAACTCTCATGTGGAGAGAATCCATTCAGGGCAACCTAAGAAGAGGCACGTGGACGCTGGCTCCCTACTCTGCCGATTGGATTGGCTTGAGCAAGTAAATACCAGGGCTCAAATGATACCCAAGAAGTAAAATCCCTGTTGAACTATGTGTTCTCACAAATGAACACATCTTTCCTCCTGCTTACTGCTGAAGCTTGAAGTAGAAACAGTGTCTGAATGTGTCTATCTGCAACTTCAAGGACCTTGAGGGGGTTAGACGCCCTGAGAGCATATCCAAATCTAGGGGTTTGCTGTAATGTACAGTTTCCTTGAGAAATTTGTTGAGAATCAAAGTTTACATGGAGAAACTCCTGAGAAGAGGGTCAAAAGTAGTATTTCTTTCTTCTTACAGCAGTTATAAGAAAATCCAAGGTACATTGATCCAACTAGAATCTCAGTTATACTTGAGAACAGTATTCCTTCATTTAATCACAATATATAAATGTGAAAGGAAATTAATTCATATAAGTTATCAAAATTTTCAATGACAAGGTATTCAGAGCTATTGTATTGTGCAAATAATTAAACTACCCACACAAGCAACTATGCAAATTTTATAAAAAAGAACTATTTGTATGTATATATTTCAACCTGATCTATATTTTAGGAATCTATGTCATTAAATATGAAGGAAATCCATAATTTTAAAGTACACTAGAATTCCAAAGTACACTTCTTGGATTTCTGTTGCCCTCTAAAAGCCTAATTCCTGAGGTTTTAATGGGTAGCTGCAATATAAATATGCTAGAGATACTGCCACTTGTCCATTGTATTAATTTTATCAAGTCAGAAAATCTGTCCTTTGTGTACTAGAAACAAGTGGACACAAGTTTACAATCTTTGCAGAAGCCTCAATTTTATCATGTGCTGCTGTTAAAGTAGGTTGGGTGCATTTAACTAAGTTATTTGCACCACGCTGTTGAACCAACTGGATGCTCCTTTCAGCATTCCACTTTATTATTTTTTTGTAGATCTGCATAGATATCTGGGCTGAATTAAATGTGTAGCATACAGAGCAGAACAGTATACTTTAAAATGTATTTTTTTTTCTTTACCCAGAATGAGTGTGTTAATCTGGGAAGACATAAAGTTGACATTTATCACTGGGACTCAGAGAAAATTTACATGTATTCCCTTAATATATAAATTATGAAAAGTCAAAATGTGCATAAGACATTTTTTTTTCTGTGCTTAGAGTTATTTGATCATGTTTTGCCTGCTTCTCTGTTTTATTTTTAAACATTTTTATGTGTGTCAATGAAGCGTAATGCAGATCTTATTAGTTGCCTATCTAGTATCTATTTCTCACCTTTTTTTTCTGTTATGGAACTCCAGTTTTGTTCATGTAAGCTTGTGTCCCCAGTCTAACTGAGAGGAAACTGACTGAGCCACCAGAGCCTGATTTATCTAAGCCAATAAATGCATGGCATTGCCCTGGTGACATTACTTGTGCAGAAGAGGGCATTTGAGCTAAGTTTGTCCAATTATAGTCCATGACTGGGGGAGAGGTTTCTCCAACTCTTTCAAAAGATGTGAAAAAGAAGGACAATGATTCACTTGATGCTGTCAACCCTGGACCCTGAGGGCCCAAGGTAAGGAAAAGCTGACAGATGAAAGATGACACAGAGGAATTTTAAAAACTTCGGTTCTTGATGATAACACTGAGTTAATGAATCTATCAGCCTAGGAAACTTCCTTATTTCTGAGCGTCTTGTTACATGAGATGATAAATACCCTTATTGTTTAAGTTAGTTTGAATCTTTTTTTTACCTAGAAGTCAAAAGTAATTGGTTTTTTTTAAATAATAATAACATTAATAGAAGTTTATCATAATCACATGAGAAAATATGGAAAAGTAAATGAAAGAAAATAAAAAGATTTGTAACAGCAACACCTGGAAATGCCACTGTTAACACTGAGGTATGACTAGAAGTTTCTTAGTTTTTGCATATGCACATCATATTTATTGTATATGTGATTTGAAAGACTATATTTTTATATATTTAACAATCAATATTCTTGTTTTTATCTGTCTATGTCTTTTGTTCATTTTTCTAATAGGTGCTTCAATGTTTCTCTTTCTGATTGATAGATTTTTAAAATAATCTGAAGATATGGATTCAATAAACATTTATTAATCACCTACTAGAATTTTTGTTAATTAATCATCTGCTAGACATTTTGTTGAGTCTGAGGGGACAATAATAAGTGAAAGTAGATAATGTCCTGAGTTCATGGAGCTTCTTAAACTTAGAATTCAAAGAAGAGCCATATTTATGAAATAATCATTCAGATAAATGCATTGTTACAAGCTAATTTTTGTGAAGAAAAGACACATGATGTTAAAAGTGCTTCTAATAACGGAACACTACTTACTAATCCATCATGGCAAGTTTTGGCAAAGTAACCTGTGAAGAAAATTTGAAGACTGATTCACACAGTGGGCAGGCAAGAGTATCTACAAATCTGTGTGTGTGAAGGGTCCGTGGTACCTTAGATCAACTAAAATAAGATCATGAAAATCGGATCACAAAGAGTGCTATACAAGAAGCAGACAGGGTTTGATCATGCTAGGCTGAGAAGAAAGCTTGCCTTTATTACACAATCAGTGGAGAATAACTAAAAGTTTGAGATTAGAGGTAGGGGCTGAGATAAGATTATTTTTTGAAAAATAATTATTCTGGCTTCAGTGTAGAACTGTATTGAACAAAGGAAAGTATAGATAGGAGCAAAACTAAAGAAGAAAATAAATTTAATTTGATACATAATTGTGGATTAAAATTGGTGCTAAATTGGTGGAAAGGGATTACTGTTAATTCTTACTTTTTGTCTCATGGAAAGAAATAATGGAACATTTTACTGGATAGCTGAATATATCAACTTTTTCCCCTTCTATCTTTTTACATCACTTTTGTGCTTCTTAATCATAATAACTTATATATTTCCCTATATGTTCTTGTTATGTGTTATTTTTTAATATTCCTTGATATTGACTGTGTCTCTGAATTTCTCAAGATTATCGTAAGAGGCAATGCTGTACTTCAAAAAATAATCTATAATTGTTTTGTCTGATGATGCTAATTGTGGAAGATTTTGAAATTATGAAGAGTACAAAAATAAAATATGAATGTTAACAACTTCTTATCTCAAAGATTACTATTATGCTGCTTTTCCCAAATGCATCTCTATACTACAGACAATTTTTTAAGAAAATTATAATCCTGCAATATATTCTTTCTTATTTGTTTTCACTTAATTTTATGTTATCAGTGATTTTCCAAAGCATTATTCTTTAAAGTGTGATGTTTATTACTTGTATCCCTCTATTGTAATAATATACCTTGAATTATCACTTTATTTAGACATTGCTGTTATAAATGATGTTGCATTGAACATCTTTAAACAGCAACATTTTAATACCTCTTCTGAGTGTTTTTTTTGAGTTACTGGGTTCAGGAGAGTTTTTTGTGCCCTGTATAAGATGTTCATTTGCACATCTAAAAATAGAGATTTTTATTTCATACCCACAAGTGATCTGGTAGTATACAAAGACATGCACGTAATATTAAGCACATTTAATTAAAAACTTACTTGGGTTTTCTGATTTTAACATTATGGAAAGTCAAAGGGTTGTATGGCTTTTGTCCTTATTTCAGTATATAGCTTGAGAGCAAACAACTTTATCATGATTTGATTTGCTTCTTATGTCTATTTTACCAACTGTCTAAATTAGCTTAGACTGCTATAACAAAATACCAGGCTGGGAGGCTTTAGCACCAGAACTTCACTTTCTTACAGCTCTGGGGGGTCCAAGATCAAGGTGCCAGTAAGGCCTGTTTCACTCTGAAGCTTCTTCTCTTGGCTTGTAGGCAGCTACAGTCTCACTGGGTGCTTACGTGGTCTTTCTTTGGTATATGCCCAGAGAGAGAGAGAGAGAGAGAGAGAGAGAGAGAGAGAGAGAGAGAGAGAGAGATGTCTAGTGTCTTTTTTTAAATATAAGAATACTAATTCATTGGATCAGGGCCCAAACCTATGACTTCATTTGACTTAATTACTTGCTTAGAGACCCCATCTCCAAATATGGCCACACTGAGTTTTAGTGCTTCAACAGTTTTAAGGGGCCACAAAGTTTCAGTCTATAACACTAATCCAATGTTTTTCTTGTCAGTAGATATTCTGTACTCCCACATGAATATGGAAAACTAACAGAAATTTATTCTAGACAATATGGAATATAAACGAGTGACTAAAAAGAGACAAACAAAAGAGCAAATCTGTAATTATTTCTGAAAGATTCCACTGCTAACACATAGTTGTAATCTCTTCAAGAGTTCTATAAATAATTATTTTGATATTTTCCTTTCCAAAGTTATAATTTGGTGCTCTATACAGTATTTTATACTCATATACACTTTTACTTTAAGTAAGATGCTGGTTGTTGATTTGCCTCAGTTGTTCTTGACAAAGTGAAGGACATGTCCTTATATTCATCCTGGCACATAAGAGTTTCTATTCACCCTTCATTCTGCTAATATTTATTGGACACCAGCCATGTGCCAGACCCTGTTCTATTGGAATAGAAGGTAAATAATACATACACAAAAATGATGATTTCCTATTGATATACAAGTTTTAAAGAAAATAAGGCAAAATTGGGAAGTACCTTAACGTGGGGAGAAAGAGGAAAGACCATCATTTCTCACAGGAAGGTCAGGAAGGCTTCTTTAAGGAATGTTCCTTGAACAGAAATATGAATGATGTATTTCTTTTCCAAGCTTTTCCAGGAAGTTAGGAGAAATTGAAGCAGGTGCTGCCAAATTAAAGCACTATATAAACTGACCATCTTATTGATAAATATTTAAGTTTCAATCTAATTATTTCTGTCTGAAACATACCTTAAAAAGTGACCAGAACAAAACTTGCACATGTAAAACCATATTTGAATTAGCAGGGTATAATTTTAAAATGAATAGGTTAACATAAATATTATTCATCCTTTGTTTCTAGATGAGAAGTGAAAAGTCAGTATAGCATCTGAAACAGTACAGAGGTTTGGTAATTAGTGTTCTACTCATTTAGATGACTTCATTCTTTAGTAGAATAAAGCAATAAAATAAATAAATGCATGAATGGATAGGTGAATAAATGACTGCCATTTGCAGAATACTTTTCAAAATATAAAGCTCCTTTTACCAACATTATTTTATTAAAGATGTGCAACATTTTAAAAACAATAAATACTTTTTATAGTTAGCTAGAAGAGGCAGTATATTAAAGTGAGTAAAAATATACAGAATGCCAGGTTACAAATTCCATCTGTGTCTCGTACCACATGAAAAATTTCTGGCAAATAATCCCTTTGCCCCTCAGCTTCCTCATCTGTAAGTTGAAGGTAGTAACATTTCAAGATTTTTTTTTTGAACATTAAATGAATGAGGAATTTAAAATAATCCCTGTAGAATAGTATGTGTTTGATAAATATTACCTTATAAAGATGGCAGAGGTAGTATTAGATGTATGGAATAGAACTAGCCTCAAATTTAGACAGAAGTTGTCTCACAGTAGTATTTTTTCTATTTAAAAATGCTAATAAAAATATAATAACAAGGGATATGATGAAGAATTTGGTCTGTCAGCTCAATGTTCTCATGTAAAACAGACATAATGAATGTTTAATATTTTGCACAGTAACTGGCATATAAGGGTTATATGGTTATTATAAGTACATTCAGCTAAATTAAGAACCCAACTATTTTAAGGCCAAAGCATTTATATAAATAGAGCATGTTGTTAGAGAGACTACAGCAAGCTATATAATAGCCAGAGATTTGCTACTTGTCTCTACTGGTTATGGACAATTCCTGTCAAAGCACAGCTTGCTGTATCTCCTTAAAAGCCATTCAGCCTAGTTTTCCTCTAATGTGCCCATATGGACAATGTTATTTTGTAATGATACTCATCTGATTGGGAAACAATATCATTTTTAGATGTCACTGGAGATGACTATGTTATCTGGTCAGGACTGTTAGTTGCTCCCCTACATTATCAGTAAGCATGGCAACGGGGAATTCTGCCTGCAGTGGCACCTGTGTATTCAAAAGCTTTTACTCCCCTTTGCTCAGAGTTTGGAAGCATGTTCAAGCTCTAAAAGTCATATAGCAGCTGGGTGGGAGGAGAAGATAATAGGCCAGAAAAATTCATCCCTGACCACCTGAAGATGCATTTATAAACATATCACCTGACCTGAAAATGTTCTACCTGAATTGAATGCATGTACTACCTAACATGAATGAGTGTACAATGCAGCACATTTTTTATGGTATAATAAAATTAAATGCAAGAATATGAATAATTAGTCCTGTTTATGCTATCATTTCAAATACTTGAGTGATAATTATAGCTAGTCTCACTAGAACTTGACCTTTAAGAAGGTTTTGCCGTAACAGTCATTTTATCTTTGTGTCTGTGCGTGTGTGTGTGGTTAAATATATATCCATTTCAGCTGAATATATTGTTGCTTCCAGAGGTTTCTCTCTCTTTCTCTTTTCTTTTCTTCATTTTCTTTCAGTTTTTCATCAGCATGTCAAGATTTCAAGCTTATTCTTTTATTATGCTTAGGTATTCTGTCTTTTATGGTAAATTCTTTATGATGTACTTTCAGATACCTTGTCAATGGTAAATGAATGCATTTAATTTAAATTAATAAAAACGGAGGCTCAAATAGGTTAAATGACTTAAAAATATACAAGCTAATATAGAAATTCTAACATTTCTTAGTAGTTTTATCTTCTTGAAATACCTCTATAACATCTTCCTCTTACTCATTCCTCTCTGTGCAAATATGATTTATCCAGTAAACCACTTTGCAAATATAAAGTCGGCCTCAACTACTTAGTGAGTTTGTTTTTAAATTTAATTACTCTTTGTGCTCTTTAAAATGTCTTTTGTTAAAACAGTTTTAATCATGAGAAAATTGGGTGAACCCATGACTAATACTCTGCAGAGAATAGTCTTGAATGTCTGGCATCATATTTCGCAAGCAGTCTTTCTGCCTCAGAAAATGATTTATTAACCAGAGTTCAGCTGCCTTTTGTTTTTGTTATTGATGACAAGGGGCATGTTTAAGCATGTGAAATTGGCTTAACATAGTGGACAGAAATGATGGTTAACCATAGGAGAATTTGTTGCCAACACATATTTTGTCTTTTTGTTGCATATAAGCAATAGTTAATCTGACCTCAAAGAAAAGAAACATATGCTCCCCAAGATAAGGTTCCAGAGATGAATGAATCTGTCTGTTATATAGCATTTGTTCGTCAGGGAGAAGGGAAGAAAAAGGAGGGCAGAAAATAAGCAGAAAATGAGACTCATCGAAAATCTGATTCCAAAGGGAAAAAGTGAAGTAAAACAGAGAAATGATCTGTAAAATGGAATGAAAGTGGGGTGAATGGACGGCGAATGTAAAATAAGCACACATATATTGGCAGTCAGTAGTCTCTCTGGGGTCATATTTGTTATGTGTCCCTCAGCAAATGATTCTGGAATGTTAAACAGTTGATGTGTTTGCTCTAATGAATTAGACTGTCAAAAATAAATAAATAAGCTCAATTTAGAGACTATGGCTCATCAATTACAAAATTCCAACACACACGAACATTAGCCAGGTTCTATTTTGGGTTTTGCCTACACATACTGAATGAATTGAATTAAGATTGTAGAATTCTTGACTTAGTTTGGTGTGCTTCATGTAGTTGGAAGGTCAAAGTGGTGGTTTCACCTTTTCACAGCATTAGGACAATTCTGGATAGCTGTTTTAAAGTTCCACAAAGGATTATACTCTATAACACTGTTTTATTGTGTGCCTGCATCTCTTACTCACCGCCCTTTTCCCATTCTGTTCCATTCCAATCCATTTTCTAAACTGGTTATATTTTGTTTTGTTAGAAATATTTACACTAGTCAAATCCTCTTTGATCTTCCAACATTACTTAATTTATTGAGCACCATTTTATTCTTGATTCTTTTATTTTCATGATGCTTCACTTACCAGTTTTCCTTTGTACCTTTATTATTATGTTTCCTTTATCCTCTCTTTTTGTTTCCTCTCTAAACATATATAAATCAGTGGTATTCAGTGAGAAAAATGTTATTTGGTCAAATATATTTTTAAAATATATGCAAATTATAACCTCTTCTTGAGGATTCACCATAGCATGTTAGAGTCTTTCCCAAGTCCTAGAATAAAGAAACATGTGTAAATATATGTAACTCAACATCTAGCACTATTTTAAACTCTCTTATTGGTTTCTGGTTTTGTTGCTATGCTTTAAAGGAGCATGTGTTTGCAATAACTAATATATATAATACATAAGTATATATATATATAATGAGCCACATTTTCTATCTGAAGCATCAACTCAACATTTGCAGTTAACTGTTGAATATATTGGTCTAAATATTATGCCAAAACTTTGAATTCAATATTTTCAATAAAGATTCATGATTTCCCTCCTTAATAAAAATAGTCATCAATTGGCTTCAGTGAGCCAGGCACAGCTAGGTGCTAAGGATAGAGCAATAAACAGGATATTGTTTCTGTGGTGGACACAAGTAAGCAGAAAGTGGGATAAGGGTTGAGATCAATGAGGAAAGAAATGGGAGACTGGAGAGCTAAACTGAGATCAGATCATGAAAAGCATTGAACATCATTCTGTGGTGTTTGAAGTTTTTCTTGAAAGCAATGGAAGCCAGTGATGGGTTTTAAGGTAAGCAATGATCTAATTTGCATTTTGTAGATCATTATGACTCCGTGACAAGGTGTACATTAAAAAAAGCAAGGCTGGAAACTGAAATCTGGTACCATAAGCCAATGAGATGACAATATTTGGAGCTTACCAGAATCTGTCCTACAGTATTCTTTAATGTGAGTACTTTGCTATTTTCTCTACTAAGTGTGAGGTCCCTAAGGACAATAACTTTATCTTGTTTATCCTTGTATATTTGCCCATCCTTAGCTCATTTTTTTGCACATAGTACACGCCTTCTTAATGTTTGCTCAGTGAGTAAATAAATATAAACTTGTTACTACTTAAAACATTTTGTGGGGCACAGTCCTCATACAACTGATAATCAAAAAGATATAAAGGAAGAAGTTCATGAGAACCAGGAAAAATAGGGAATTAGCGATGGGTGAAATACAATCATAAAGAAAGAAAATAAAATTTGATGATAGGAACTGCCTATTTAGGAGACATATTAGTTTAAAAGACAGGTAATTTTTTTTTTTTTTTTTTTTGAGACAGTCTCGCTCTGTCCCCCAGGCTGGAGTGCAGTGGCTGGATCTCAGCTCACTCACTGCAAGCTCTGCCTCCCGGATTTACGCCATTCTCCTGCCTCAGCCTCCCAAGTAGCTGGGACTACAGGCGCCCGCCACCTCGCCCGGCTAGTTTTTTGTACTTTTTAGTAGAGACGGGGTTTCACCGTGTTAGCCAGGATGGTCTCGATCTCCTGACCTTGTGATCCGCCCGTCTTGTCCTCCCAAAGTGCTGGGATTACAGGCTGGAGCCACCGCGCCCGGCCTAAAGACAGGTAATTTAATACAAACACTTTCACCATGAAGTCACAGAACCTCAGTCCTACTATCACCAATGTCTGTCTGTGTGCATGTATATATTTACATATAGGCTAGTGCTCACAAGCTATGATATGTAAATTATTTACATATCGTTAATTAATTAATTTACATATCATAGCTTATAAGAACTAAACTAGGCAGTAAAATTATGTGGGCAGAATGGTCCCAATTTGGTTGCTGTTGAGCAAATCCGCCTGAAGTGAATTTCAGTCTAGGGTACAGAAAATGAGTAAACAGGAGCTTCAAATGCTGATGATTCTGTTTTGCACCCACAGAGTGTAAGGTGGGGTGAATGTTCTGAACATCCGCTGGTTACTATGTTATTGAATTTAGGCTAAGAGTCTAGAAATATTGTTCTGTTTTGGTGAAATTGGAGGAACTCTTCGTGCTCTTGGCAAAAGTTAAGAAAACATAGTTTAGCATCAACAAAGTTTACCTCTATTATACGTTTATCATGTGCCAGGCTACGTGCTATCCCATGGGAATCATCTCCACCTGCCCGTTCTTATTCCTACAGTAGAGGCGGGAAAATTGAAGATCACATGGGGTTAAATAACAGTTAATAACTGGCAGAGTATAGCTGACTTCAGTATGTGCTCTTAAACTATGTATTTCAAGCTTCTCAATTTTATTTCGAGGAAGAGAAAACAACTGGCTTCCTCATGAGTTCAGGGTACCTGTGAATTGTCTTGGCCTCAGTTTGGAGTAAAGCTGCTAAAAAGCCACCTTACATCAACTGTGTTTATTAGAAATTCTGCTGTCCCAGTCAATGTGTTAATAAAACTGACAGCTACAGTTTTTGTTAGAAAATATTATTTCCCTCGGTCGTGTGTTCATCTAGAGCAGAGATATTATCTTCCCAATATCAAGAAACATGACTAGGATTTGTTCAACACAAACCTGGGAATTGCCACACCTAAAAAGAATATTGCTAATAGTCATATCACCAAAGTAAATTAAAATCAAGGTGCAAAAATCTCTGGTGATGCAGCTAATATTGTTCCTGATGTTTAATGAGTATCCTAGACGCAGTCAGAATGAATGCTTTGTGTTTTATAATATATTTGAAAAAAGATTCTTCTATTTTTAGCTTTTCAAATACGGTCTTGGCCTCTGTGTGGATGAAGCGGCTACTGAGCTTGATTTTGTGTACTGTGCTTAAAAGAAAACAAGTACATTGTTTTAAAGTGTCAGCAGGGATATACATAAAGACTGTATGTGAATTACTCCTATGAAGAGTAGGGGAGTCAAGCAGCCCCAAACTGACTCATTAAAACCAACCTCATCTAGTATCACAACCAGCGCTCTGAGAAAAAAATCTATGGTAGCTATTCTGTGGGCAAGAAATAGCTATGTCATATTTTAAAGGAAAATCATTGATCCTGCCTTTTTTGTCAACCTTGAAACATATAATAAAGTACACAAAAGAGAAAAGGAAGCTGTTCTGATTATTTTCCCTGAGACAGGGGATAGAAAGGCCTAGACCTAATAGGCAGGCTGGTTTGGAAAAGCTATGACTGCTTCAATTGCAAAGTGCTGTGAATAGATGCTCAACCTTGAACGGCTTGAATGAAACACTGCAAAACTTCTAGATGCCCAGGGAGCACATACAGAAGACTCAATGAACAAGGCCTTTCAAGACAGGTAACTCATACATTTTCTCTGAAGTTTTTTGCTGAAGCTGAAGGCTGAAGTACAATAAAAATAGACAATTCTCACCTTGGTGACATTACTGACAGCAAAAGTGATATTATGCATAGAGTTTATTCTGCAAACAATCAGAAACTGAGCCTTTTACTCTTTACTGGGAAATATTTGTACAGGCAGAGGCTCTGCTGAATTAATACATACAGCAAGGACTATGTTCTTATTTAATATAATCCTGGTCAGAGTTGTCCTTTGGTAGAAGTGTTTCAGACGGCTTTGCTTCTCTGGGCCATACAATTTCCCACCTTCACCCTACTGGATCAAGTTTTATGTTCTTTTTAATGAGGTACCAGGAATTTTTGTTTTCAGAATTAGAGAAATGGCATAACTATCTATGGAAGCATAATTCATTCGTATTAACCTAAAGTTGATCTCATTTACTTTGCTGACTGAGGTAAACAGGATAAGACAAGAGATACCTTCTTGGGGTTCAGTTGTTGAATGAAAGATGATAAGCATTAGGGAAAAGCATGTGGAGGGAAAGATCAGCTCCTTAATATGGGAGCAACATGTACTTCTCTGATGCTTAAAAAAGCATGTGCAGGCCGGACACGATGGCTCACTCCTGTAATCCCAGCATTTTGGGAGGCCAAGGCAGGTGGATCACTTGAGATCAGATTTTCAAAACCAGCCTGGCCAAGATGGTGAAACCCCATCTCTATTAAAAACACAAAAATTAGCCAGGCGTGGTGGTGTGTGCCTGTAGTCCCAGCTACTTGGGAGCCTGAAGCAAGAGAATCGCTTGAACCTGGGAGGCTGAGGTTGCAATGGGCGGAGGTTGCAGTGAGCCAAGATCACGCCACTGCACTCCAGCCTGAGCAACAGAGTGAGATCCGTTTCAATAAAATAAAAATAAAAATTAAATTAAATTAAAAAGCATGTGCAGAATTCAGTGTCACTGGAATGGATGAGTTGATGAAAGAGCCAAAGTTCAAACTCATTTTGCCTGATGATCATAGATGTCAGTCCTTCTTCTTAGAATGCAAATATATTTTTTTAAATGTTAAGATTGCACAAATAAAGTCAGCTCAGCTGAATACCTAGGCAGACATTTTCCCATGGCAACATCAACAGCTTCACTAAAAGAAGGAAGCTAAGGCTGACAGTTGTCTGAAAACACATACTACCACCCTCATACACAAAACACAAGTTGCTCCATAGGTCACTGAGAAAAGTAACCATTTTCCTGCAATATTCTATTAGAATTCAATGAAAAACAGTATTTCTTTTCTGTTTTTAAAAGCTTGCTAGTATCAGATGACCACAAAGCAGTTTGAACTTTATTGAAAATATACTAGTCTACAACCATTATGGAGAACAATTTGGAGATTCCTCAGAAAACTAAAGATTGAGCTACCATATGATCCAGCAATCCCACTGCTAGGTATACATCCATGAGAAAGGAAATCAGTATATCGAAGAAATATCTGCACTCTTATGTTTGCTACAATAGCTAAGATTTGAAAGGAACCAAATTACAATAGCTAAGATTTGGAAGACATCCATCAGCAGATGAATGCATAAAGCAAATGTGGTACATATATATTATGATGGTTTGTTAGATTGAGATAGCATCCTCTGTGGAGAGAGGGTGCTTTATGTATTATTCAACCATAAAAAGAATGAGATCTAGTCATTTGTAACAACATGGATGGAACTGGTGATCATTATGTTAAGTGAAATAAGCCAGGAAAAGAAAGACAAACATTGCATGTTCTCACTTATTTTTGGGATCTAAAAGTCAAAACAATTGAACTCATGGACATAGAGAGTAGAAAGACGGTTACCCAGAGACTGGGAAGGGTAGTAGAGGGTGGGGATGGGGATGAGGATGGCTAATGGGTACAAAAAATAGAAAGAATGAATAAGACCTATGATTTGATAGCATGATAGGATGACTATAGTCAATAATAACTTAATTGTATTGCTTAAATAACTTAAATAAAGTAATTGAATTGTAGCTCAAAGGATAAATGCTTAAGAGGATGAATACCCCATTCTCTATGATGTGCTTATTTCACATTCCAGGCCTGTAACAAAACATCTCACATACCCTATAAATATATACATCTACTATGTAATCACGAAATTATTTTTGGTTGGGCGTGGTGGTTCACGCCTGTAATCCCAGCACTTTGGGAGGATGAGGCAGGTGGATCACGAGGTCAGGAGATCGAGACCACCCTAGCTAACATTGTGAAACCCCGTCTCTACTAAAAATACAAAAAAATTAGCTGGGCGTGGTGGTGGGCGCCTGTAGTCCCAGCTACTAGGAAGGCTGAGGCAGGGGAATGGTTTGTGCCAGAGAGGTGGAGATTGCAGTGAGCTGAGATTGTGCCACTGCACTCCAGCCTGGGCGACAGAGCAAGACTCCGTCTAAAAAAAAAAAAAAAAACTGGTCTAATTTCTCAAAAGAAGACATATGTGGCCAACAAATATATGAAAAAAATGCACAGCATTAGTAAATGCAAATCATATCCACAAGGAGATACCATTTCATACAAGTTAGAATGGCTACCATTTAAAAGACAACAACAAATGTTGGAGAGGTTGTGGAGAAAACAGAATACTTATACACTGTTGGTGGGAGTGTAAATTAATTCAGGCACTGTGGAAATCAGTTTGGAGGTTTCTCAAAGAACTTAAAACAGAATTACCTTTCAATCCTGCTGTCCCATTACTGATTACAAGTTTTGTTTTCCTTTGGGTATACAATCAGTAACAGGACAGCAGGATTGAAAGGTGATTCTGTTTTAAGTTCTTTGAGAAATCTCCAAACTGATTTCCACAGTGCCTGAATTAATTTACACTCCCACCAACAGTGTATAAGTGTTCTGTTTTCTCCAGAAAAAAACAAGTATATGTCTTTTTGGTAGAATGATTTGTTTTCCTTTGGGTATACAATCAGTAACGGGACAGCAGACATGCACTTGTGGCTGGGTGCGGTGGCTCACACCTGTAATACCAGCACTTTGGGAGGCCTAGGCAGGTGGATCAGGAGGTCAGGAGATCAAGACCATCCTGGCCAACATGGTGAAACCCCGTCTCTACCAAACAAAATACAAAAAATTAGCTGGGCGTGGTGGCGGGTGCCTGTAGTCCCACTCACGAGGCTGAGGCAGGAGAATGGTGTGAACCTCAGAGGTGGAGCTTGCAGTGAGCCGAGATTGCGCCACTGCACTCCAGCCTGGGCGACAGAGTGAGACTCTGTATCAAAAAAAAAAAAAAAAAAAAAAAAGAAAGAAAGAAAGAAAGAAAAAAGAAATGCACTTGTATGTTCATCAGAACACTGTTCATAATAGCAATGACATGGAATCAACCTAGATACATGTCAAGAGTGGACTGGATAAAGACAATGTGGTACATATATGTATACATGATAAAATACTACACAGCCATAAAAGGAATGAAATCATGTTCTCTGGAGCAACATGGATGCACCTGGAGGCCATCTCCTAAGAAAAATAATGCAGAAACAGAAAACCAAATACCACATACTCTCATTTATAAGTGAGAGCTAAACACTGAGTACACACAGACATAAAGATGGTAGCAATAGACACTGGGGACTACTGGGTTGGGGAGCGTGGCAGGGGATCAAAGGTTGAGCAACTACCTTTTGGTTATTATGCTCATTACCTGGATGATGGAATCATTCATACACCAAACCTCAGTGACCCACAATTTACTCATGTAATGAACCTGCACATCTACCCCCTGAGTCAAAAATAAAAGTTGAAAAAAAAAATACTAGATGAATAGTTTCATTTTGTAAAATATTGAGTAGGTTTTAATTTTTATTTTAAAAGCAATCACAAGAAGTTATATACGTAGGATTAGCCAAGAATCCTGTTATATTCAAAAGTGTACATTGATTTTGTTGTAAATCATTTCCCTGGCTTAGATTTGGGAAAGGTTCTCTGTCACTCAGGAAGATGAATCACCGCCACCCCCCCTCCCACCGCCACACACACACACACACACACACTTTTTTATCCTCCAAGTTGCCTTTGCTGAAACTTGTTGCTCAGTGGGCTTCCCAGCAGGTGCATCTGGCTCCATGACAAGGTGTGTCAGATTCTATTAGTCGTGATCCTCCACATGATATCACAAATCAGAGTACAGTATAGACAATGAAAAGCAAGGTGTCACTTCCCAACATGAGGACTCAACTGGGGAAAGTCTCAGAAACCCTCAAACCTTTCATTAAAAGGAACACAAGTCGGAGATGAGACGTTCAGCTTGCTGGACTCCTTAAATTTATGTGGTACAGAATTTTATGTCAAAAAAAGTTAGAACATGTGGGAGTAAGCAAAAATGACAAAGCTGAGTCAAGAGATCAGTCAGTTTGGAGACAGATTAAAATTCTCCTCTTAACACAGTTGAAGTTTCATCTCATGTGTCACTTGGCAAAATCTTTCACTTATTTGAACATTACTTTTAAAATATGTTTGAAGTTAGAAAAAAATCTATCTTGGCTTTTCAACTGATGATACAATCTATTGTAATATTACTTAAATCTACCTAGTACTTATTACTTTTTAGAAACAAATGCTTTTGTTTTTGCATTATTTTGTTGTACTATTTGTATCAAATGGCACCTATGATCTTCACAACAGCTCTTTGTTTATGTGGTATCATTTCAGTAGAGAAACCTGAGATCTGGCTTGGTTAAAAAGCAGATCCAGATGTAAAGAGAACAGAGATCCAGTTAGGAAAGTTAAGAGTAAAACTATAGAACTTGAAGTTTTCTTGGAAATCATCTAATTCCTGAAGTTGGTAGTCTTAGAATATTATTTCCACAATATGTTCTGAAAAAATGGTTCTGCTATCATAGAAATATGAGTAATGATGCATTCTATACCCTCATCTGGAGAGGCTCATTGTATTTATATTAAAGACCTAAGAATTACTAAAAAATTTAACAAAAAGCTTATTTAACTTTTTTATTCATTGTTACCCCAAGATACTACAGTGTGGTGATGACAGCGCAAGCAGATTTGGCTTAGAATCCTAACTTTACCATTAATTAACTGGATGTACCTGGTAAATCAGTTTGTATCCCTAAGCCTCAAATTCCTCATCAATTATCCCTCAAATGAAGAATATTACTTACCACCTAAGGTGGGGTGAGGATTAAATTTAAAAAGTGATGAAAGTGTCTTTAGCTTTATAGAACCTCAGGAATAGTATGTTCTCTTCAAATGGTAGCTTAATTATCTACAAGATAAATCTGTGATGAAAATGTCCCAGGATAACATAGTTTTTGTAGGTGTGAACTGCAATACGTAATTTTGCAAGACAGTTGTAACAAATTATCAGGGAAAGTGTCATTTGTAATACATCGGGCCACTAGAAGGACATGAAGTCTTTTAACTTCTAATATCATCTTCTGTCCATTGCACGTTAGTCATTTTTCATGAATTGTGGATTAGGTCACATAGAGTAATGATAAAGATATGCAATTTGGTATTGTATCATCTAGGTTCAGTTTCTAATTTGTCAGTTCCCAGCAGTGTAAACTGAGGCAAGTGATTTCTCTTTTGAGCCAGTTTTTCTATTTGCTAACTATAAACTACAGTATTATTTCTCCTCATCTGATGAGTTGTAGAAGATAATTAAACTATCAAAAAAGTATTTATGAAGGCCTTTCTGTTTCTTAGACGTATTCTCAAGTGTCTCACATAAATTAGTGACTGTTCATGAAAATGCTGTACACGCTATAAAGCTATAGGTAAACATTAGTTAATATCAATTGTGTTCTGAGTAGTTAACTAAATATCTGTGTGATTTCAATGCCCAGTAATTATGTGGAGGAGGAAAATAGGATATACTCAGTCCTAAGTAATTTTTAACTCTTAAAAAGATTTTAAAATTTATTATAATATCAAATTTCAAACCATCCAAGAGTCTAGGCTCATTTGTGCTGTGCTTTACTAGGATATGTCTTTTCATAGCTGAACACCTCAGGGTGTCTGTCCCTAAGCAACTGTAGATGCAGACTTATCAGAACTACTTGAAACATTTGTGAACGAGCCTAGCAAAAGTTAAAATACAGGGCTGGCGTGGTGGTTCGTGCCTGTAATCTCAGCACTTTGGGGATTGAGGTGGGCTAAGGTCAGAATTTTGAGACCAGTCTGGCTAATATGGTGAAACCCCGTCTCTACTGAAAATACAAAAAAAAAAAAAAAAGAAAAGAAAAAAATTATCTGGACATGGTGGCAGGTGCCTGTAATCCCAGGTACTCTGGAGGCTGAGGCAGGAGAATCATGGAGGTTGCAGTGAGCCAAGATGGCCCCACTATACTGTAGCCTGGGTGACAGAGCAAGACTCTGTCTCAAAATACATACATACTAAAAAAGAAAAAGAAGTTAGAATACAAGTTATTATTCTGTTTTTTCATGTGAGGAAACTGAGGTTTCAGACAGGCTAATTGACAGAAAATTGTAGAGCCACGACATGCATGTAAGTTTCAAATTTAAAGTATAAGCCATCTTATACTATGTTTGATGTATGAAGAGAAAAAATAACGACAGATCATTTCTACTGCTCAAGCTTTATAAGATCAATTTTATTTAAGGATTAAGCTACTTTACGTTGTAAAATGATCCCTGCATATGTATTATTGATTTAAAATATAGATATATTATATATATACATATTTGAAAAAGTTTTATATAAATGATAAATGATCCTCGTCTTACAAAGAGTTACATCCTGATAAATCCATCGTCAGTTGAATATATCATAAATTGAAAATGCATTTAATCTACCTAACCTACCAAGCCTCATAGCTTAGACTCACCTACCTTAAACATTCTCAGAATGTTTACATGAGCTGACAGGCAAAATCACCTAACACAGTCTATTTTATAATGAATTGTTGAATATCTCATGTTATGTATTGAATATTGTACTGATAGTGAATGAAAAACAGAATGGTTGTATGGGTACTCAAAGTACAATGATGTCTACCAAATGCATATCACTTTTACAACATCATAAAGTTGAAAAATCATGTTTAATCATCTTAAGTCAGGAATCATCTGAACTTTATTTATTTATTTATTTTTAGCAATTGAGATCACAGCAAAATTAAGAGGAAGGAACAGAGATTGTCCATAAAACCACTGATTGTGCATCTGTATAGATACTAGGAGGCTATCGACATCTTCAACTAGAGTGGTACATTTATAAAAATTGATGAGCCTGCATTGGCATATCATCACCCAAAGTTGACAATTTACATTAGGATTCACTCTTGGTGTTGTACATTCTATGGATTTGGACCAAGGTTTGTCCACCATGATACACTCATGCTCTAAAATTTCTCTGTGCTCTGCCTATTTATCCCTTCCTCTCCCCGAAACCCTGGAAACCACTGGTCTTTTTACTGCCTCCACATGTTTTCCTCTTCAAGAATGTGAAATAGTTGTAATCAGACAACACACAGATTTTCTGATTGGCTTCTTTTTTTTTTTTTTTCAAGCATTTATCCTTTATGTTACAAATAATCCAATTATATGCTTTAAGTTATTTTTAAACGTACAATAAAATTATTTTTGTCTATAGTCAGTCACCCTGTTGTGCTAAAAATACTAGGTCTTATTCATTCTTTCTAATTATTTTTTGTGCTCATTAACCCCACTTCTTTTTTTTTTAAATTATTTTTTTTATTATACTTTAAGTTCTAGGGTACATGTGCATAACATGCAGGTTTGTTACATATGTATACTTGTGCCATGTTGGTGTGCTGCACCCATCAACTCGTCAGCACCCATCAATTCATCATTTATATCAGGTATAACTCCCAATGCAATCCCTCCCTGCTCCCCCCTCCCCATGATAGGCCCCGACGTGTGATGTTCCCCTTCCCGAGTCCAAGTGATCTCATTGTTCAGTTCCCACGTATGAGTGAGAACATGCGGTGTTTGGTTTCCTCTTCTTGTGATAGTTTGCTAAGAATGATGGTTTCCAGCTGCATCCATGTCCCTACAAAGGACGCAAACTCATCCTTTTTTATGGCTGCATAATATTCCATGGTGTATATGTGCCACATTTTCTTAATCCAGTTTGTCACTGATGGACATTTGGGTTGATTCCAAGTCTTTGCTATTGTGAATAGTGCTGCAATAAACATACATGTGCATGTGTCTTTATAGCAGCATGATTTATAATCCTTTGGGTATATACCCAGTAGTGGGATGGCTGGGTCATATGTTACATCTAGATCTAGATCCCTGAGGAATCGCCATACTGTTTTCCATAATGGTTGAACTAGTTTACAATCCCACCAACAGTGTAAAAGTGTTCCTATTTCTCCACATCCTCTCCAGCACCTGTTGTTTCCTGACTTTTTAATGATTGCCATTTTAACTGGTGTGAGATGGTATCTCATTGTGGTTTTGATTTGCATTTCTCTGATGGCCAGTGATGATGAGCATTTTTTCATGTGTCTGTTGGCTGTATGAATGTCTTCTTTTGAGAAATGTCTGTTCATATCCTTTGCCCACTTTTTGATGGGGTTGTTTGTTTTTTTCTTGTAAACTTGTTTGAGTTCTTTGTAGATTCTGGATATTAGCCCTTTGTCAGATGAGTAGATTGCAAATTTTTCCCATTCTGTAGGTTGCCTGTTCACTCTGATGGTAGTTTCTTTTGTTGTGCAGAAGCTCTTTAGTTTAATTAGATCCCATTTGTCAATTTTGGCTTTTGCTGCCATTGCTTTTGGTGTTTTAGACATGAAGTCCTTGCCCATGCCTATGTCCTGAATGGTACGACCTAGGTTTTCTTCTAGGGTTTTTATGGTATTAGGTCTAACATTAAAGTCTCTAATCCATCTTGAATTAATCTTCATATAAGGAGTAAGGAAAAGATCCAGTTTCAGCTTTCTACTTATGGCTAGCCAATTTTCCCGGCACCATTTATTAAATAGGGAATCCTTTCCCCATTTCTTGTTTCTCTCAGGTTTATCAAAGATCAGATGGCTGTAGATGTGTGGTATTATTTCTGAGAACTCTGTTCTGTTCCATTGGTCTATAGCTCTGTTTTGGTACCAGTACCATGCTGTTTTGGTTACTGTAGCCTTGTAGTATAGTTTGAAGTCAGGTAGCATGATGCCTCCAGCTTTGTTCTTTTGACTTAGGATTGTCTTGGCAATGTGGGCTCTTTTTTGGTTCCATATGAACTTTAAAGCCGTTTTTTCCAATTCTGTGAAGAAAGTCATTGGTAGCTTGATGGGGATGGCATTGAATCTATAAATAACCTTGGGCAGTATGGCCATTTTCACGATATTGGCTTCTTTCACTTAGTAATATGCACTAAGTTTCCTCCATGTCTTTTCAATGCTTGATAGCTCACTTACTTTTAGTGCTCAATAAAAGTCCATTGTCTGGACCTATCACAGTAGCCATTCACCTACCAAAGAACATCTTGGTTGCTTCCATGTTTTGACAACTATAAGTGAAACTACTATAAACATCCATGTACAGGATGGATAATTTTGAGTCTTCCTGTCCATGAACAAGAAACATTTCTCCATTTATGTAGCTCTGCAATTTCTTTCATCAGATTTTTATAGTCTTCCTCATATAGGTCTTATACATGTTTTCTTATATTTATACAAACTATTTTATTTTTTTTAGGGGCTTGCTGTTTTTGTGTGGAAATAAGTTTTCAACTCCTTTGCGTGAATGCCAAGGAGCATGATTGCTGTATCGTGTAGTAAAAGTACGTTTATTTAGTAAGAAACAACCAAACTGTTTTCCTAGGTGGCTGTACTACTTTGTATTCCCAGAGATATTTCTAATAATGTTGCTTCACATCCTTGACAACATTTGATGTTGCCAGTCTTCTGAATTTTGGCCATTCTAATAGGTGAGTAGTCATATCTCATTGTTTTAATTTGTATTTCCCAGATAATATATGATGTGGAACATCTTTTCATATGCTTATTTGCTATCTGTTTCTCTTCTTTGGTGAAGTGTCTGTCAAGGTCTTTAACCTACTTTTTAGTTGGGTTGTTTATTTTCTCATTGTTGGGTTTTAAGAGGTCTCTGTATTTTTTGGATAACAGTCCTTTGTGAGATATGTTTTTTTAAAAATATTTTCTCCCAGTCAGTGGCTTTTCTTTTTTTTTTCTCTTGACAATATTTTTTTTTGCAGAGCAGAGTTTTTAATTTTAACGAAGTCCAGCTATCAATACTTTCTGTCATGAATCATGCCTTTAGTGTAATACTTAAAAAGTCATCACCAAATCCAAGGTCTTCTAAATGTTCTCCTATATTATCTTCTAGGAGCTTTCTAGTTTTGTGTTTTACATTTAAGTCTGTGCTCCATTTTGAGTTAAGTTTTGTGATGGGCGTAGGGTTTTTGTTCAGATTCATTGTATTGCAGGTTGAGGTCCAGTTATTGCAACACCATTATTGAAAAGATGATTTTGCTTCATTGCACTGCCTTTGCTTCTTTGTCAAAGGTAAGTTCGCTATTGGCTATGTTTTCGCAGGCCCATTTCTGGGCTCCTTTATGTTTCAGTTATTTGTTTGTTTATTCTTTCACCGATAACACTCTGATTACTTGAATATCATAGCTTTACAGGGAGAAAGTCAGGTAGTGTCTGTCCTTTAGCTTTGTTCTTCTCCTCTCATGTTATTTTGGATAGTCTTGTTTTTGGCCTCACTGTATAAATTTTAGAATCAGCATTTCAATATCCATAAATGAACTTGCAAGGATTTTGTCTAGGATTGCATTGAATCTATAGATCAAGTTGGGAAGAACTTACATCTTTACAACATTTCCATGAATGTGAAATATCTCTCCATTTATGTAGTTTTTCTGCTATCTCTTTCATCAGATTTTTGCAGTTTTCCTCATGTAGGTCTTATACGTATTTTCTTAGATTTATACAAAAATATTTTATTTTGTCAGGTGCTAATGTAAATGGTAAGGTGTTTTTAATTTCAAATTCCACATGTTAATTTTTGGTGTAAAAGAAAGCAATTGTCTTTGGTATATTAACGTTTTGTCCTGCAACCTTGCTATAGTGACTTACTAGTTTCAGGAGATTTTCTTCTTTCTCCTCTGCTGGAAAGATGAGGTTTTCTCCAATATTTACTCTGAGAGCCTTTTAGAGCTCCAAGAGTAATTTTATCCAAGAGATAAAATTCACAAAAGCATGGAGGCTCGCCAGTGCATTTAACACACCTAACCTACCAAACCTCCTAGGATCTCCTAGAGTTTTGAACTCTCAGACTTGTCCATACCGGACCTTCAGTAATTTGTCCACTATAATTTAGATTTTTCTGCATTGGCACTGATTCCTCTGGAGGTTTCTGTTTGTGGGCTTCTGCTCTTAGGACTTTTAAATTATTAGGGAAGTTTAAAATAATGGCACATTGATTTTCTATCAAGTAATTGATAGAAGTGGCTCCTTCTCTCAGGAATACCCTTAAAGAATGTTCTTTTCTGGGATGATGCCTAGATAAACACAAAAGTAAGCCAATGCATATTTGGTTTGCAATTTATTTTTATTTCTTCTTTTGTATTACTCCCTTTAACCCTCACTTATTTTTGATTATTCATTGTCTCTCACCCTGAATATGAGTTTCAGAAGGGTCATTGTCATCTTGTCAAGGACTGAAGAGCTGTTTCCCTTGAGTTCCTCAGAACCTGAGGCACCAGAGTTAACACTGATTCATATTAGCTCTGGGTCAGTTGTGCTGCAAGGAGAGGGTTTTAACCCCTTGTAGACCTGGTTTCTTTCTTTGAGTGAGTCAAAGAAAAACCTATTCACAGAATTTCTTTTTCCCTGATGTTTCCAGCTCACTTCCTGCCCTCTCTACTGAACAGGCCATATTTTCTCTCCTCAGCCTGCAAGCTTCTGTTTTCTGCCTGGCTGCGCTCACCGCCTTCCTATGGCACCTCAGGGAATTGCCCTCTTATTACCACAATTACGATCTGTACACATTTCATTAAACTAATATCGCTTTGCACAGGCTTTCTTCACAGAACTGCACAGCTGGAGGCCCATTTCTTTTCCTCAGCTTAAACACTCTGACAGGTTAAGAAAGCTATTATGGCTGAATAACAGGTGTTGCAAAACAATGTGCATTTGATGTTTAAATGAGAGCGCTTCTTTATTGACTGCCTTTATTGCAGCTAAGGCTCTCCTTTTTCATGATGACTGAATTTTTATTGTTTTTAGTGCTTTTTAAAGTGCATTCTGTTGTTTCAGAATAGGTCCGAAGTGACTCTATGTGGTTATTTGTTATTCTGCTGTCCTTTGCTTTTTTTATTGTTAGTATTATTTGTGCTTCTTGCTTTCCTTTCCAGGTGAAGAATAGTTTCAGAAATGCAAGGATCTTATTGGGTGTCTATCTCTATAATAGAAGTACACCCACTCGTAAACAGCTCTCAGAGGGCGTCTAAGGGGATCTGTCTCCATTATTTTGCCTCTGTTTATATTGTCTACCTCAGTCTACTCCTCCACCTTCCAGTGACCCAATGAATTGGTTTCCAAATGAGAAACAATAAAATGCAGACAGAAGGATGACTTCCTGTTAGAACTTCCTTATCTGAATAGTACTATTGCATTCTTTGTTCAAAACCTCATAGCGTAGAACATTAGTATTTATCCTTTATCTCTTGCCATATTGTATATTGTTCTTTACCTTCACCAGTGTTAAACAAGTCTTTATTCCTTTTCTCTGTTTCCTTACAGAATATCATGTTCAGCAGGATACAGTCAGTTTTATTATTTCAATAAGATGACTTTTGCTGAAGAGATAGTCAAGTGTTAAAATACCATTTTTAAGGGCAAGTGTTCAGTGAGAGAGAACATATGACTATGAAAGCATGGAAACAAATGGAAATAAAAGATGACTTTGAAATATTTAGATTTGTACTTTTACCGTATTGAGCATAGTGCTTTTCATATTACAGTCACCGAAAAACACTTATTAACTCAACTATAATGCTTAATGTACTTTTTAAAAGCAAAATTTAGATGTCCTGTTTACTTACATTTTATGATAGTAAAAAGCAGGAAGCAAAAAAAAGGGTGGAAGAGAAAATGCTCATTGTTTCATTTAGCTGAATATTTTCAATTCTCTTACTGTGTTCAATATTCAACTGTAATCATCATAATTACTTCCCGTTCATTTTTGTGAGGTCAAATTAAGTCATTTCTGTGATGAAGTAAGATACACATTTTATCCAATATATGTGTAGTGCCACCAGCACTGGGACAGTGCCTCTTTCACTGTACCTCTTCAGGAGCTACAGCATTTATCAATATAAAGCAAGTGCTCAATAGTGATTGTTGGATGGATTATCTTAGCCCTTTTGGATATGATGCATTCTTTACCTAGATTTCAAATGGTTTGAGGACTTCTTCAAATTCTAAGTACAATTTTGTAGACATGCCTAGAAATGAGGGGTAGTGAGATTCTTGGTTTTTATTTGATTTTTAAAGGAATCTGTGATTCCAAAAAGTTCATAAACCCCTACTTTAGAGAGAAGTATTGAGAATGGCAGTTTAATAAACATTTGGTAGATAAAGAATTATTTATTGAGTCAGTAGCTTGAGTACTTTTTTTTATTTTAAAGTTATGTCTAGTTGGACATGGAATTTAGAAAACTGGGTAAGTTTTATCTGATCTGATTTTATTTATTTCACTTTATTTATTTATTTTTTTATTTATTTAGAGACAGAGTCTCGCTCTGTTGCCCAGGCTGGAGTACAGTGGCATGATCTCGGCTCACTGCAACCTCCACCTCCCAGGTTCAAGTGATTCTCCTGTCTCATCCTCCTGAGTAGCTGGGACTGCAGGTGTGCGCCACCACATCCAGCTAATTTTTGTATTTTTAATACAGATGGCCAGGATGGTCTTAATTTCTTGACCTCATTATCTGCCTGCTTCGGCCTCCCAAAGTGCTGGGATTACAGGCATGAGCCACAGCCCCTGGCTGCTTTATATGATCTTGTAAAAATATGCTTTTACATTGTTTCTCTCCAAAGCCAGAGACTGACTGTGATTCTCCAACCTATAGTTGTGAGACACATGTATGTTTTTAATAAGAATACTAAAACTTATGTTCTCTTTAAGCTCTTTACAGTTAAAAATTTTTTCTCATTTAAAATACTACCAAAATCCATCCCACTAGTGTATTGATTCACCAATATCCCTGGAAACAGGAAAGGCCAGTTTTATTTTCAAAGATTTCCAAGTATAGTGTGTTTCCAAATCTCTGTGATATCAAACTCAATTGTTATTATTTTAATGTTAGTAACCTTAAATTTATGAGGCACATTTCCTCTAAGAATTTCAATAAATTTCATGAAACTAGTGCAGAGCTGTTATTCTCCTCACTTAACAGTAAGGAAACTAAAATGTAGATGTTGTTCAACCATTTTTCTCATGGTTATTTGGATGATCAGTGGGGATAAATTACCCTGGATTTTTAGTTTGTTCTTTCTTTTTCTTTCCTTCTTCCTTTCTTTCTTTCTTTCTTTCTTTCTTTCTTTCTTTCTTTCTTTCTTTCTTTCTTTCCTTCCTTCCTTCCTTCCTTCCTTCCTTCCTTCCTTCCTTCCTTCCTTCCTTCCTTCTTTCTTTCTTTCTTTCTTTCTTTCTTTCTTTCTTCTTTCTCTTTTTCTTTCAGACAGAGTCTTACTCTGTTGCCCAAGTTAGAGTGCAGTGGTGTGATCTCGGCTCACTGCCACCTCCACCTCCTGGGTTCAAGCAGTTCTTCTGCCTCAGCCTCCCAAATAGCTGGGACTACAGGTGCGTGCCACTATGCCCAGCTAATTTTTGTATTTTTAGTAGAGACAGGGTTTCACCAGGTTGATCAGGCTGGTCTCAAACTCCTGTCCTCAGGTGATCCACCCATCTCAGCTTCCTAAAGTGCTAGGATTATAGGTGTGAGTCACCACGCCTGGCTGAAAATAATTTTACAAATACATGTTTATAACTTTAGAAATCTTTTTACCAAAAAACCTCCTAATACATATTTCTCTTTCTGGTTTAAAACTAAGAAAAAAATACCTTAGGAAATTTGCTTTAAAATTAAAGTAAAAATATTTTGATATATTTTAGCCAAAATGTTACATAAAATGTTACAAATACCTACCAGTATATTCAGATATAGTAAAATAGTATATGAAATAGTAGTTTGTAGAGATACATTATAGTAGCTTCTTAAAATTATCTGCTTTCCTTAGATAATTCCATAGATGTGGCTAATGCACAAATTTTTTGGAAAGGTTTGGCTTTAATGAAAGATAACTATCAGAGTGAGAGGATTTTGATTTCTTCTAAAAGTTTCAGTTATATTAACTAATGCTTTAGCATGACATGGATTCCTTTTATTAGTGTTTACTTTAGGTCATTCTGAAACTTCACATCTTCGGATATTTATGTGAAGGAGTATGAAAACGTTCAATTCGGTTTTGCCTCTGTACGTGCCACCCTTCCAAATGTTGTTATAAGGTATGACTATGTTTGAACAGATTCTCTGATTCAGCCTATTGGAAATAACAGAATCAGTTGCCCATAACAGTTCTGTTAATTAGATTGTATCTGTGCTGTCTTTCTCTTGTCCTAGAAATTCATCTTCTTGAAAGCATTTGTGTTATTGAAAGCAATGGAGCCTGGTAATGCTGGCCATTACCTTTACTTCATTTACATTATTGTCCAATATTTTTTCCCCAAGTTCACTTCTCTCCCCTGAATTCCCCATCACTCCACTGCATCTCATCAAGCAGTATCTCAGCCACACAGAGGTAGCCTGCTGTGCAAAAATGAACTGGGTACAAAACACAGGTTCCCAAGTCTGGGGCTTTCCAGGCTTGTTCCTAAGCCAGCAGCAGCTGGGCTGACCCAGATACAGGAACTGTTTTTCTCTCTGTGTGTTTGACCAATTCCAGGAACGACCATTGTTGCATTACCACCAGGATTTGAAAACACAGCATGATCCCTGTGGGTGGTACAATTTCCTCTGAGGAAGAATGAGGGCACAATGGGAAACTTAAGGCCCCAAAGAGCAAGAGGGTGAGTGTAGCAAAGCAGAAAATATTTGCTTGGTGCTCTGCTGCGGCAGCAAGTATTCCTTTCTGCATCTGTGAAGACGGTAGGAGAATTACACTCACCTGCCTGGTTATGTTCAACAGGCACCAAGACAATGTTGTTCTCAAATACTATATGGGAAACTGGAGAATTTATTCAGTCTAGGGGTTAAGTCTAAACAGAAAAGATAGAATAAAAAAGAGGATTCATTTCATAGTAAGATTCATTTTCTACCCAGTAAATGCCAACATAAAGAAACAGTCCCTAGTCATGGAATGAAAATAAATAAATTCCTTTGTGTGTGTGTGTGTGTGGCTTCTGTTGAAAAACAACTTTAGCTATTAGTCAATATCCCTAAGAGGTGTTGTTTATCCAAACTTATGGTTCTTAAACTCAGACATATATGAAAACCACATGGGTAATTGGTAAAACTATAGACAAGTTCTATCTGACACACAGCAGCCTGCAACTCTGAACTCTCTGTGAGAGCTCCAGGTGATTTTGCCACACACCCAGGTTTGAGAACCACTAATCCAAAATGTGAGGGGGAAGAGCCAAAACCCCTGAAGACTTTACACTGCTTTATTTTTAAATGTTTGTACCTTTTTAAGTTATACAATTTAATAATTTCTGAGCCATCTTTAACTCTTACTTTCATATCCTGCATCCAATTCACCCTCTTGGCTTTTTCTTTGTTTTTATTTTAGGGTAAATTGACAAATTGTAACCCTTTATGAGATACAAAGTAATGTTATAATACATAAGATTATGATATATATATAGGTAAAACAATGTGGAATGATGAAATCAAGCTAATTAATATATCTGTTACCTCAAATACTTATCACTCTTGTGATAAGAACATATGAAATTTACTTTCGTAGTAATTTCAAAATATACAATTTTATTTACTATAGTTACCATGCTGTTCGATAGATCTCAAAAAATGTATTCCTCCTATGAAACTGAAACTATGTACCCTTGACTGACATCTCTCCATACCCTCCACCCCCAGCTTCCATGAGCCATTTTTTCTACTCCCTGCTTCTGGGTTGGATTATTTTAGATTCCATGTATAAGTGAGATCATGTGCTATTTGTCTTTTCATGCTTGACTTATTTCACATAGCATGATGTGCTCCAAGTTAACCCATGTTGCACAAATGACAGGATTTCTTATTTTCTAAGGCTGTGTAGTACTCCATTGAGTATATATACCATATTTTCCTCGTCCATTCATCCATGGATGGACATTTAGATTAATTCCATACCTTGGTTATTATGAATAATGCTGCAAAGGACATGGGAGTACAAATATCTCTTCAACCTACGGATGTTAGTTCCTTTAGATTGATGCCCAGTTGTGGGATTGCTGGATCATATGGTAGGTCTATTTTTCATTTTTTGAGGATACGTCATACAGTTTTCCATAGTGTCTGCACCAACTTACATTCTCACCAACAGGGTACAAGGATTCCCTTTTATCTGTATCCTTGCCAACACTTGCTATCTTTTGTCTTTTTGATAATATCCATTCTGACAGGTGTGAAGTGATATCTCATTGTGATTTTAATTTGCATTTCCCAGATAATTAGTGATGTTGAACATTTTTTCATAGACCTGTCATTTTTATGTCTTCTTTTGAGAGATGTATATTCAGGTCCTTTGCCCATTTTTTAATTAGGTTGTTTAATATCCATTGACTTGTTAGAGTTTCTTACATATTTTGGATATTAACCCCTTATCAGCTGTATGGTGTGCAAACTTTTCTCCCACTCTGAGGCTTATCGCTTTACTCTGCTAATTGTTTCCTTGGTTGTGCGGAAGCTTTTTAGTTTAATGTAATCTCATTTGTCTACTTTTACTTTGTTACCTGAGTTTTGGTATCAAAGCCACAAAATCATTGCCCAAAGTAATTTTGTGTAGTTTCCCCTCTGTGTTTTCTTCTAGCAGATAGCTCAGGTCTTGCATATAAGTCTTTAATCATTTTGAGTTGATTTTTTACATGGTGTAAGAAAAAGGGTCCAATTTTATTCTTCTGCATGTGGACATCTAGTTTTTCTCAACACACTTTATTGAAGAGACTGTCTTTTTTCTATTGTGTGTTCTTGACACTTTTGTTGAAAATCAATTGACCATTAATGTGTGTGTTCATTAATGGACTCTCTATATTCTGTTCTACTGGTTGATTTGTCTATTTTTGTGCCAGTATCATGCTGTTTTAATTCTATAGCTTTCTAGTATAGTTTGACATCAGGCAGTGTGATACTTGCAGCTTTTTTCTTTTTGCTCAAGATTGCCTTGGCTACTTGGTTTTTTGTTGTGCCATAGGAGTTTTAGGGTTTCTTTTTTTTTATATATATATATTATTTTGTGAAAAATGACATTGAAATTTGGTAGAGATTGCATTAAATATATAGATCACTTTGTATAGTATGGTTTCTGGTTATCCAAGGTACCTAAGTTAAAGTAAGATCAGTAGTTAAAGTAGTTAAGTTTAAGTAATTGTTTGTTAAATTGATTATGTCTTTTTTGTCATACATATCTGGTATAAAGTTATAGCATGTTACATTTTTCCAAAAAGAGGACACGCCCATATTTCCAGTCTCATATGCTCTTCCAGAACCTCGCCACTTCCTCAATCAAGAGGTAGAGTGTGTTTATTCTCCACTAAAAATTGGGCAGGTCTTTGTAGATGATGTAACTTCTCTCTCTCTCTTTCTTTCCGTCTTCCTTTGAATACTCACCATTGTTACCTAGCCACCATGTCATGAAGAATTTCAGGATATATGTAGGTATTCTGACCAATATCTCCAGGTCAATTGCTGTAATAACAATAAATTCCAGACATGTGAGTTATCAAAAACCTTCAGATGATTAGAGCTTTCAGCCTTTGAGCTACTTTACATGGTAATGAATAGAGAAGAGACAAGCTATCCTTGATGAGCCCTGTTCAAATTACATATTCAAGAACAAAATAAATGCTGTTTTAAGCCACTAAATTTGAGGTAGTTTGTTGTTAATATCAATGAACCAAAACTACACACTCTTCACTGTTTTTCATACATTACAATATTAACTGATATGGTGATTTCTCATAATTCTGCTAACTTTTGTTTCTACATTTTAGAGTTATGTAATTAGGCACATGAATGTTTAGAATTATATATTTCTGCTGAATCAATCAATATTTACTATTCCTGAGAGGTTTTTTTTTTTTTATCTTAGAGCATCATTTATTTCATTTTAATATAGCCAAATCAGTTGCATTCTGGGTAATATATGCCTAGTATATTTAACCATTCTGGGTTTCATTTTCGAACTTTCTTTGTCTTTATGATTTAGGCATCTTTCTTGTAAAAAAAAAAAACTATAGCTGTATTGTTTAAAAATGTGAATTATTTATTTCCAACTAGTAAATTTAATTCATTTATACTTATTGTGATTATCAACATATTTGTATTTATTATACCATTTTATTTTCTACTTTATTTTTATCTATATATCTCCATTCTTCCCAGCTTCCTTTTCCTTTGCTATTATTCTTTATCCATTTATTATTATTATGTTTTTCAACTTGGAAACTCTATTTTTTAGTGTATACTCACATTTTTAGTTACATATATAACAAAGTCTGAAATGAATCCATGTCTCAACTTTCTTATTGAGCAATACAAGAAACAGAAAGCTTTAACCTTGCTCATCCCCTTATGTCTTTCATCATTTTTCTGTTTTAATTCCATTTTGTTTTCCTAATTTTATAGACTAGTCATATTTTGTCATTGTTTTATGCAGCAAGTATTTACCACATGCTGGCCAAAGTTTTGTTTGTTTGTTTGCTTTTTATTCCTATTCATGTCACAGTCTAGCTTTTGAGGTTAAATTTCTATTTTCCTAAGATGGGGCTTTTAGAACATGCTTTAGCAATTTTGTTTGCAGTAAATCATATTGTTTGTTAATTGGAAAATATCTTTATTTTGCCTTCATTCTTGAGTAATGGTTATAGAAGAAATTGTTAATACTCATGAAATAACCAAATACTCACTTATTGTTAATACTCACTAAATAACCAATATCCAATTCACCAGTTAAATTTATTAATCTATCTGAAACATTTGTCTCAAATAAATCCATTCTGCTTCATCAAATTATACTCCCTAATGAAGTTCCTTCTTGTTATTATCTGGATTACTGCAATACTCTCTTAAGTGTTTGCCTTTGTTTGCCTTTCTTGGAGATCAAAATGTGCCACCTCAACATATCACAATAGGGGACCAGAATATGCCATCCCAAGAATTATTTTGGGCTAAAAGCACTTAAGAAACAGAAAACCCAGGAAAAGTGCTGTCTACTCTTCCCCTTTTCTGCCTATAGGCAGGATATATGTTCTTCTTTACTGGAAATGACTCTAGGCTTTTATCAATCCAGAGATGGCACCAGAAGAATCTGCAAACAAACCTTTATTAGTTTTCTCTTGTATATTTACCTTCCCACAGTTTGCTACCCTTGGAGACCTAAAACTGCTTTCTCTGTCCTGTCATTTTCCTACATAGCTATTGTTCTTTTTGAAGATCTTATGTAAGCTGGAGTTCTAAGTCATCTCTTTGAGTTACTCATTTCTGGGTACTCCTTTATGTTATGTGTGCAATACACATGTCAATAAACATGTTTGTTTTCCTCCCATTAACTTGTCTTTTGTTACAGGGGCCCCAGCTGAAAACTCAGATGGATAGAGGAAAATTTTTTTTCCCTTACACCTCTAATATGGTAGACTAATTTTTTAAAGATGTAAACTACTTTTGCAAAAATCACTTACTAGCTTAGAATAAAATGCATTTAGAGTAAAATCAAGTATTTTACCCTAACTTATAAGGCCCTACATGATTTGCTCCTTACTCAGTTCTTCCAGCTACGATTCTCAGTCTCAAAATGAAAACTGGATATCCTAAGAAATATCCTGAGAAAACACAGCTAGGAAAATGAATACTAATGACTTTTTAATGTTTTTCACCCTGATATGCAATCCATAATTTGATCTCTCCCCAAATTTATTTTTGTTTCAACTTTTCTTTAATATGCATCATTAAGAGTAGCACTGTAATAATTTACATCATCAACTGAACACAATTATGAAATATGTGAGACAGCCAATATGTTCCCATTGTTGATGAGCCCACTTATTGAGGCTTAAAGAGGTAGCTCTATGATTCCCCAAGTGTGGCTACTAACTTAATTATAAATATCAAAGGAGAATACAGACCACATCAGGAAGATATGCTTCATTCCTTCAGACAATATTCAATTTAATTATTTTTAGCTCAAAGTATTTTTCTACTCAAAGCATGTTGAAAGAAATTGCCAGGAACTTAAACACTTAATAGATAATAGACTTCACATTTTATTTTTATTTTTTTCTTTTTCTTTTTTTATTATACTTTAAGTTCTAGGGTACATGTGCATAACGTGCAGGTTTGTTACATATGTATACTTGTGCCATGTTGGTGTGCTGCACTCATCAACTCGTCAGCACCCATCAATTCATCATTTATATGAGGTATAACTCTCCAATGCAATCCCTCCCCCCTCCCCCCTCCCCGTGATAGGCCCCAGTGTGTGATGTTCCCCTTCCCGAGTCCAAGTGAACTCATTGTTCAGTTCCCACCTATGAGTGAGAACATGCAGTGTTTGGTTTTCTCTTCTTGTGATAGTTTGCTAAGAATGATGGTTTCCAGCTGCATCCATGTCCCTACAAAGGACGCAAACTCATCCTTTTTTATGGCTGCATAGTATTCCATGGTGTATATGTGCCACATTTTCTTAATCCAGTCTGTCACAGATGGACATTTGGGTTGATTCCAAGTCTTTGCTATTGGACTTCACATTTTAATACATCCCTTTAAACTCATGAAATAAGTAAAAAACAATGACAGCATCCCTAAGTAGGCAGATTATTGAAATGCATCATTGAAGTGTTATCTAACTGAACAGTTACTGAATTCCTTTGATTGTTTTTGTGTGGTCATTCTTCTTATATCACTTGGCCCTTCCAACCTTCAATAATATTACCTTCCCAATGAAAGTAATAATATTATCTTGGCCATTTTCTAACATTTGTGTAGTTTTCCATCATCATGTATTAGAGCAGTGTTGTCTGAACTTATCTAATCATAGAAATTACTTAAAGAATACATTAAAAATACTAATTCCAGGTTCCTTTTCTGGAAATGTTTTCTAGAAGACACTGTCAGTCCACAATCCATACCACCCTGCACTCACTTTCTAGCCTATGTCTTACTGCTTCCCACTATAAACAAGTGCAACTCTCTACCTGGGGGCTCTATTTCGGCCATGCATGTCAGACCAGAAGTGCTGTGGGCATTACTGCTCTTGAGAACAGCCCTCAACCAGTGACTAATCAGTATTGGAATCTCCTCATCCCTTGGGTGGGATAAATACGATATATATTTTACATGGCTCCAGAATTACCCAACAGTATTCAGGCTCAGCTACCCACAGGGGTAACCTGCTCAGTGATACACAACTTATTGCCTTATTGCCTCTCCTTCCCTGTTTCATTTCTCTGCTCACTGGCCATTGCTATGCTCACCTTGCAAATGTGTCACTCCCTGAGCATCCCAGACCTTCCTAGGATCACATTGCAAATATACTACTTGCACTCAAATAATTTTCTCAGAAGGTTTTTGTGGGGAAACCGGACTTCAGAGAGTCTGACTCAATAGGTTTAGAGTAGAACAAGGTTCATAACAAGCATCCCATATTATTCTTGTGATAAGAGTGGTATCTACTACAAAATAAAAACCTATATTTTCAATAGCTTTAAGCTTGATTCTCTCCAAAACTTCTGTGTGGTGAACAACTTAGCTATAAACTGTTCTACATATTTTCTTTGTTCTCTTCCTGTATAATCTTCTAAAAATGTTCTGTATCTTTGCGTTCCAATCATCTTTTATTTTAGACATTTCTACCTCTTTGTGATTTCTGCTTATCATCATGTCAATCTGTAAGTTAACATACATTTTAAAATTTTAAACTTACAAGTTTCTGATACACTTAAAATTGTTTTGTCATATGAAAATCTCAATCTTATATAACCTGTAATACATTGCTAAGGAATCAGTATTGATGCAGTTGTGTTCTCACAATTTCAATAAATTCTATGTTTTTTATATGATAGCTCAAATTGTTATGTTGAATAAATTTTGTGATTATACAAAGTGAATAGTGGTAGGGAGAGGAAGAGACTTTTATCCAAAATGAGTATATAAAACCTTCCTTTTTAAAAACATCTCCTCACTAGTGACTGCTGTGATGCATTTTCCAGATACCTCTTTAGGAATGAAAGATATATTTTCCCAGCTACTGGGAGTAGTGCTGACTTACAGCACTTATCCATAAGACCTCTCCAGAAATTGCCCTCAGGAAAAGAGAACTCTCTCAACCTAGGCCATGTTCCTTTCTCATGGGCAGACTACACTCAATGACTGATTGATAAATGGGTATAAAGGTCTGGCCTCCTTGCCACAGGCTGGTCAAATATAAAGGATTATAGCAGTTTCTGAGCTCCCCAAGAGATTAGCTAAATCTGTGTAGACTGCATAACAACATAATATCTCCCTTGTTCAATTCTCCCTCCTTCCTTTCCTTGCACCTGGTGTTGATTCCAAGACCACTCCCCAGTACATGTTCTGCATGTTGCTCTGCATCTCAGAATCTTCTTCCAGAAGAATCTAACTTGCAACATTTGGTTCTATGAGTAGTTGTAAGAGTGTAGTGAGAAAACAGAGGCTGAGATGAGATTCTGGAGCTGATCAATCTCTGGCTCTCTAGCATGAAGGACTTCCAGCCACTGTTGATCAGTGGAGCACACATAACTGCTGGAAGAAGGTGGCAAATGCAATCCTTAAAATGATCACTAGTGGTGATCTAGAATGATATGACTGTGGAAGGGGTTGTATTAATGTGGCCAGTGTTTCAGGTATTTAAGAACAATAAAGAAATATTAATTGTAAAAATAATGGAATTGTATGTCTATTGCTAGGTACAGTTGATGCCTTGGGAAAAGATAACAAAAGACTAGGAGGATTAACTGGGAATTAAAAGTAAGTATGAAAGCTAAGTGCCCTCCTGCTAGAATATAAAGAGGATCTCACTTCCTCAACCTTGAGAACAGAAATCTGCAGACCAAGTCTAAGTCTTAATCACAACTATAGCAAAGCTCCACAAAATGCCTAGTCAAGGACACTATACAAATATCAGGGCCCAGAGTCATGCAACGGTACGTCCATGTTGAGGCACTCAAATAATTATCAAATGCGCCTAATGCCTCTGAGCCTGGCAAAGTGACTCACTCCTTCTTATTAAGGGTTGGTGTTTCCCTTGGTTTGAGGCAGACGCAGTAGCTTCTACCTGCAAGTAAACATGACAGACACACCCTTACTCCCACCTCTGAAACTTCCCTACGTCCATTCCTGGACACTAAGGCAATAATTAAGGCTAAGCCCTAATATAATCTGGCTAGGAAAGTGCTGTACCTTTTAGCGGAGAAAAATAACTACACTTCCAAAGAAGTGTGGAAGCTATGCAACGTATACCAGTAGGAACTGGGAGGATACTGACAGAATTATGTTTCGAGGGTGCTATCTCAATGGAAGAGAAGAACGTAAAGTTGGAGAAGTTATTAAAATGAGCTCACTGCTATAAGACATAGGACTTGACATCCTAACACAGATCTCAGGAACACACTTCTAGAATGTGCCTTAGAAAGTGAAAAAAAAAAAAATCAAGGGGCAGCACGAAATGAGATAAAGATACCCAAATACTCATAGCAGGCAGAAATTGAGGGATTTAAAGCCTCAACCAAGAGGGCATATCAGAATAATTATACTATGTAAGGTCTCAAAGACCACCACAGATTCTGCTCCTTAGGAGCATCCAGTATTCGTTATTTACTGAAGCAATAAAGAATGTATTGGCAATAAGAGAACCATATCACAAAGAAGCTCAGTCATGCCTGTCTCTGTCAGGTCAAGATGATGGTAGGATATGCCATTACAGAACAGTGTTCCCTGAGAGCAGTGGGAATGATAGAATTCCCAAATAATACAAGGCAGGTGGGGAGGCAGAACCAACAGAATCCAGGTGGATGTAATTATTGTAATTAGTGGCAAGGTAGTTGTGGGGGAAGGGAAAGGGTGGCTTGACACATGGAGAGTTATGGAGATGGTTAATGGAGCATGGCTCCTTTAGGAGAAAGACAGGTGGTAGCCAATAAGGGTATGGTAGCCAATAGGGGTATGGCTCAATATAAATAACCTAAAGCAATCAAGGATGATGATCAGAAGGTTGAGGGCAATTGTCCCAATAAAATTTCATGATGTCTTACCCAGTGTTCAGAACAGGAATCCATTGCCTGGTCACGCCACATACCACACCATCTAGAAGCTTTCAGCCTGATATAGTAATGAACTAATCTGTCGAAGGCACAGCTAAAGTGCCAGCTTATAGACAGCACTTTGAGAGCATAGGATGCTATCCTTCAGGATTCGGTGTAGACAGAAGGTGCTGCATCTCCAACAGGTAGATGTTATGAATCCAAGAACCAAAGAGTAGAGATGAAAGTGACTCTAACTCCCATTACTTCCAGTAACTCCCTTGGGAAATTAACGTTTCCCATTCCATCAACTCTGGGCTTCATGAGATTAAAGGTTCTAATTTGCAAAGACAGAATGCCTCCATCTCAGCACTTACCAAACATCTCACTGAACTATAAATTATGATTGTTGCCTGATATCGGGCTCCCTGTGCCGAGGGACCACCCTGGCAAGGGCAACTTACTCTGATAACCAGCCTGATTATACAAGAAAAACAGGAAGGAAAATGTTTGGCACCAGGTGATTCACTTTGGTACCCATTGCTAGTCCCTTGCTCGCCATTGACAGTAAGTGGGCTAGTGCATAAAACGGTCTAAGAAGACAGGTTCACTTCCCATAGGAATCAGTATCATGGTCACATCACCTGGTAAGTCACCTAGACCAGCTGAAGTGCTAGCTGAGGATAGAAAAAATCTAAAATGTAGGATAGGAGGAAGACCATGAGTATCAGTTGTGATCCCACAATCAGCTGTAGCAGTGGGACTATAGTTTTTCTCACTAATCTTCCTCTTCTAAGATTTCCTAAGGATAATGAGCACACCAGAATCCTGGAGAATCTGCTCCAAGATCTGATACCATGAATTGGACCTGAGAGGTAGAAGAATGAATCGTAGTGGATGCTGCACCATCTATATCTCCTTAGGGCTCAAAGACTTAGTCTTCCAGTTGCCCGCTGATTACCTCCAGCTGTCAGGCCTCCAGGAAACTGTGCTCAGCTAGAGAGAACTGGTTTATCCAAGAAAACACACCCTTCCTGGGGAAGTCTACATTCAATGGACAGGTAAGTATAAGACTACAAGACGCAGTTCCCTTTCTGTAACTCTGAAGGGTCATCTAGCCTCAGTTTCCTCCACAGTTAGTTGAGGCCTTTTGTTGAAACAGGCGTGGAACCCAACATGTCTCCCTTTGCTCCATCCTGCTTCTTTCTCTTTCCTGCCACAGATGCTGATCCTGAGAGCATTCCTCAATGCCAATGCACTTTCTGTGTACTAATCTCCATCTCTGTCTCAGAGTCTCCTTCCTGGGGAATTCAACACTCTCAAGTTCTCTCTCCTTCTCACCTAATCTCTCTCAGATAGAATGAATTTGTTTATTTCATTAAAAATAAACCACATGTGGTTCTTGTCTTTGGTTCTGTTTATATGCTGGATTACGTTTATTGATTTGCGAATGTTGAACCAGCCTTGCATCCCAGGGATGAAGCCCACTTGATCAGGGTGGATAAGCTTTTTGATGTGCTGCTGAATCTGGTTTGCCAGTATTTTATTGAGGATTTTTGCATCGATGTTCATCAGGGATATTGGTCTAAAATTCTCTTTTTTTGTTGTGTCTCTGCCAGGCTTTGGTATCAGGATGATGTTGGCCTCATAAAATGAGTTAGGGAGGATTCCCTCTTTTTCTATTGATTGGAATAGTTTCAGAAGGAATGGTACCAGCTCCTCCTTGTACCTCTGGTAGAATTCAGCTGTGAATCCGTCTGGTCCTGGACTTTTTTTGGTGGGCAGGCTATTAATTGTTGCCTCAATTTCAGAGCCTGCTATTGGTCTATTCAGGGATTCAACTTCTTCCTGGTTTAGTCTTGGGAGAGTGTAAGTGTCCAGGAAATTATCCATTTCTTCTAAATTTTCTAGTTGATTTGCGTAAAGGTGTTTATAGTATTCTCTGATGGTAGTTTGTATTTCCGTGGGGTCAGTGGTGATATCCCCTTTATCATTTTTTATTGCATCTATTTGATTCCTCTCTCTTTTCTTCTTTATTAGTCTTGCTAGCGGTCTGTCAATTTTGTTGATCTTTTCAAAAAACCAACTCCTGGATTCATTGATTTTTTGGAGGGTTTTTTGTGTTTCTATCTCCTTCAATTCTGCTCTGATCTTAGTTATTTCTTGCCTTCTGCTAGCTTTTGAGTGTGTTTGCTCTTCCCTCTCTAATTCTTTTAATTGTGATGTTAGAGTGTCAATTTTCGATCTTTCCTGCTTTCTCTTGTGGGAATTTAGTGCTATAAATTTCCCTCTACACACTGCTTTAAATGTGTCCCAGAGATTCTGGTATGTTGTATCTTTGTTCTCATTGGTTTCAAAGAACATCTTTATTTCTGCTTTCATTTCGTTATGTACCCACACTCGCCATCAGAGAAATGCAAATCAAAACCACAATGAGATACCACCTCACACCAGTTAGAATGGCCATCATTAAAAAATCAGGAAACAACAAGTGTTGGAGAGGATGTGGAGAAATAGGAACACTTTTACACTGTTGGTGGGATTGTAAACTAGTTCAACCATTATGGAAAACAGTATGGCGATTCCTCAAGGATCTAGAACTAGATGTACCATATGACCCAGCCATCCCACTACTGGGTATATACCCAAAGGATTATAAATTATTCTACTACAAAGACACATGCACACGTATGTTTATTGCAGCACTATTCACAATAGCAAAGACTTGGAATCAACCCAAATGTCCATCTGTGACAGACTGGATTAAGAAAATGTGGCACATATACACCATGGAATACTATGCAGCCATAAAAAAGGATGAGTTTGCGTCCTTTGTAGGGACATGGATGCAGCTGGAAACCATCATTCTTAGCAAACTATCACAAGAAGAGAAAACCAAACACCGCATGTTCTCACTCATAGGTGGGAACTGAACAATGAGATCACTTGGACTCGGGAAGGGGAACATCACACACTGGGCGTTTCATGGGGAGGGGGGAGGGGGGAGGGATTGCATTGGGGAGTTATACCTGATATAAATGATGAATTGATGGGTGCTGACGAGTTGATGGGTGCAGCACACCAACATGGCACAAGTATACATATGTAACAAACCTGCACGTTATGCACATGTACCCTAGAACTTAAAGTATATTAAAAAATAAAAATAAAAAATAAAATAAAATAAAATACAATAAAAATAAAATAAAATAAAATAAACCACAGTATTCTCTTAATTCACAACCTTTGCTCAGGATGGCCGGTTTCAAGGCTTTCTTTTTCTATTGTGCCAATCCAAGCTATATCCCACTTACAAGGCACAAAGTCTCAATTCACATTGACATTTCCATGCTTGGATCATCTATCTACAAGGTTATTTGTAACCCTCCTTTCCACTTTACATGAAAATATGTTATGTTTTTATGTAAATGTGTTTTTCTTCTAAATAAGAGAATTATCCCCTAAAATTTGAGATTATGTTTTATACTTTCTTGATTTAATGAATCATTTGTAAAAGTAGGTAAGTCATAAAAGGGCAACACGTTTTATTGATTATCTAAATGAATATCACACACACCTTTACTTCTCTGCCTCTTCTCCTGTAGCTATGTTTGAGTATTACTTTGAGGTATAGCCTCCCTCTTTGCCATCCCATTTCTAGCATCAATTAGTGAATCAATTGTGGCAGAAAAAAGCTTCAGCTATTGTGATTTCTCCACACATTTTCACATTTTAATTAGTGTCTGAATGAATAAATGATTAACTATATTAAGTTAAGCACCCCTAGACCTAGAATCCACTGAATAAACCATGATTAATGGATTCTTGCATACATGTATACACCCACTTGAACCCATCTCACCCCTGCACCAATTCTCCGATATCCTCATGTCTCATCTGTGGCAATCTAGATAAAAGATCTGGTGTACTGGCTATGAGAATGAAAAATAGTTGGCAGACGAGGTTCATTCTGCTTCTGGTTTTAGCATTTCCATCCTCACATGACACTGAGAGTGCCCCTGCTTCCCATTCTACTCTACCTGGTAATCAAGGATGGTGGCCCTGCTCTAAATCTCAACCAGCACTAAGAGGCCTGCTGCTTTACTACCTACCCTATGCCTAACTCTTTTTTGGCTTACCTCTGGCTTATGTCAGGTCCTTTGCTGTACGGACAAACTGCCTGACACAGAACACTACTCCGCCTTATTTCAGAATTGATTTACTGCATAGCCTTCCTTTATTGCTATGTCTCAGAATGCAGACTGGAATGCTCGCTCTGTAACACTGTGTATGCTTATGCTTCTTCGCACGGGGCTTTAAATACAAACTTGTTCTCTTGTGCTCTTTCTTCCTGATTATTTGTATGGGGTGAGGGACACTTCTTCAAGAAATATTACTTCCTCAGTTCCATTTGGGATGCCATTGCCTCCCTTGACTTGCAGATGGCTGCCTTTTATTTTTTTTACCATGTCCTCACATGGTCTTTCTTCTGTGTGTGTGCTTCCCTGGTGTCTCTTCTTGTGTCCTCATCTCCTTTTCTTAAAAGGACACTCATCAGTTAGGATTAGGGCTATCCTAATGGCTTCATTTTAACTTAACTCTTTAAAATCCCTGTCTCCAAATACAGTCACATTCTAAGGTACTGGGTATTACAGCATAAACACAGGCATTTTTACGGTGGAAAAATTGAGCTCAGAACACCCACTATGCACATTGCTCTGTGTTGCTGAGATCTTAGCAGTTCTTACATTTAAGTGATCCCACTTAGCAATCTCTTATAAAGAAGCTTATAACTATTGAAAACAAACTAAATAGCTGCCCACAATCCTTTGACAGTATTTTTATTATTAATGCAGTTTGGTCTATGTAAATAAATTAGATTAGTTTGCTAGCCTCCATTTTGAGTAGTCAAATAACAAGCTGTTAATAACTCAAATGTACAAAACTCTTGCTTCCCTCAAATCCCACGTTTTTCTGTACATTCCAAGGAAACATGCTGTATTATACATAAATGAATACATACTCATTTCAAAATCAGCAAATTACTAATGGTTAAAATGTGTAGCTTTGACTTCTGTTAGAAATTTTTCCTCTTCAAAATATCTCTACTCATTCTTGGTATACTCTCAAGGAAAATATGAGTATGAGTTTTCTGTATGAGTGAATAAAAATCTTTTGTTTATATAGTCAAAATATGTATAAAAGATTTATAATAACATAATGAGAATTTGAGAGGCCCTGGAGATCCTGAAGACTTGGAAATATTTTTCTAAGATATCATATATTTATATATTCCTTTATAAGTTTATTGAACCTATGAATGAATTTTAATCCTACAGCATTCAGATACACAAATATTAAGATTATAAGAATGCAGCGCCACAGTGAGATCTGTAAAGATTGTCTCTTTGTCACAGTGCTAAGGGAAGTAGCAGGATTTGTGCTATTTTATCAACGCTCAGGGACTGACTATTCCTGATGATAAATTATAGATGATAGATTTGTCAGGAAATTAAAATTCCCAGGAATGGATATGAGAGAACTACCTGGAAGATCTCTATTATTGACATCAGAGAAGAGAAAACTTGCAATGATATATAATTTTAATTGGACTCTGTTCTGACAGGCTGACCACTTGCCAGTGGTTATCCTGGGAAAAAAAATAACATGAAGGGGTATAAAATTTGCTATACATTTTAGAAAAGCTGTCACAGTTTTTAATTCATTTCAAATGCCCTTTGTTCTGGACTTTCATCTGTAAAGTTACTTTGACAAAGAAGTAATAGATAGAGGGTCTGTCTGGCCAGTATGAAATTGTCTAATGAGGAATCTGTACACTAGATTTCATATGAGTAATGGAAACAGTCCTTAGTCTGTGTACTGTAATGGTATGTTTTCTTATTTCACTTTTTATTATGTGTTAACTGGAGAAAATACTTTAAAATAGCTCACTCAAAACTTCTTGTTTCAGGACTGAAAATCAAGAATGGAATACAGTTAAGTAAAACACTGAATCTACCTTGATAACATCATTATTACTGGGGCCCAGAAAGCCCTAAACCCTGGTGAACTTAATTATTTATTTCTCTGATAGTTTCTAGAGAACAGAGGTGGTTCTCTAGTTTTCAAGTCCAATTTTTTTGGCCCTCAAGATGTTGGTTCTTGTAGGACTTAAAAAAAAATTAGCCAACTATTTTCACAAAGGGTCTATGTTCCTTGGAAAAGGAAATTGAAAAATTTGAGAATATTGCTTCCTCATTCCTGCATTACCTCTGGGTTATCCTTAAAATATTAAGACATCACCTCTGGGTTATCCTTAAAATATTAAAGGTAAAATGAAATATGCTTTTATTTTGCAACTGTAAACTCTTTTTTCTAACTCTAAAAAGAATTATCAAATGTTGAGTTAATTTAGTTCATTTTCCTGATATGATTATAGATGAAAGAAAAGTAGGTGTTTATTACCCTTTGCCTTGAGGTCCTCAAAATGATATTCTACCTGGGATCAGGCAAGAGTCCATCAATGTAAGCTTGAAGTGATTATAATTATGGGTTTGATCATCATGTTATACCTTCTTCTTTTCACTTCAGTATGTTATTATTGAACACCTGTACTAAGGTCAAACTGTGTCATGGCTTTGAGAGGTGCAGAAGAGATATGTGACAGTATTTTCAAATGAGGATATTAAAAACTTTTAGCAGAATAGCAAATGCACAAATGAAATAGTATTAATATAATATAAGATCTTGTATATTTAGAAACCAAAACAAATTTTATAGGTAATGTTATAACCTCAGATAAGGGAGATATTAATTCAAATCAGAGTAAGTAGTAAAGATTTCATGAAAGGGATCATTTATACATTGCCTATGTTAGTCCCACAGTCTCAGAAAACAGGAAAGAATATTCAAAATAGTCAAAATATGAAAGCTCCATGGCATAAATTCTATAAAAATATACACAAGGAGGCTAGTTTGGTATTAATAGTTTGGGGTAGTAATATGAGAAAAGGATAAATTATGAAACTGGCACAATTGTCCTGTAGAACTGATGTTTATGCTTTATTTTGAATAAACATAGAAATTGACCTTTCCAGTCTTAAAACATGAGAAAGTTACATTTGTCTTATCTGAATTCCTTTCTCAGAAGCCAACAATCAAAGAAATGAGACTTACCAGATCACCACATCTGGACAATGAGACACCAAACACTTTACCTGTCATGATTGCCTAACCAACCACTTGTTTCCTGTTGACCAAGTCTTCCTTACCACTCTCTAATCTGTGTTTTCCCACACATAGTTACATTTTTTTCTCTGCTATATAAACTTCTAATTTTAATTGGTTGAGGAGATGGCTTTGAGACTGATTTCCCATCTCCTCAGCTGAAGCACCTGAATAAAGCCTTCTTTCCTGGAAATATTCATTGTCTCAGTGATTGGCTTTCTGTGTGGCAAGCCACAGGACCTAGACCAAACCCCTGGTGTTTTGATAACAAATACACAGGGTATCAAAAGATTTGGTGGAATTCAGTAGTTATTCCAGGCAAAGGAAAGTCTTATTTCCACAGTCACTTTTATTTAATTTTTGAAGATCTTTTGAGACAGGGTCTTACTCTATTGCCCAGGCTGGAATGCAGTGGAATGATGTCAGCTTGCTGTAGCCTCAGCTTCATGGAGTCAAGTGATCCTCCTGCCTCAGATTTCCAAGTAGCTAGGACTACAGATGCACACCACCATTCCTGGCTAATCTTTATTTTATTTTGTTTTTTGTAGAGACAAAGTTTCATCACATTGCTCAGGTTGCTCTCAAACTCCTGAGCTCAAGCAATCTTCCCGCTTTGGCCTCCCAAAGTACAAGGACTACAGGCATGAGACACTGTGCCTAGCCTATATTTTCAAATTTGGCATAACTCACGTGTCAATAGTCATTGCATCATTGGAAAATTCATAATAAACTAAAGAAGTTTGGTCAAAGCACTGTGATATGGTCTGGCTCTGTGTGCCTACCCAAATCTCATCTCTAATCAAAATTCCCCTGTGTTGGGTGAGGGACCTGATGGGTGGTGATTGAACAATGGGGGCAGACTTCTCCCTTGCCATTCTTGTGATAGTAAGTAAGTTCTCACCAGATCTGGTTGTCTGAAAGTGTGTAGCACTTCCTCCTTCACACACTCTCTCTCTCTCCTGTCGCCATGTGAAGACACGTGTGCTCCCCTCCGCCTTACACCATGATTGTAAGTTTCCCGAGGTCTCTCAGTCATTCTTCCTGTTAAGCATGACAGCACTGAGCCAATTAAACCTCTTTGTTTGTAAATTTCCCAGTCTCAGGTAATTCTTTGCGGCATGTGAAAATGGACTAATATACACTAAAACCATCTTAAGCAGCAATGATATAATGAAAATTATGTGATGTGACATGATATGATACAGAAGGTGCACTAATGTCTCAGTCATCTCTGACATCTAGAGTAGGGAAGAAGAACTACTCTAAATCTCTAGTTCTTCTTCACTACCCTAGATGTCAGAGAAGACTGACAAACCATTCAGGTTAGGTCACAAAACTCAGGATGGAAATATATATGCCACTAACTGTGCACAGACAGTCATTCAAAGATGAAGAAGACATAGCCTTGCCTTCAAGGATTTTATAATTGTGTTGAAGAGAAAAGCATGCATGTTAACTTCTCTCTATGTAAAGAAATAAATGTACTATTTACAGTGCAAGGATTAAGTACAAGAAGTGGAATAATGTGGGGATGCCACTCTCTCTGAGAGAGTTAATAAAATGCTTCAATGGAAAAGGTGATTCTTAATTAGGATTTAAACTGAAGAATTAAATTTTACAAGGGCATTGAGATGAAAAGGGTATTCCAGGAAAGGTAAATAACATATGTAAAGGCAAGGAGACATGCAATATTTACAATGTTAGAGGAACCACAGGCGTTTTGATATTATTGAAACTTGAAGAAAACAGGAGGGTAGTGCTGATGGTCAGGGACCAGATCATTAAGTAGTCACAGCTTTATTCTATAGGCTATGGAGAGTCACTGAAGTGTTTAAGCTAGGAAGAAACATGATGAGGTTTACATATTAGAAAGATAATTCTGCCCATAGCAAAGAAAATCGATTAAATGTAGTCTAGTCTAGAGGCAGGAAAATCAGGTGGCCATTGCAAGAATTCAATTAAAAGATACTGAGGACTTGAACCAAAGCACAACAATGATCATGGAGAGGTAATAATGCATCTGATACCTATTTAGGAAATAAAATTTACAGGACTTAATTATAATAATGACTATGGTGATAATTATAACAACAGTTAAGGTTTATTGAAGAATTGCTATAGATCAGGCTCTGTACTGAAAGCTTTCATTTTCACACTAAACCTACTAGGTAGGTACTTTTAATTCTCCTAAAACTTGTTCATCTCTAATATCTCCTAGCTTAGTAATTGGGTCCACCTTTTACCCAATAGCTTGGGTCAAATGCCATCACCTTTAATCTTTCTCTCCCACTCTACATCCAATTCATCAGCAAAGGACATGATTACTCCTTACTACCTTTTTGACAGCAGCCCTAATCCAAGCCTCTACCATCTCTCTCTTTAGGATTACTGGTAACTTCCTTCTGACTGGTTTCCCCATTCTTGCTTTGTTTTCTTACAACTTATTCTTCTTACAATAGTTAGAGTGACGTTTGCTATAAGTCAAAGATGCCCATTGATTCCATCACACTTAGACCTGAATTGGACGTTTTTATGAAGACCACCAATTCCCTACCTGAACTGACAACTGGTTACTTTGCTAATTTATTGCCTACAGTTTCCTCGATTTCTCTTATCCTTCTCTCAGTACATGTCTTTGCTGCTCCTTGAGCATGTATAGGCATGTTCCTGCTTCAGGGATCTTGTGTTTGTTTTTCCTTTTGCCTGGAATTATCTTCACACGATTTCCTCCCACAGTTTCCAATGTTCAAATGTCATTTCTGAAAATATACCTTTTTTTTTAACCATTCGATCTAAAATAGCACTATTCTCCCTACTCTACCATCACTATCCTCCAGTCAACTTCCTCCTTCATTACAAGTATTGCTACCCAGTGTATCTACTATTTATTCATTAACTGATGGTCTTCGCTGGTAATGTAACTCAGTATTATTTTTGGGTCATTTCCTGTTATATACGCAGAGCTGAGGGCAGCAGTGTCCTGAGTTTTATGGGTATGTAATGCTTGCTGAATGAAGGTATGTATGAATGAATACATTAATGAATCCTCTTTTTATAGCTGAAGAAACAAAAACACAGAGAAGTAACTTTTCTAAGTTCATACAGCTACTGGATATCAAGAACTGAGTTTCAAACCTGTGTGACGTCCCTGTAGAACATGTATGTTTAACCACTGCAGTTGCTTCACTGTATGTACCTAGTAACTAATAGCAGAAACTCTGGTTCACAAAGGAAAGTATTAGAGAAAGGATAATACATTCCTCTTCTCCTTTTTCTCCTTTTTACATATTTTAGTTAAAACTTTGCAATTAGATATGATTTCATAGGAAGAGCACATTCAATATAGCAAAAATAGAAGAGGGTTAGAGATGAAATCAGTCATTGTGATGTATGGAGAAAATGATAACTTAAAGTCAAAACAAAACCTGTTCATCTGTATCACGTAGTCATGCAGGTGGACTTCATTCCTCCTATATATAAAATGTGTAAGGATAATTCCTACCTTATATCTTGTGAGGATCAAATGAGTAATGTATGTAAGGTAGTTTGTAAATATTATCATTATTATTATTATTATTATTATTTTTTTTTTGAGACGGAGTCTCATTCTGTCACCCAGGCTGGAGTGCAGTGGCTGGATCTCAGCTCGCTGCAAGCTCTGCCTCCCGGGTTTACACCATTCTCCTGCCTCAGCCTCCTGAGTAGCTGGGACTACAGGTGCCCGCCACCTCACCCAGCTAGTTTTTGTATTTTTTAGTAGAGATGGGGTTTCACCGTGTTAGCCAGGATGGTCTCGATCTCCTGACTTAGTGATCCACCCGTCTCGGCCTCCCAGAGTGCTGGGATTACAGGCTTGAGCCACCGCACCTGGCCTGTAAATATTATTAAAACGATGATTTTATCATTATAATGGGGGGATCATATTGTCTAGAGTATATAAAATGATCATGGGTTAGAATGTACCATGTATTCCCTTTTTCTAATGTGTTGTATATCCTATTGTTGTGTATGTGTGTTACATGGCTAAGTACCACTTGCGTAGATGCTTTTGGCTCTTGCAGACTCAGTCACTCTCCCAACGTGCCACTTACATAGTGGGGAAATTTCGCTCAATATGTGCTAACTAGCTGATGTAATTGACCTTCTGTCTTACAATGCATAATTGCAGTCCTTGTATCAGGAGTTGGTAACAGTGAGATGGCAAAGGAGTTCAGAGACAAACTAACCCTTTTCGCTTTTTTCCTATTAAATATATTGCAAATTGTTGTGGTTAGGTAATTTAAACAAGTTGAAAAAGAGCCTCTTACGTATGTAAAAGACAGAAAAAGCAAAGCAATGTCTCTAGAACTGCTCAATGTTTAGTCAATCAGAGGCGTTTAAAAGACTTGTTTCATGAGAAGAAAAGGGGACAGTGTAAAAGCTTAGCCGTAGCAATTACAGGGAGCATGTTTTCTGTCTCTCCTCATAGAAACGCCTGTCTCTCCTCATAGAAATGCCTCAATGTCTGCCAACCTTCTTGTCAGACCAATTACTTTAAAACAATTGTTTCATTTGGAATAGATGCCACAGCCCAAGTGATTGTCCCTTGTCAGTGACACATTCAATTAAAACAACTCTGAATAGGAGTTCTGGTGGGCCTACTGTGCCTTGTCCAATCTTATCAGTCAATAAAGAACAACCTCAGAGACTTCAGCACTGACTGGTTCCACTGTCAGGTGGTTTGAACATGTTGCACCTTCCCAGGGTTTCTCAGAGTCTTTTGTCCCTGTGCCTTTTACAGCCAATGACAGGCGCCATCTCAGCAGTGTCTGGGCCCACAATGCCAAGAAAGCTTATGGCAGTAAATAAGATGGCAGCTGTGACAGTCCTGACAGCTGGCTGGAGCTCAGGGTGGCAGGCTGAACTGGACTGTGAGCAGTTGGAGTAGCAGTGAGGTATGACCACCATTACTGGTAGGCAGATGTCAGTTTCCACACTACTAGTTACAACATGATGTGACGGACACAGTTACATCATTACAGTGACAGACAGAACTTTAAACAAATCCTGAGGACTAGCAAGTTCTGTACCTTCAGGAAAATTTAAACATTCTTATTTAAACAAAAATTCCTTACCGTTTCAGTACTTGTACAATTAGAGAAGAATCTTGCAAAGTAGTAATAGCAGAGAATTGGCTCTTCCACATAAGAGCTAGAATCAATGATAATAAAACTGATCTCAAAAAAAAAAAAAGTTTTTTGTGTTGGCCACTGTTTTAGAAGAGCTACTGTGAGTCTACATTTGTATATCTTAGGATTCCTTTGCCTAGAAATTGTAGGGGTTCCTATACCTTTTGACTATTCTCCCATAGTTTTCTTCCATAGGCAAACTCCCTGCCCTTCTGTCTGCTCATTATCTTTTCTATTTTCTGAAGGACAACTGATGATAAAAATACCTTTTATCAGAGGAGATGAGAGGTTTAAAATATGCATTATGGAAAGTTAGGTAAAATGGAAAGAAGCTGTTATATTAAATGGTGTGTACCGTTGTTTATAGGACAAATGAGTTTCTGTGGCCTCATCGAGTCTGTGCAAAACACAGACCTCTTGCTACTATGTCCTAAAGTCAACCAAAGAGGGTAAGCAAGTTTCAAATCTGGAAAGTTGAAAGCAGTCACAATAGCTCTGGCAGCACATAGTGACAGAGCTGAACTTAGTTACAGAGAAAAGTCAGCAGAATGACACCGGTACAAACTGATGCTGCTGCTTTCACATCCCAACCCTTAGGAAGATTTAAGGTCAGTTCACCTAAAATCAATTCTCCTGATGTCCTATCCCCTGAAACACACATTAACCTTAATCAGATTCCTAATAAAAATCTGTTACACAAGTAGCATTTTATACATAATAAGATGTCACTCTAAGCATTTTTTAGATATGGTGTTTTGTGTTTTTCTTAAATGTATTTTTGTAACACTTTAAGCATTTAATCTTAATTGGGTGAAATACCTTGGAAACCCTCAAAAGTAGACAAAATGGTCCCTGTGAAAAATGATAAAAATGCCTCTAAGCTAACTCTACTTGAGCACAGATGAAAAGTTGTATATTTGATAAGTGAACATTTTAGATGAATGTGTCATTAGGCAAATTGATCGTTATGCCAATTGATTCTGAGTACATTAATTTAGGCAATTTGACATTCTCCCCTTAAAGGTGCCTTCTCATTCTGAAATTCTATGATTCCTGACATGCACAACAAAGTCACTGCCCAAAACAGGGTTTGTTAACAAGAGTGGCAGCTTTTGCTTGGTTCTATCTATAAATGAGGTCAATATTTTTGATGTAAGGTAATACTTTTAACAATAACAAAATAATTGAGTAGTAACTATGGGCCAAGAATATACCTATATATTTTATATGTGTTTGTTCGATAAATACTTATTGGATATCTACTCTCTGCCAGGCACTTTTCTGAATGAACTCAGGTAATTCTCACCCTGACCCCAATCATCCCCAAATATGGCAGCATGTAGAGCTGGGAATTGAAGCAAAGACATGTTAAATAATTGCCTAATTAAGTGGTAGAGCTGGGATTTGAACCCAGGCAGTTTGGGTCAGTGCTTTACTGCCTCAGCAGATAAGCTCTGCTGATAAGTCATTAACCATGCTGCTTGAGGTGATTTTTCAAGTTGGTCAAAACACAAGGGCAGCTGTTGGGGATGTAAATGATACTCCTGTATGATTAAAAAGAAAATGTAAGAGTTGCTCCTTCTCAGTGATGGTATTGCTGGAAAATCTGATGTAATTGCTGGAGAATGGTACACACCTTCTCTGAATTTATCTAATATTTTCCAGGTCCTAAATTGAGATGAAAGAGATAACCTATCAAAAGAGGGAAGTGATAAGCAAGAAATTCCAGAAAAATCTTATTAAAAGTGTGATAGTATGACATGCTAATAAGGTTCATATTCCTTCTGTCTCCTGTTTATGGAGTTCGAAACTGTTTCTTCACCTCTCTACCCTAATACTTCTGTAATATATGGGAGTTGAATATTTGCAGGATGTGACTCCGGGGAGGACTTCTTTGCTAGCACTTTGAGCAAGGTTTCACCAGCAGGAGCTTGTGACAAGGATCATTTCTGTGTCTTTTATGCTGTTGAACAGGTGAGCGTCCAGAATAATCAGAAATCTACTACATTGGCTGGGCATAGTGATCCATGTCTGTATTCCCAGCACTTTGGGAGGCAGAGGCAGGAGGATCACTTGAGCCCAGGAGTTTGAGACCACCCTAGTAACATAAGGAGATTCTCTACAAGAAATGCAAAAACGAGTCAGGCATGGTGGCATGCACCTGTAGTCCCAGCTACTTGGGAGACTAAGGCAGGAGAAACACTTGACCTCAGGAGCTCTAGACTGTAGCAAACTGATTCTGCCCCTGCACCCCAGCCTGGGTGACAGAGCAAGACCCTGTCTCAATAAATAGATAAATAAATAAATAATCAAACAAGCTACATTGATACAATATCCAGCATTTGCTGCTAAACATCAGGCACAGTTCTGAACAATAGAAACAGTTTAGTCCCAGTATTATTGCTGACAGTACCTCTAGTGTCCTTACTCAAATAAGCAATCTTTTATTAGATGATAATGGCAAATCCTAATACAGTAAGTCTTCACTTAGCATTGTCCATAGGTTCTTGGAAACTGTGACTTTAAGTGAAACATCTGATAAGGAAACCAATTTTGCCACAGGCTAATTGGTATAAACAAGAGTCAAGTTCTTATGGCATATTTATGGTTACAAAAACATCACCAAACTAAATAAAGGCCAAAACACTACTAACATTAAACATAGAAATAAATGTGACCTGTATATACATTTAAGAACGATTAATAAAAACAAGTAAGATGATTATGTAAGTTCAAGGTGGTAGATGGACAGTGCGTATCGAGCATCTCAGGACACCAGGTGGAAACTGATCCTTGACAGGACACCATCCCCTTGCAGGGCGCACGTCACGCACGCACGTGCGCGCACACACACACACACGCGCGTGCACACCTACACACACGCGCGCGCACACACACGCGCGCGCACACACACACTCACTTGGATGGGACCATGTAGACATGTCCATTCACCCAACCCAGAGAAAACCTATGCAGACATGGGGAGAATGTGCGGACTCCACAGGGTTAATGGCCCTGGCTGGGAACTGATTTCTTTTTTCTCATCAACATTACAATAAAAGGACATTGAACAAAATGACATTATTTGAAGATCTGCTATATGTATAGTGCCGACATAAATTTGTTGGTAAATTACTAATTGAAAATCTAGAAAACCACAAAACAAAAAGGAGAAAACAAAGTCTCAGATTAGAATTATTTACAACTATAAAATTAGTATTGTTTGATTATTTGAGCTTAAATCTGTAAGATGAAGAAAAAGACAAGGAACACACTTTGGCATGGCTAAAAAAAATTTGCAAAAGGTAATACATACCTACAATGCAACTGACCCACTGGGAACAGTCTTTCCACAGAAGTGAAATGTCTTCCTGCACTCAGCTGGCGATAAGTTTATGCCCTGAAGCATGATTATAATGTTAACCTTGAAAGGTCCTAATGAAATGAGTTTGGGTGTCCCAGCCTATATATTTTTATATGCACTGGTGCATGCCTTGGAACATATCTTGATGGACTGTCAGCAGAATAGCACAGCATGTTTCTGAGATTACAGAGTGACCTATAGTCTCCACTCCGTAACTCCTATTTTTTCCCACATGATGCATATCTAAAAATTCAGCCCAGAAGGGAGAAATGACTTCTTAATGACAGTCTGTACATTATTGATGGGGCAATAGGGTGGTAAAGAGATAACCATAGGTGTCTTGTTTGCCAGTTGATTAACCAGAGTGAGTGCATTCCCTCAAGGAAACACGCTTTGCAGAAAACCAGTTATCCATTCAGTTTCTCACTACTAATGATATTGAAAATTTGAGATTCACCACTCCTCACCTTCTTTCCTCCAAACCTTAGTGGAGTCTGACTGTAAAGTGAGGCTGTGAATTAAGACATACATTTAAAATTGAGATGCACACATACCGCTTGGGTGAATAGAGTACTAGTAAGAACTTAGGTTGAGGTAAATGACAGAGTTCTATTATGTGTACTTCATAGTGATGACAACAGGTCTCCTTGGTGATCTTTCTAAGTTTTAAGGCAAGAGAGCTTCATATATCTGGAAGGGATAGAATGTTGCTATGGCTATTACATTTGTTTTAAATAAAATATTTAGAAATGAATAGTCTCTGGACACATGTATAGGTTAACACCTTAGTATTTGAGGGATTTTCTGGTAAAGCTCTGATATGATGGTGCCACTTTTCACAAAAACAGGGGAGATTAAGTTGTAGCTATCTAATCTTCTTGTATCAACTTTGGAATTAGTTTGGTAATAATAAATCAGCTATTTATTCTGTCTCCTGGAGGAAAAGATGTTCAACTTCTCTGGAATCCACTACTTCTTTACATAAACCAGCTCAGGATGACCTTCTGTTATACTACACAGGAACTGAATGTTGGGCAGAATTCTGTAGCGAAACTTTTTCACAATTGAAAACTTTGTATGTCTCACTCCTTTGAATGTGAGTGTCAGGCTGATAAATAGCTTGCATTCCTTATACTTAACTTCTCTGAATGGAATTAGAGATTTTTTTCCCCTCAGGGGCCATTATGAATTTATGAACCATTTTTCTTTTCTCTAATCTTCAGAGAAGAATCCACTTGTATGGAGAAGACTCCAAGGCAGTTGTCATTTTATGAAGCGAACCTAGTTAGTGCATATTAAACAGGAAAATTTAAATTTCTGATGAACTGTAGAACAAGGGCATATATATTTAAAGATGACTAAGCATAAAACCTTTTATTCTCCCTCATTGAAAATCATCTTTCCTGGCTTACATAAAACTCAAACTGTGAGATTATTTAGATATTAGTAATGTCTTCAAAAAATTCCATTAGTTATCATGTATTGGTAATGACATCTCCACACACCATTGCTGTCACCATTCTTATTACTCTTAACATCCTAAAAGAGTATTGAGTTAAAAATCTCCTGTGACTTCAGCATTTCTCCTCCTGGCTAATGCAAGAAACTCAGACAAGATTGAAATAAAAAAGGGAGATGAATTATTTAGCCTGCAGAAGAGAAGGCTAAGTGGGTTTGAGGATCATGAAGGAAATTTAATAATAGTCTTCATGTATGGAATAGATATAGTACAAAGATTGATGGCTAGGTATTCTCTACATTTACTGAGTTCATAATAAGAGGGAATAAAATAGAAAGCACCTAAAGTAGAAACAACAAAACATTTTCTGACATTGAAGTTTGTTGGATATTAATGTGTTCAGTTCATCATTCAATATTCATCAAGTATAATATGAGGTTGTAGTTGCTCAGGATGATATGGTTTATTTGGGGGTCTTTTTTTTACATGTATTTGTATTTCGTTTGAAATCATTTAGCTGGTCTTGTTTAGAGATAGAGCAACAAAGCAGAGAAAGTGAGAAGCTGATGCAAATGTTCACACAGACATAAAATGGGTTTTCCCATCACTCATCTCTAGAAGCACAGGAAAGGTAAATAAAGATGGGCACCCATCAATGGAATCACTGGGGCTCCCACATCTCTAGCTCTGTCTTTTAAATATAGCCCAACAATGCTGACTAACATCCTTGAGTTCTATTAATGATTTCCTCTTGCAGAGCTTTGGTGACCTTAGTACCATTCTAGTGTCTCTCTGCTGAATAAATGATGACCATTGATTCAGGCTAAGATATGCTCTCTCTAGTTTGCTACCAATGCCACACTAACCTGCTTATTAGTCAGTTTCGATTTTGACTTGATGGATGTCATCTTTCTACTCTATGTAAGACATTTATTCCTCTGACCCCAAATCTATGTTTGCATTAAGGTCATAGACAGTCCTTTCCTTCTGAGAAAAATCATTACTTATTAAGATCTTGAATGGTTAGAATTTGCTCTTTCAGTCAGGACAGAGTCTCCTTTTTGTTGAATTTGAGAAAAATATGAGTTGCAAGGCTTTTACATGGACATAAAACTGAACATCCTAACTGACAATTCACCAGTATTAATAATTGACTTCAAGCAACTATCATCCTCCCAAGAAACCTCTCCTCTTGTTGGCTATGCCCTTGGTTATCTCTATGGCTAGAGAATCGCAAGTCATTATCTTGGGACTCAACAGTTCATTCCAAAGCCATTTTTGCCATTTTCCAGTTGCAAATTAGGTCATCTTCTAAATATAGCCCCTCATTGGCAGCCTTTCAAATATGCCTTTCCTTTCTTCTCCCATTTCATTTAGATAGGTAGAAGTACTGAATTTTAAAACCACCTGTTATAGTTACTAGGGCAAAGATGACTATCTTAGCACTAATAGAACACTTAGTTTTTCATGTGACTCCTGTAAATAACTTGCAGCCAAGATACAGTTAAATAGCATGGACTTAAATGAGGCAGAGAGAAAAAAGATTAAAAATGTGTGGCTTTCTTAAGATGATGCCAATTCATTGATACTGTTCTATTCTTATTGCAGGAAAATATCTGAGTTGATTTAGTGAGAAATAAAATTAAACATTAAAATATCTACATAGGTATTAGACAATACTTTCATCCACTGTTGCTTGTTATTATATAGGAAACTGATAAACAATTTCAGGGGAAGGCTGGAGGAAGTGCTTTCCTCAGGAATCTGAGGTATAAGCAGGGTTGGCAGCTTGTCCAAGATCACACCGTGAGTGACATAGAGATTTGTATTTAAATAGGTCTGAATCCAAAATCTATGTGTTTTCCTCCATATTAATTAACTTTTATAGGGAATATAAAATTGTCTCACAAGTCCTTAATGCTTCAATTCAAAATTGCAAATGTGATGATGGTTCCTGTAATCATTCCCTCTTCTTAGTGACCTTTTGTCTCTTCACTTGGCTTCCAGTTTCCCATTTCTCTTGTGTTTGCGTCTTGCCTCACTGGCAACTCATTCTGTCTTCCAAACTTCTTGTTCTTGGAGGGGCCAGGCCTTAGTACTTTGACCTAGTTGTATTAAACATTTTATTCTTTTGGGGATCACCTGCAGTCTTATGGTTTTAAATGTTATCTGTGTCTAACGGTACTAAGTTTATATATATGCATTTTGGAATTTTACCCTGAACCCTAGACTTATACATTCAACTGCCTACTCAATATCTTCTGAGGGCTAATAGCCATCTCACATTCAACAAGTCCAAAACTGAACTGCTAACTCTGCCCTGCACAACTTGCTCCATTTCAGTCTTTGTCATCTACTGTTCTTCAGTGGGTTAGACCAAAGTCCTTAGAGTCCTATTTACTCTTCCATTTTTCTGTAATTCACACCTAATTTATTAGGAAATTGATTTGGCTTTGCTTCCAAATACTTCCAGAACTAGACCACACCTAAATATCCATACTGCTTCCACATCTAGTTTCACAGCACCACCATCCCTTGCCTGGACTGCCACTGTAGCTTCCCTACATTCTTCCAGCTCCTCCTCTTGCTTCCTGTATTCTGTTCCCAGTAGAGCAGCAAGAGTGATTTTGTTTCACTATGGATTATGGAATAGTTCTGCTCAAACTCTTCAAATCTTCTCAATATTTCTCAGAGTTAAAATTGTAATCCTTACAAAGCCCTTCAAGAATCTACCAGATTTGGCCCTCTGTTATCTTGCTGCATACATTGTCTATTACCCTCTCTTCCTTCTTTTGCTCCAACTACTATGCTGAAATTTCTACCTGTTCTTTACACCCCAGGCAGCTCCTGATTCAGAGCCTTTGTACTCACTCTTACCTCTGCACAAAAAGGTTTTTCAGCTTTAAGAGGAAGGAGCTGAAGGAGTTCTTTCCTCTTATGTCAGTGAGGCTGACCTCTATTACATCTTCCTTCCCACTCCTCCTTATGCTGCACTATTTTGTCTCCCTCATGGCTTTTATCACTTTCTAAAGTGTGATGTAATTCAATTATTATGTTTATTTGTTTTACATTTTTCTCTCCCCTCTAAAATGTATGCCCCACCAAGCAGGTTTTCTACTGCTTTGCTGTTGGATGAATTCCCACAGCATGGAACAGTGCCTGGCACACAATTGGAAGTCAATTAATATTTTGAGGAATGAAGGAAAGAAGGAAGGAAAGAAGGAAGGCTGGGAGGGAAGGGAAGAAAAGAGTGAGAAAGTAAAAAGGAAAAAGAAAAAGAGTTTGTTTCCTGTTATGGGGTCTACAATATATCTCTATTATATACAGTAATACCTTAGTTTCTGGATAATCTGTAGAAATTACTCTTTGGAATAATAATTTGCAGTATTTATACTGAGAACATCTTTGAGGGTGCATTTCTTGAAGGAATTGGATGTTAATAAAAAAAACTAGTTCATCATATCTAAGAGGAGCCTAAGGAAACATAAGAACTAAACGTAATGAATCCTGGATAGGATTCTGGAACAACAACAAAAAGTCAAGATAAAAACAAAAGAAATTCCAAGGTACAGACATTAGTTAATAATAATGTTTCAATAGTGGTTCATTGATTATAACAAGTATATCAAATTCCTATAAGATGTTAATAACAGAGAATGAGTTTGAGGGTGTGAGGTATACGGGAGTTTTTTGTACTATTGCGGAAATTTTTATGTAAATCTAATACTATTATGAAACAAAATATTTATTAAAACAATAAGGATGTTGGTTAAAAGGAATTGATTACAAGTTTTATTTAAAATTTTATTTCACCATTATTATTTAGAGTTTGTATGTGACATCAGTACAACTATTTGAAAAGTTTTCTGATGTAATTTTTTAAAGGATTATGAAAATAATTTGATTTTACATGTATCGATAAGTAATTTATGAGGCCATATTAGTACAGCATCACAGCAACTACCAATAATTAGAAGCATCAGAAATCCTTGATGATTTCCGACTCCCTTCCAAAATAAGAATAGTTTAATATTATTCCTGACCATCTGAGGAAATTTTAAGAATTATTCTTTTCCTTTTTTTAAGGGACTAGAAAAAAAGCATACTCAGATTTAGCCCCTATTTAGGTGAATTAAACTATTAAAAAATAGACAAATATATTAACATATTAGAAAATATACACTTAGTAATCTGAGGAAAACTTTGAAACTAAAACCAGAACAAAACCAATACAATAAGGGTGAAGACACAGAGGTTAGTTTAATATCATCGATGAGTATAAAATATACTGGAACACAGTCAGCTGTGTGTGCGTGTGTTTGCATGCACACATGTGAATGTGCATGATTTTGATTACAGAAGATAATATATTTTGCACAAACTTGGAAGAAAAGCAAACAATACTAGAGTTATTAAAGATAAAGTGTGTAGGCAACAGAAAAGGCAGTCTATGGCAGCAAACTATTGCATATAAGGACATGGAGGTATAAGGTCATATATTGCAAGCGTAATTTGCATAACGTTAGATAGCCCTTTGAGACTAAGGGATTGTTCTTATAGACCGTATTGTGAGAGAGACGGAGAGAGAGAGAGAATAGAGATACCACCTTGAGATGTGGTACAGATAACCTTGGGAGAAGTTCAAGATAGAATTTAAAAAGGCTAAAGAAAACATTGCTTTTTGATTTTGCATTAATATGTAAATTCAAACATTCTTGTTTGAAAATTTCTAAAATGCTGCAGAGGAGTTGCTCTCCTTGCTGATTCTGATCAGAACATGCTGGTTAATAAATCAAGTAACTGTATATTCACGTTGACCCATCTGTTCTAGTAATCCTTTATTGCAGCTGGAAGGAAGCCCCAACATCACCCCTATCTTTTACCTTGTTTGGAAAATTAGGGTGTTCTAAGCAGCCTTTCCTGACACTTACTTGCACCATGTGACCTCCCTATCACTCAGGAAGCAGTAGTAGAACTGTAAGACATGAAAGTCTGCCATAGTTTGTGTGTGTGTACTGGTCCTAAGAGGATGAGATGGAGGCTGAGGGTGTACAGGAACCGGAGGACTTTTTTCAACTCTGCATGGCTAATTCTTCCCTTTTGGATATATTTGTTGGCTGGGGATTGGGGGAGGGATGGCGGAAAGTTTAATTCACAGGCAAGTTGCACATACAGTAAGATCGACCTACTGGATTACTTTGGCGAATGAGATGAGTGACTTATTTTTTATTCTCAGTAACTGCCCTCCTGGGAATGAGCATTGGCCAAGAATTGTTGACCATAAGTTTGTGGTTTCTAGCTCAGGACTTCAAAACTGGGTGATCTTACTTTTAGATGCATTTTCACCCTCTTGAGCTCCAGACTTGTCATTCAGATTAGGTTATTTTAATTTAGGTAGAATACTTTATCCAATCCTGTTTGTATCTGAATAGGTTTTTGTTGTTTTTGCTAAAACAGTCTGTTTTCACTGGTACATATACATTATATTTTTCTTTGTCTTTCACTTTTAGATAAGTGCAGGATTGATGCACTGAAAGGGAATTGGCCAATAGCATAGATCGACTTCAACCAGGTAGGCTAAAGTTGTCGATGGTTGTAGATGTTAAGTAATGTTTTTACAAACCCTTATTGTGCATCAAAGCGGAAGTCCTCTTTTTCCTTGATCAATACATCCTTACTAAGTGTAGTAACATCCCTTAAATGTTTACCTATCCAGGTAATTCAGTAGTTTCTCAAGCCAAGCAACTTCCATAAGACTGCTTTCTGATGGATCTGAAAGACATTACTAGAATACTTACTGGAATAATGCTGTTATGTTTTTAGAATTTGTGAATGAACTTGGGAGCTAGAATAACAAATGAGCTGATGCTTCCTGTGACTGGAGCTCATAAGATCTACCTGTTGGAACCAGAACAACCATAATGTCCTCAGTTTGGGACATATTTAAGATCCTGGAGAGCCTTTACCAATCCCAGGGGGCCTCTATTTAGCCTAAATATTTCCATAACTGTGGGAACTCACCCTTAGATAGAAAGGATTCGAGATCTTCACCAGGCTATTTGTCTTGTATTGACTACTTCGGAGTTTACCGATATATGTACCTTTAAGAGTATGACCCAGAATGAACACACCCCTCCATTTGTCTGTATTCAGACTGAAATTATAACTTCCCTTTATTTAAATGATTTTCACTTTCTCTGACACCCCAGACCCACCCTGTACACCTCGAAGTGATGTAATCAACTGCTTATTGAAACTTTTCTCTATTCAACAAGTTTCCTTTAAATATTTCTTCTATGTAGCTAACTCATTGTCTGTTCCATTCCAGTCACCATTAGAAAGCTCCTGAGATTTGTTATTTATTTTTATCATCTTCTGTAATTCCTCCATTAAAACAGTAACACTGCAGACTAAGGTATCCCCACCGAACAGCAATGTTTCCAGCATCTAATATACACTAAACAAATACCTCTACTGTGAATAAATGAGAAATATATGGATGATACTCTTCCTCAGATTAATATCTGTGAAAGAATAATATACTATTATAATCAAATTCTTCTAAGATTTATTGAAAAATTGATAATGCCTGACATCAAAGGTATAAACACTGATTTATTCTCTTTGTTTCTCCTCATTATAATTTATGATAAGACATAACAGAACACAAAAATGGGTTATGCATGATGGTTGTCATTTTTTCCTTCTGTGTGCATGATTGACTTTTTTTAAATAAGGGAATTTTACCAAAGGCTATATGTGTGTATATTTTTTCTTCTACTCTGTTTCTGAAAAATGTCATTGAGATATTTTGTCTTCATTAAATTTGATAGATATTGTTTGTTTTATTAATTTTTGTGTTAAAACATTGAAGCCACCTGTGATAGAATTTTGGAGTCTGGCCAATAAGTTAGAATCCATTCGTCAGTACAAAGCTAGAGAATCAAATAGATTTCAGACCACAGATTTGGGCAAGTCCTCTATCTGCAATCTTCTTGATGGATTAAGATTTAAAATCACCCCCTTCAAACCACAATGTCTTTGTTCTATTTTGAAACTATAAAACTACCCAATTCATTTTTAGGATATATTCTTAAACCATATTCAGTGCTCTCTCTTCCTTCTGCTCTTTGTCAACACCTGTATTTTATTTGTGAACAATCCTGTCTCTACTTAAAGGTAGAAAAAATGTTTCTTTTCCCAACCAATAATTAACATAGCATTTTCTGTGAAACAGATGCTAAGTTAATATAATTAAATAAATTACACATAATTTATAATATCAGTAAAGTTAACATTGTACTATTTCTACTAAATTTATGCTTCTTCAACATGCTGCCAAGTGGCCAAGTCTATTCTTCATTGATTTCTTGTCAATCATTAAATATATATTTTACTGTTTCACTTTACCCCATTGTTCAGAATTCTCCATTTCAGCCATAATTTATTACTTGCTCCATGCTATTTAGGTCTGCTTGCCAGTTCTAAATGACCACAATATCATTTTACAGATATAATTTGCAATAGATAGAAAGATTAATACAGGTTCTTATCATTTGATCACTTTATATTGTCATGTTTTTGGATTAATGGTATATTGTATCTTATTTCACTAAGCTAAAATGAGTCTAATAAAAAATTATGGTGTCTAGAAAGTATGGTTGTAGTATTTAAAATAACCAAGATAATACATATCTAGGAGTCACATTTTCCCTTAATTGATCACTATAGAAACATTCTAAGTGAAGCTGTTGTTAAAGTGAAGTTTCTGTCAAAGAGCCTGATTTAATATGATATAATATGAATTACTGCCAGATATAAGTTGAAATTGGCTTTTCCAGAATCTTCTTGCCTTTTCTTTCTTCCACTGCAAAAAGATGTATAAGTATCTAATTGCATTTTTCAATTTCACATGAGCTTTATTTATTTGTAACTAGATAATTTGATAGAGATACCTGTAGAAATCACATTTTTCAATCTTGAGCAAATTCATTTGCTAAAATACAATATAAATATCAAATTGAGCAAAATTCAGTTGATATATTCTTCTTATAGTCAGAAGCTCAATAAGTATGAAGCCCATAAAAGGAAAACTATAGCCCTATTGAGAAGAAACGTATTAGATTAAATGATTGTTAAAAAGTGAGAACATTTAAGCAAGTAAAAGATGGTATGGAAAACATTTAGCAGGGATTAATAGAAGAAAGATGGGGCTGGGTGCGGTGGCTCAGGCCTGTAATCCCAGCACTTTGCGAGGCCGAGGCGGGCGGATCATGAGGTCGAGACCATCCTGGCTAACACGGTGAAACCCCGTCTCTACTAAAAAATACAAAAACTAGCTGGGCGTGGTGGCGGGCGCCTGTAGTCCCAGCTACTCGGGAGGCTGAGGCAGGAGAATGGCGTGAACCCGGGAGGCGGAGCTTGCAGCGAGCTGAGATCCGGCCACTGCACTCCAGCCTGGGCGACAGAGCAAGACTCTGTCTCAAAAAAAAAAACAAGAAGAAAGATGACTATCAGGCTTGACAAACTAATGAACCTTCATTAGGCAACAGAATCAATGAGTTTCTGACAAAGGTAAAGCAATGAGCTTAATTTGTTTACAGATTTCAAAGCCTCTTTAGCTTTACCATGTCATAGACAAGAACACAGTTAGCAAGTTATTTTTAGAGAAGTTATATCTATATATCTATATCTATATCATCTATATCTATATCTATATCTATTTTTTAAATTTTTTGAGACGGAATCTCACTTTGTCTCCCGGGCTGGAGTGTAGCGGCACAATCTCAGCTCAGTGCAACGTCCGCCTGCCGGGTTCAAGCAATTCTCCTGTCTCAGCCTTCCGGGTAGCTGGAACTACAGTTGCACGCCACCACGCCCAGCTAATGTTTGTATTCTTAGTAGAGATGGGGTTTCTCTATGTTGGCCTGGCTGGTCTTGAGCTCCTGACCTCGAGTGATCTGCCTGCCTCAGCCTCCCAAAGTGCTGGGATGACAGGCGTGAGCCACAGCTCCCAGACTTAGAGAAGTTACATATTGAGTGAAAAAATAGTGCACGATAATGAAGAACATTGAGACGCATTCCAGATTAGACAGGATGAAGAGCTAAATAGAAGGAGGGGCTCCATATATGCTCCCACACTGTCTCTGCTCACACATGTACTAACGGGAACAAAATTGATTTCTGGGGGGAAACTAGCATTGCCAATCAATAATATTGCCAAACAAATTATGAATAAATTGGATCTGTTACTGGCACTTGATATTCTTGATTTTCCACTACCTTTGAATTCCTTGGGAAATATGAAGTTTTATATCGATGATAGCTACATCTTTCAAGCCAAAATGGATTTCACACTAATGAATAATTAGAAAATTATCTCCAAATGACATGTATAAACAATGGCGGGTCACATCTTGACTGCTCTCCTTAAGTTATATACTTAGATAATATTTTCTCCTCTGTCTTCTTTACTTCCTGTTTTCCCACACCTACAAGTCCTGCTTATCACAGCATTGTATCTTACATATTCTGTATCAGCAAACCCCAACGAAATCACATTTTTACATTTTTACTTCAGTTCTGGGTCAGACTCCAATATTCTTGCAGTTCAATTACTTCAGCAAATTTCCAATGTAAGTTAAAATTTTATGTATCTAGCTCCCAAACTGGCTTCTTTTCCTCTAATTTCACTGGACTAATGGTATTATCCTCCAAAAGGTTATTTTTGATTCCTCTTTTTCCTTCACCTATCTGGGAGCTTCCTTAATCTTTCTATACTTTTTAAACTTCCTTTTTCTCTATGTTCATTTAAGCCTCTAAAACTTCTAGTCAGTATCATTACAAGTAATGCCAGCTTCTAATTATGTATTTATTCTTCAAACACGCATTGTGCTAGTGATTTTATAAACACTTTTAAAAATAATTTTTGTGATGCTCAGTCAAGGAAGGTATGACAATGCCTATTTTACAAATAAGGGACAGGAAACTCAGAAAGGCTAACAAACTTGCTGAAAGTCACCTAGTTAGTGAGAGGAGGACCCGGGATTCAAAACTCTGATTCCTAATGCCACTTTTTTTTCAAAATTTCTCATAATTATTTCTTCTCTATTGTCCTTCCTTTATTTAGTATTTCTTTTATTGTTACAAAACTATTTTTAAGTGATTATTTGGCTAGAAATTTAAATCTCTTAATTCAGCCTTTGTCTATCATCTATGCTGCTTTCTGGATAAAGTCTAAACTCCTTGGCATGTCATATAAAACTTCCTGTGATCTGGCCTATTTGTCCTCATCTCTCCCTATTCCAACCAAACAACTCAAGCCATACTAAACTATAAAGTTCCTTTATGGCAGATTCTTTACCTGACTTTCACGCTGTTACTGCTCCCTTGGAATTTCCTCCTCATTGTCCACTGGAAGGTGTGCCATCATTTCATCTTGTTCCTCATATTCCATTATTTGTAAAGTTCTTTCAGGATAGGGCTATCACTTATTTCTTTGATCCCAGTGGCCAACACAGTGATGTTCAGTAAGACACTGCTGATTTAATATATGGATATGTCCTAGTGATTTCCCTGTGCCTTAAATGTATACATTTTCAATAATTTAGCTTTTATTTATATTCTAAACTTTAAAAATGTTTTGTTATATATGTTCCTATATAATTTCCACTGTAATGTATACAAATTTGTGTAGCCTGAATTTTTCACTTAATCTTATGTCACAAAGATATTTCAATATTTTAAAACATTTTTTACAATTATGTTTAGGCAGATGCATAATGTTACCTCTAGTTATTATGATTGACTATTTCTTTGTTGTTGAATAAAGACAATTGCAATTTTCCTCATTATGGATAACACTATTATAAATACTAGGGTGTGAATAGTTTTTAAAAATTAATCTTGTAAATATTTTGCTTTAGGTACGTACCAAGCAATAGGATTAGTGGATCATGGCATTAATTTTTATATGGCTTTAGAGAAGGGGTCAACAAACTATAGCCTATGGGACATTGTCTGTTTTTATAAATAAAGTTTTATTGTAAAACAAAGAAACCTTTCATTGCTTTCAAAGGGCTGAGCTGAATAGTTCAGCCTATAAAGCTTAAAATATTTACTATCAGGCCCTTCACAGACAAATTTGCTAAGCCCTGTCTAGAGACATATTACTTGAATTATTTCTGTGAGACAGTTTTCATTACCAACAAAAAGTGAGTGTTGACCAATTTTACTATTCTTTCATCAGTGGTGGGAATTATGGTCATAGTAAAACATGTAGGAATTGCCTTTTCTCCATCATGGTCTCGCAATTTTGTACTAAGGGTGAGATTGAGAGATCTAGATTCTAGGTAGGGAGATCTGTACCAAGGGACCCAACCAAGGGACCTTTCAGGGCTTAGAAAATTGCCCTGAAGTTTTATTATGTGTATTATTCTTCCCAAAAAAAGTCTGTTACTTTTGGAGTCACCATTAACACGTCAACAATGGCCAGGTGCTTCCTACCTCTAACTAATGAGTTTTGTGGCGATCACACACTCAGCTTATTTGCAATGCCAACAAATCCAAGAGAAATGCAATGTAAGAGCCCTAAGCCATCAGAGTTTGTTACATTATCTACTTTAGTATGTTGAACTGTTGCAGATGTTTTGCCTTCCAAGAGCCCACTTTAATATACACAAAGGTGCCTTAAAGCAAAATTTAGGTTATTGCATAAAGGTCTGCTGACTTGCTTAAACATGGCATTATGCTGAGATTGCATGCCAGGTGCAAAGGGGCTATCACTTTCCATCATTTCTGTGTTGCAAAATCAAGTAACATGGGCATATTGTAGGATAGATTGTCTTCTTGTAATACAATGTGACCCAATTTGCCAAATAAAAATATAATGAAAACAGCAGCTTGTAGCAACACCTAAAATATCTTCTGAGTCATTATCTCTTTAATGAAAAGCAGCACTGGACAATTTCAACACAAATTGTAGTTTAGCATCTCATTAACTGAATAATGGCTTATACACACCATGCATTTTTATGTACCTGAAGGGTTGTAAAATTGTACACCAAAATAAGTCAATAGTCCATCTCGTAGCCATCCTCAGATGACAATTAAGATGTTTCTGTCCTTCATTATTTCACAATAATAATTTATTTATCTTCCTCAGATATTAAGTATACCAGAATAAGAGATCCAAGGAACATGCTTACTACATTTGTGGGTATTTAAATAATTTGTCTCACTGTGGATTGTATGGATATTTGATTCTGATTTGCCAGTTGACTAGCATATTTCTTTCTGAGGAGACTTAGTGGGCCTAAAAGTAAAAGAGGAGCTGACTTTGAGTTAAAAAAAAAAGGCCTCCCAGAACACAAATCACTACTGGGCATCCCCTAGTGCCAATAAAACAAATCTTGCAACTTTTTAATTGAAGCCTACTGAGACCAGTATGTCCCTCTTTTTTAGTTCATTTAAAACATCTCCCTCCATAACTGATATTTTCCTTTCCGTAATCAAGTAATTAGTAGGCTAATTTCACTTCTTTTATACAAACTTTGTATTGTGCTCACCAGCCTGGTTCTTTCACCCTGACAATCCTGGGCTATTGGGTCTGGAATGGCTGCTCCACACCAGGCTTGAATATCTGCAGGCACTTTCTTCCCAATTCACACTGAGCTAGCAATCAATCCCATCTGTTCTTTATCATTAGCAATTCACAATGTACCCAAAGCCATTCTTCAAGTAACGTCGTAAACTTTCAAGGCAGCTTTCTGCATGGATATAGAGAAATAGACATATCTGTATCTATCTATATCAGCATCTATATCTATACACAATTTTTTATACTCTGCAATTCTCACGTAGAATTTGAATACTAACAATACATAGGCATCTGGAAATAACTGTTTGTGGACAAATCTCATTTGTATATACTGATAGGCTTGATGAGAAAGAAAATGGTTTTCTATCAACTTTATCATTCTCCATGAAATAGCATCTTATAATTGTTTGATGTACCATATTTATGATATTGATAAACGTGAATAAGTTATTTGCTAAAGCACTTATAGATCTAGACCAGATTATCAGTTAGGTGTTAACATTCCTTGATTTTTGCTTTGAGTAACTGTTCATTGGCTTAGTGTTCTTGTATGTGATAGGTTGTCAAAGTAAAGAACAATCAGTACTAAATTTCTCACAGTCCATTTTGTTAGGGTATCTACAATCAAAGATAGCAGTATGTAAAATAGCTATTGTACTACATGTTTTTTCAAATAAAAACAAGACAACACTAAATTTAAGAAGCCCTATAAAACAGCATTTTCTTGCTTTACACTATAATTGAAAATAAACTCCCTATAATATTTACTTTTTACTTTAAAATATGAACTAGGGCCGGGCGCGGTGGCTAAAGCCTGTAATCCCAGCACTTTGGGAGGCCGAGACGGGTGGATCACGAGGTCAGGAGATCGAGACCATCCTAGCTAACACGGTGAAACCCCGTCTCTACTAAAAAAAATACAAAAAAAATCTAGCCGGGCGAGGTGGCTGGAGCCTATAGTCCCAGTTACTCGGGAGGCTGAGGCAGGAGAATAGCGTGAACCCCGGAGGCAGAGCTTGCAGTGAGCTGAGATCCGGCCACTGCACTCCAGTCTGGGTGACAGAGCAAGACTCCGTCTCAAAAAAAAAAAAAAAAAAATATGAACTAAGCTGAACTGTCATAAATTCATATAAGAATCGATCTATTGTGTGTGGTATCAAGGCATTTTAATTAAATATTTTGTCTCTTACAATGAACTCTGGCAACTTTCACAGGCGAGTACAAATTTCAGAGAAATACAATCATTTAATATCTTTAATATATCTCAAAGAATACTTAATACTTACTAATCTTAAATCCACCTCCAAAGTCTCTGAAATTGTTTTAATCACAATACTATATTTATTTTCTTAAGAGATTTAATAACTTTTTAAAAACTACCATTGCTTATTTTAATGTTTTCTTATTATACCATTTACTAGTGTATAACAAGACGTCCTCAGTTTTAAAAATAATTTCAGAGAACTGCATAAGCTCCTTGAAACCATAGACACTGAAGTATGAAAAAATCCAGAAAGTATATAGTTTATGCAAATTATATTTTTATTTCTTGTTAAGATACTCCTAAAACAAGTATTGACTTTAATTTATAATATTTCAATTACAATTCTGTGCTAAACATGGGAATTTATTAACCAAACTTTTCTATCATTGCTAACACTTGAGTCTTCAATATTTCGTGGTAAAAAGAGAACAAATGTAAAAGCTCTTGAAATAAGATCTAGGAATTTTTAAATTACGTCCTTTGCATAATCATTGAAGCATCATAATTGGAACCCTTTAAAGTCAATTTATGTAAATAAAAAATATAAAAGCATAAAATAATAATAAAGTTTCTAAAGTCTCTATTGCTTATTTAGCTTCAGGGGATAAAGCAGATTTGTGTATATTTTCTTGAATATACCATATTCTGCCCATTGTGTAATTTTTAGCATGTATTTTCTTCTTCGATCTTTTAGATAGTTTAAAATATTAAGCTTGAGAAAATGTGATTTGAAAGTTCAGTGGGATCTGTGACCAAAATTGTCTCTTAGAGGCAGTGGGTGCTACGCATTTGTCCCAAAATTCCATTAAGAAGGATGAAATAGACCAGATAAAAATGGAACAGAGTAATAGAGGGAGCATATCAGGAGGCTGTAGGCTTTGCTAAGACACTCAAAGATAGACAAAAAACAGTTTGCCCTGACATTCTCCTATTTATTTCCAAGTTCTAATAGAGAGAAGGGAACACATTGTAATTTTTTTTACAGTTAGTGACATTTTTGTTAATTGTATTTAATGAAAAACTCTTGCCTCTTAGCCTTGATTCAAGCTAGTCATCCAGTCTCCAAATTTTGAATTATATGATTCATCTCAATCCTTCTGTTTCATATTTAGTCACCAAAAATTGTGTATTTTTCTTTCAATTTTTATGTCTTATTTAAGATTTTTCACTTTATTTTTATTGTGAACATCCTAATCCACAATTTTATCACCTGATACAGAGATGAATCAAAGAGCTTCCTATGTGTTCTCTCTAACTCCAGTCTTCTTCATCTGATCCATTCTACATGCAACTGACAGAGGAAACTTCCTTAAATCATTTTTTAAATTGTGTCATTATCTACTCACCCTTCACATTGAATTTCAAGAGTACACCTTGTAATGTTTCTCTCCATTCAAATAAGCATATATCATATGCTTTCTCAAATATAACTTTAGTTAAGTTATATCAGCCTCTACATATCTGGGTTTTGATATCTACTATGCTTTGTTTACATTTGGTGTTTGAATTGAGCTTTAAAGACAGAGACTGTAATGCCATTACTAGAAAATACTAGAAAATTTTCAAGTTGATCTTTCCTTGATAGACACAGTGGCTGCATTGGTTGTTCCCACAACTATAATCTAGCTTTTGATTTAACATCAATATCTATTATTAATCTATTTATGATCCAATAAATTCCAAGACATAGGTATATTTCAGTATATATTGAAAGAAACCAAATTAAAGATTATGATGTGGTTACAAATAAATCTTGATAGGAAGGAATTTTTTCCCCAATTAGCCAAATGTTAAATTATCTTCTCTTTTTTTATAGGTGATTTTACATTATAAGACAGGGTTAAGTACCTACTACCTAAGCTCTGAAATAGAGTAAGTCTGGATGTATAACTGAATCCATTTGAGTTCAGATTTTTATAGTTAAGCACATCTTCATGAATACTCTTCTTTTGTAACTTTAAGAAAGAGTGGATTAAGATAAAAATAGAACTGAATAATCAGGATTAATGAATACTCTTCTTTTGTAACTTTAAGAAAGAGTGGATTAAGATAAAAATAGAACTGAATAATCAGGATTAATTTTTGTTGAAAATTAACCTAAACATATCAAATACATTTCTGTTGTGGATTAAATTGTGACAACCAAAAAGATACACTGAAGTCCTAACTCCCATACTTAGGAATGTGATGTTATTTGGAAATAGGGTCTTTATAGATACAATCAAATTAAGATGAGATTAAATTGGATTTGGGTGGGCCCTAGTTCAGCCACTGGTGTCTGAGAGAAATGTGGACACAAATTAGACTGTAGACAGACATACAGGGAAGAAGACCATGTGACAATATAGGCAGAGATTAGAGTGATGCATGTACAAGCCAAGGGATGTCAAGGATTGCCAGAAAACACCAGAAGCCAGGAGAGAGGCATGCAAGACAATCTCAGAGTCCTCCATGAGAAATCCATCTTGCCCATTCCTTAATTCTGACATCTAACTTCTAGAACTCTCAGAGATAAATTTCTGTTATTTTGAGTCACCCGGTTTGTAGTACTTTGATACAGTATCCCTAGAAAATGAAAACAATGTTTAAGTGTAGTAAGTACTAAAACATCTATCTATCTATCATCTATCTATCTATCTATCTATCTATCTATCTATCTATCTATCTATCTATCTATCTATCTATCCTGTATCATCATCTGTCAATCTATTTGAATTCTGTTACTCCATCTATCCATCCATCCTAATAAAGAGTACAAATCTTAAAGCCAGTGAAAGCCAAGTTTCAAGATTTTCAGTGAGTTCTTAGTTTTTCAAAGCCTCAGTTTTCTCATCTCAAACATGAATAGGTTTTAGGAGTAAATAAAATTTACAACAATACCAGAAACATTAGAAAAGGATCAACAATTATACACACTGAGAAAGACATATATATGCAGAAATATATATATATACACACACACACACGTATACATCACACAGTATTGTAGCATCAATTATTAGTTGTCTGCCCATATCCCCGGTATTTTTTTTTTCTTTTTTTTTTTTTGAGATGGAGTCTCACTCTGTGACCCAGGCTGGAGTGCAGTGGCACAATCTTGGCTCACTGCAACCTCTGCCTCTGGGTTCAAGCAATTCTTCCTGCCTCAACCTCCTGAGTAGCTGGGATTACAGGCATCCACCACCATGTCTGGCTAATTTTTGTATTTTTTAGTAGAGACGGGGTTTCACCATATTGGCCAGGCTGGTCTTGAATTCCTGACCTCAGGTGATCTACCTGCCTCGGCCTCCCAAAGTGCTAGGATTATAGGTTTGAGCCACGATGCCCAGCCCCATGTTATCTGTATTCATTAGCAATAGATTTCTGGATAACTTTGTATTTATCTACAAATATTTATATATATATATACAAGCATTTAAGTGGTTTTATAGCAGAAATTGCTGGTAGCCTCTGAATATCCACACCCTCCTTTCTTTAGAGCTTCACTTGAATACATAAAACTCTAGAATAAAAAATAAGTTTTCCAACTGCTAAAACTCAGAAGTTGTGACCATAGAACTACATCTGGGCCATTGAAATACTCGTCAGTTTGTTGCATTGACTTCCAGTCAGTGTGCTTAAAAGGAGACTGCACTTTTTGTTGTCATATTATATCCTATTTGCTTGCATGTGAACGCGATGACTGGAGCTCAAGTAGTTGCCTCATATCGGGTAGAAACTGCATAATGAAAGCTACATTCTCTACTGAGATTGGTAGAGCAAAAGAAAGATTACTCAATTATAGTTTCTGTAGTAGGTGGCTAATTCTAAGAGATGTCTGTGTACTAATAACTTGAGAATATCTAAATCTTAATACAAAAGGTCTCATATAAACAATGAAACATATAAATGAGTTAAATAAAGGAACATTCTGTAAGTGCACTCATATTTACCTATTAAGTCCTCCACATTTGTAACTTGGGCCCTGATGAAGATGCAACCTTCAAATCAGCCCCAAACTTCAGGTCCTCAAACATTTTGTAGATGAGAGAGAGAAATGTTCTTTAGGCAACAATTGCACCAATCTCCAGATTCCCGAGTAGTGCATATAAAAGTCAACAATATGCACAGTTAACTTTAAGAGCCTTCAACCCACTTCAACTTCTCGTTTATCTGGTTAATCAACTACCAAACCCCTTGTCTAGGAACTAGCACTGGCTCTTCAGTTGGCTGGTGAGGGCAAGTTCTCAGGGATCTTGGAAATGGATCTCTTTTGACTTTGATTTACTATGCATTGGTCTGCATTTTATGTTTTCCAGTACCATTCACTGCTTGTGAATCATTGGCAGCAAGCTCTGTCTTTTCCTCACTCTGCTTTTAACTGATTTTCTCTTTATGAAATTTTGGGATTGTCTATTATAAGTTCATAGAATTAATTGTGGCCTTTTCTTGTTGTTCCCCACCTCCTCACTGTATTTGTGTGCAAAATCATAATTTCTCCATGTCATCTTATGGGGCTATAGTTGTTAATTGGAAGGGCCTACTTGTTGATCTCAAAGATTTATGTAAGAGAAGAATAACTTGTGGAAAGAGATCTTCTAAGGCAACTGTCTGTCAAAGAAAAATGTTCTGCATTGTGTTTCATTCTTCCTAAGACACATCTCTGTAATAAATACACAGTAAGATCAAAAGCATGATTTGTCTTTGGTGCTAGGGCATGGCCAGAGGTCATATCCATGGGTATGTTTACTTTATGCTCCATTCATTCATGTACATTTGTGTTTAGCCACATGCTCTATGCTAGGCAATGAGATGACCCAGTGTGTATTGATAAATGTAAATTCTAGCAGTTACCTTTGAACATTGTCAATTATTAGAAGCAATTGAACAACAAAAAATTATCCCCATGGCTGGATAATAATAAACACAGTAAATAAGTTTGCCTTAAACAAAAAGAAAGCTCATTGACTGACCATCAAATGTCAATCAATAAACTATGTTCATCAATTGTTACCTTTTCATGTATTCTACCAAGAGAAAACTATCTACAGAACGTTTCTTTGAATTGCCTTCATCTTGGAAAGACAACAGAAACAACAATAATAACTGTAAATTATGTTTCTCTGAGATTCTTATGATGTCATATTTTCCATTAAAATTAGTTTAAAATAAGTAATTTTATACTCACAGCCTTTAAAACTCAAAGTGCTTTCATAAAACTTTTAATTAGCTATTTTATATGAGAACAGCTTAAAATGAGACTGTAATTTACAAATTTATTTTTATATTTAACGTTTCATTATATAATATGTAGATATAATATGTAATGACATATTATGTATAAATATAACAATATTTATTACTGTATTTTATTATATTAGATATGTTTACATTAATAAATTCTTTTTGATATTAATAAAACTTCAAACTTTTTTGATATTAATAAAACTTCAAACAATGGTAATATAATGAGAAAATTTGTGAAACAGTGATAAATTCATCCCTGCTCCCGAGGTCAAATCTTCCATTGGTTCCTGAACTCTTCATTGTTATTATTATCATCATTATTATTATCATTATTATTATTTTTACAGACAAGATCTTGCTCTGTCACCCAGCCTAGAGTGCCGTGGCGCAATCATAGCTCACTTCAGCCTGAAACTCGTGAGCTCAAGAGATGCTCCTGCCTCAGCCTCCCAAGTAGTCAGGATTGTAGGCACATACAACCATGCCTGGCTAATTTTTAATTTTTTGTAGAGACAGGGTTTTACTATGTTTCCCTGGCTAATTTTGAACTCCTAGTCTCAAGTGATCCCCCTGCCTTGGCCTCCCAAAATGTTGGGATTACATGTGTGTGCCAACTCACCTGGCCTGAACCCTCTAAAATATTAGTATTTGTCTTTTCAAGAACTTTATTCCAGCAATTATGTTTCCCTTTTTCCTACATTATTATATTTTTCCCTTTCTGTTGATTATTTTATGTTTGAAATTTTTTAAATTAAAAACATAAAACAAGGTTCCTTGATTCCAAGTTCCACTCACATGACTTTCCATTTTTCAGCTCTCCTTCACAGTAAAAGTTGATAAAAGTGATAGTTTCCAAAAGAGAGATGCAGTAGCACCAATACATCACCTTCTGTTCTCTCTGCTAGTGACTTGTAACTGGCATTCCTCTCATTACTTCATAGAAAACATTCTTTTTAAGAACATCAGTGACCTTCATTTTGGCAAATCCTATGTTCAAAACTTTGTTCTCATCTTATTTGATCTCTTGGAAATATTCAGCAAAGTTGACATCCTGCTTGGCTTTCAGACTACAGTCACAGTTCCTCCTGTCTCACCTGCTGCGCAGTCTCAGTCTTCTTGGCTTGTTTCTCTTCTTGTGGATGTCTTCTAAATCTTAAAGTTTCCAAGTGTTTGAACACAGTCTCATGTCTTTTTCTGTCTATACATTGACATCTTGATAATCTAAGGCAGCCTCATGACTCAGAAGTACCTGGCATGCTTCTGACTCCCAATTTTACATTTAAAACCCATGGCAGCTCTCATTATCTACCTGCCTATGAGGCATCTCCAGTTAGATTTATAATAAGTTTTGCAAATATGGTATTTTTCAAAGATAACTGTTCATTCTTCCTTATCCTACACCTCATTTCTAAATGTTCCCTTTCACCAGTCTTCTGCATCTCAGTAAATGCCACACTGCTCTGTCCCCCTTTGATCAAGTCCAAATTCCAGAAATCATTATTATTCCTTTCCTTGTTTCTTCTGTCACTTGGAACTGCAACTCATCAGCAAGACCTGTTGACTCTGCTTGCAAAACTATCTTGAATGATCTATTTCCCACTACTACAGGTACTATGTATCTGTTATCTCCACTGTTACCACCTTCATCCAGGCTTCTATTATCTCTTTCCTAACCCACTGCAATTGTCCCCAAGTGGTCTTCCTTACTTTCACTTGTGTGCTGCACTGTTTATTGTCTTCATGGTAGGTTGATTCCTTTTTAAAAAAGAGTAGGTCAAATGATATATTTCTTCTGCCTGAGAATCTCCAGTGGCTCCTACTGCACATACATCAAATTCCCAAAAATCATGATAAACTACTTCCTGGTGTGACCTTGTTTATCTTTCACTCAGTTTGTACAATATCCTTATACCCTACAGGAGATTTGTATATTTGATAATTCAAAATAAATCTAGAGGGAGTACATGTAGGGTGTAATGATATTATATCCTTATTCAAAATTGTACCCTCCTCAAATACACATACCTAACTTACTTTACCAGTGATCTCTATGTCAACATTGTGTTTTATATTTTGTAAAGACAGTATTTCTATACTGTCTAAAATTATCTTGTGTGTGTGTGTATATATATGTATGTATATATGATTTTTTCTATTAATTCTAAATAGAATACAACTTTCAAGAGAACAGCTTGTCTTATTTATCTCCCTATTTAAGTTCCTTTGACAGTATCTTGTATATAATAGATGCTCAACAAATGTTTGATGAATGAGTGAATAAACTTAAAACTATGGTTTACAAGAAATACTTAAAAAGGTTTCTCATGGCTATTCTGCCCAAATCCAAACTCAGAGAATACAAATCAGTAGCTGTCATTAAAATAATCTAATGAGATTTCAAATGAAAAAAGAACTGGCCTGTATGTGTGCATGTGTGGCCTTAAGATTGGGATATAAATTTTGACTTAAGAGAGAAAAATGTATCTAAAAGTCAAAACTGTGAAAAGGTCAAGGTCAAGTAGTTTTTTGGGGTGTCTTTTCAAGTAAAATTTGGATGACCACAGGGAGGGTTACTACATAAAGGATTTAGGCTTAGGATAGATAATTAAGCTACATACTTTGTAAGAACCCCTTTATACACAGGAGCTCCCTCCTCATTGGTTATCATAATCCAATGTGGCATCAAGTTACCCTGAAAAACAACACAAGTAATCTAATTGAACATATTTTATTTTCCTCACAAGCTGATGAGTTGCTCAGGGTACTGGTAATATATTTTAGACCTCTCAATGATGTGCCAAGGCTTACATAGTTTACAAGAAGTCTAATAATTCCTGAAAAAAAAATTTATGATCCAATCCCATTTTTCTATTGTTTCCTAATTCTTCATATAATCACTGCATTACTTTTTGAGGAATGTTAAATAAGTGTTATTAGGAGACAAAGTAAAAATCATCTTACTACTAGCACTGTTACCTTTTTTCCTGAGAAGATACTTTTTGTTTTTTTGGTTATGGATGCTGTGTCACCTTCAGCACATGACCATATGCATCAGAAAATGTAGGACATAGTAAGGATTTTGGTATTGTAGGGGAAAGAAGGATATTCTCTCTAGCATCCTAGGTTCAATAGCTGGGTTTATAAAATAGTTGGCTCTATAAAACAAACTGACAACAGGAATATTAACAGGAGAAAAAGTATACAAATGTATTACTTTTTAATATTATATGCATGGGAGCATCATAAGAAAAAAAGCGAATTCCCAAAAAATGTGATGAGATCTGAGAGTTTATCTAGCATCTCAATAAGAGAATGGGGAGGGGATGCAGGCTGCTTGTGGAAGAACAAATGATTTTGAGGAAAAACAAATGGGCCCTCAGAAGACAAGAGAGGAGATATGATAGTCTGTGACAATGTTTTCACTTCTCTTGGTTTGTAGTTTAACTTTGAAGCAAGGAGGATAATAATCCCTCCCTAGAATTAATCCCCTCCTTGTTCGGGAGCTGAAACCACCTTTCTAAGACAAATGAAAGGCCACAAGTTTAGGATTCTGAGAGGAGTCTGGATTCTGGTAAAATGTAGGTATAATATCTATAGTCCATTACTGCTCAGGAGTCATGTGGCCAGAGGTCACAAAATTTGTGACTTCCCCAATTGCTCCTATAGATAGCATCAGTATTGTAGAACTTAAGATTGGTATTTAGACTTTGGCCTTCAAGCAACTCATTGACCCCACCCAGACTCATCACTCAACTATTCCTGTGGTCCCCCACCCAGAGGTGGACTCAGTGCACAAGGACCATTTTCCACATCCCTATGATTGCACCCCCAACCAGTCATCAGCGCTGGTTCTGTGTCCCCTGCCCAACAAATTATCCTTGAAAACCCCTAACTTCTGAACCTTTAGTGAGACTGATTTGAACAATAACTGTTTTATGCATGGCTAGCCTAACATTAATTGAACTCTTTATTTACTGCAATACCATGGTCTCAGTGAATTGGTTTTGTCTGTGCAGTGGGGAGAAATAACCTGTTGGACAATTAAAATTGGGGAGCTTATTCGGGGCTCCTCACCTGTGATGAGTCAATCTTCCCTGGTTGATGAAATCCCTAAGGAGGAGATAACTGAGTTTCTCTTGGAGGTTCTGTCTTTAGGCAAATAAGGGGAGTTTGGAGAGCCTTCCCCAGCATTTGCTGTTTTTCAGGTGTCTTTGCCTCAAAATAATCAAAATACCTAAGCAGCATATTTTTGGGTGGCATATTCTAGTCCCCAATAGTATTCATTGCTCAATAGTCAAAGAGCAAGCATAACAACAATTTTGCATAATATCATAATATACAAAGTGAGAGAAAAGTGAAAAGTATAGAAAACTCCCCCATGAATAGCACAGTCTAAAGACAGTGGATAAGGAACCTCTAATGGGAGTACTTTAATAGTGCTGAGTGCAAAATGACAAGGGACAGAATTACAATTACGCTGAAACTCATCTAAACTAGTTAGGGTAGTTACTCGGAGCCCGGGAACTGAGGTCAACCTGATAGGGTTTGAGTCTTTGTTTCACCACTTAACTAGCTGCAAGACAAGTAACTTCACTTTTCTCATTTATAGAACATAATGATGGCTTTGGGAAGGAACAAATAATTCCTATAAAGTACTTATCAATGTGCTTAATGAATCATAAATGGCCCAAAAGTGGTAACATTTCTAATTACTATGTGTTGCATGCTTTACAAAGGCCTTCCTAAGCCTGCTACCTTTACCTCTTCTCTAAGTGGCTTTTTTTCTTGTACCAATAGAGTATAAAGAGGAAATTGTAGAACTTAACATCAAAAAATTAGGATAGAGGAAGGAAAAAGAAGAGAAAACAAAGGTTCAGGATAAGAAAGTATGTCTTATGACTACAAAGTAATGAGGTTGATGACTTTTTTCTACAGCAAATTTAAGGGCAAATTCTTTTTCTTTTTAAAAGGCAAATTCTTAAGAGGAATTTAATTCCGAAACTGCTCTGAGCAAAGACAGTGGAATGGAATAAATTGTGTTCCCCCAAGGGAACTCTTTGAAGTAGAACACTCCCTTAGGTTGTGTATCCTATAAAATTTACTAAAAAACCCCTCACTTGTTATTTCATAGGCAATATAATCATTAAAATTACATTAGAATAATTTTTAAATAGAAGTGCACACACACATGCATGCACATATGGGCACACTCACGCACACACTCTTCTATAGTAATTGCAGAAATCTTTATCAGAAGGCAGAGTTCAGGGTTTAGATGGAAGCACCTTTGATGTTATGGAACAGAATCAAATTACACTGTGAGCTTTCAGTTTGGCCCCATTCAAACAACAGTTTTGATATTTTAGGTCTGTTCAACAAACATTTATTGAGTTTCTCTTCCACGCAGGTGTGGCAGTAGGTACAAAGGGAGATTAAACAGAAAAATCAATTTTTATCTAGTTCCTCTATGATCCAGTGAGTAATCAGACACATAAATAACTAAAACAATGCTGGTGAGGGATTCTTCTGACAGAAATGAGAAATATGTGACAAGACAATGCAAGGAAAGGAGACAATCATCACGCCAGTAGAGAAGGACTGAAGGTTTCCTTCAGAAGTGTAACTTGAGCTCTCCCTTGAAGAATGGACAGAATGCTGGTAGGTGGAAGGAGTGAGAGAAAGGCATCCGAAGCAGCAAATTTTAAAGAAATAAATATATCTCCCTTGAAGCCTTTGTCCTCTGGCAACCTTCCCTCTATCTTTGATGCCTTTGGGTGCTAATTCCAGATTACTTGTTGCCCTATTACAAGAAATCTACCCACTAACTGACTCCACCAGTCCCACATTGATTGTAACTAAGCGATAAGTAATATTTTCTTTCTTATTTATTTATTTATTTATTTTGAGACAGAGTCTCACTCTGTTGCCCAGGCTGGAGCATAGTGGCACAATCTTGGCTCATCACAACCTCCGCCTCCCAAGTTCATGCCTTTCTCCTGCCTCAGCCTCCCAAGTAGCTGGGACTACAGTGCCTGACACCATGCCCAGCAAATTTTTTATATTTTTAGTAGAGATAGGGTTTCATCATGTTAGCCAGGATGGTCTCCATATCTGGACCTTGTGATCCTCCCTCCTCGGCCCGCCAAGTACTGGGATTACAGGTGTGAGCCACCGTGCCCGGCCAGTGATTAGTGATATTTTCAAATGATTGAATTGCCCATGAGTAGATGGTCAGAGACAATATTGAGAGGTAGACTTTCAGTTCTGAAGAAACTGTGGACCTAATATGAACAAAAATACCTATAAATGATGCTGGCAAGAGCCCTCGAAGATCAGGAAAGATGTACATCTCTCTATCATCTGATATTTTCTGCAGCGAATTCCTTCTAATGCTTCACTTGAGGTCTGGATGCTGGACTGTCAATGACTGTACAGGCCAAGCAAAAGAGACTGCTGAGCAGTTCCTTGATCTTCTGCCAGTGCAGTCCTAAGATGAGAAACAGTTCTGCTCACTGTATATGCTGTTCTTATTAGGCCATGGTTCATTTTAATTAAAAGTAATGAATCTCCTGTTTTAAATAGCAAGTGGTTTTGTTTGCTTTTGCTTAAATGAATAATTCAGAACAAAGCCCATGTGAACTGAGGACATACACATGGGACATGGAGGTGATAAGACCACTTCCTCGGGAATGACCAGAATAGCATAAAAGATCGGTAAGTAGAAAGCTGAAACTGGATCCTTTCCTTACTCCTTATACGAAAATTAATTCAAGATGGATTAGAGACTTAAATGTTAGATCTAAAACCATAAAAACCCTAGAAGAAAACCTAGGTAGTACCATTCAGGATATGGGCATGGGCAAGGACTTCATATCTAAAACACCAAAAGCAATGGCAACAAAAAACCAAAATTGACAAATGGGATCTAATTAAACTAAAGAACACAGCGAAAGAAACTACCATCAGAGTGAACAGGCAACCTACAGAATGGGAGAAAATTTTTGCAATCTACTTGTCTGACAAAGGGCTAATATCCAGAACCTATAAAGAACTCAAACAAATTTACAAGAAAAAAGCAAACAAACACATCAAAAAGTGGTCAAAGGATATGAACAGACATTTCTCAAAAGAAGACATTTATGCAGCCAACAAACACATGAAAAAATGCTCATCATCACTTGCCATCAGAGAAATGCAAATCAAAACCACAATGAGATACCATCTCACACCCGTTAGAATGGCAATCATTAAAAAATCAGGAAACAATAGGTGCTGGAGAGGATGTAGAGAAATAGGAACATTTTTACACTGTTGGTGGGACTGTAAACTAGTTCAGCCATTGTGGAAAACAGTGTGGTGATTCCTCAAGGATCTAGAACTAGAACTATCATTTGACCCAGCCATCCCATTACTAGGGATATACCCAAAGGATTATAAGTCATGCTGCTATAAAGACATATGCACATATATGTTTATTGTGGCACTATTCACAATAGCAAAGACTTAGAATCGACCCAAATGTCCGTCAGTGACAGACTGGATTAAGAAAATGTGGCACATATACACCATGGAATACTATGCAGCCCTAAAAAAGGATGAGTTTGTGTCCTTTGTAGGGACAGGGATGCAGCTGGAAACCACCATTCTCAGCAAACTATCACAAGAACAGAAAACCAAATACCCCATGTTCTCACTCATAGGTGGGAATTGAAGAATGAGATCACTTGGAGACAGGAAGGGGAGCATCACACGTCGGGTCCTATTGTGGGGAGGGGGGATGGGGGAGAGATAGCATTAGGAGATATATCTAATATAAATGACGAGTTAATGGGTGCAGCACACCAACATGGCACATGTATACATGTGTAACAAATCTGCACGTTGTGCACATGTACCCTAGAACTTAAAGTGTAATTTAAAAAAAAAAAAAAAAAAGATCAGTGGAAGCACTGATAAAAAAGGAAGGCTGAAATCTCAACCTTTCAGGAAGTAATTTATCATTTGGATGGGCCTAATGAGAAAAGCAGCACAGTGAATGATGTGACAATATGAAGCAACAAAATAGTGAATGATTAATGAGCAACAAATTAAGAGGAAAGAAATAGGGATAACAGTTTCATTATGGTGCAGAAGAGAATTTGACAAACTCATCCAACAAAGCAACCATTTTTTCCTGCGTCTTAGTTGAACACCTTTAAAAACAAACATTTGTACTGCTTTCAAGGAATTTCATAAGTGTAAAATAGTTAAACTTCTATGGCATTTCAATAATTAAGGGTTACAAATATATTTAAAGGTTTTTGAAGCTTTAATAATAAAAACTTGATAAAAATTATGCTGTAATTATTCAGAGTAAATTAAAATCAGAAAAAAATCTGGTATTTTCATAAGTATAAAAGTTATAAAATAAAACATGTATTATTTATTACAAATGGCAATTTAATGAAATATAGTTTTACATTGAATCTAGCTAGAAAATTTTAGATCACATGTTTTATAGAATTGATTTGTATTGTCTGACATCTAATTTATAGCTGGTCATGAATTCAAATTCTTGGCACTGCTTTTTTCTGTGTAGCTTGGGAAAATATCTTAAGTTTTCTAAGCTTCCTAAGATTCAGTGTCCTCATATTCTAACTTGACCTAAAACACTCTATCTGCCGGAATTATTGTGAAGAATTAATGAGCTAATATCTGGGACAGAAACAAAAAAATCAAAGCCTAGTGCCTGTCACAGAACACACATCCACAATGTCATTTTCCTCCCACTATCTCATTAGTCTCAACAAAAAGTTAAAAATCCGACCTCATCCAAAATCCAATCAAAATTAATCAGAATAAGGGAAGACAAGCAAACTGGTTTCCATTAACTTCAAGTGCAAAGTGTTTTGCACACTCCTGGGATTTACATGATGGAGAAGACCAGATTCAAATGAACTTTGCGTAACACAAATTAGATAAATATCCTTTTCCTTGAGGACGTTAACATTTAGGAACTATAAATGAAAAAAACAAGTGTTACTTGCCTAATCATGTGCTACATATGCCTAATCTGAATTCATCTTTAAATAAGGAATAGTTTGAATGGAAAATTCATGTTTTGGGTTCCTACTTGTGACATGTAATGATAATAATTTGTACATTCCAGTAAAATTCCATGCCTTTTAAAATGTCTCTATGTGAATACGTTGACTAAAATGGGTCATTTTGGAAAGATTTATGAAGTTTGATAACTGGAAAAAGTCCTAAGAGTGGCCTAATTTATGTAAATAATATATACAATGATAATAGAAATATAATATTAGTTTGTTAATAATGCTTTTACTTCTGAAAATACAAACAAGTTTGTCTGTAGAGTAACATACGCAATGGGGGAAATATTTTTCTAACTATATCTGTAGCACTTTCCCAAAGTGGAATCTCTAAGTTGCTTTTTTTTTTTTTTTTTTGCTATGGATGTTTAATTAATGACACCCCTGTAGAAAAATAGAATTTTAAAAGGGGGGTGTGAGGGACTAGGGAAGGGGTAGAATTAGGAGAAATACCTAATGTGGACGGATGGGTTGATGGGTGCAGCAAACCACCATGGCATGTGCGTAACTATGTAACAAACCTGCACGTTCTGCACATGTATCCCACAACTTAAAGTATAATAAAAAAAAGAAAAACATATAAGTGATTTTAACACATTAAATGGCCATTTTGAGTTAACTCCTAAAACTCACAGTGAATGTCCTCAGCACTTTTAAAATAACAACTAGGGCAGAGAATGAGAAACAGAGTAAGTGGTGGAGTGAGGGATGAGGGTTGGGCTGAGTAAAAGGGTGATAAATTGAAAGGCTTTCAGTATCGATTTGACTGAGTGACCTGGGGCCCAGGTCACCTGACCCCTAACCTAATTATTTTCCCTGTAATCAAAGTGTAATCAAATATTCTAAGTAGAGAAAATATGGATGGATGGGTGGATGAATCGATGGATGGATGGATGGATGGATGGATGGATGGATGGATGGATGGATGGATGGATTATAGATATGAAAATCTTTCTGAATTCTATTACATACTTTTGTGGAGAATCTTATTTTCAGTATTAGTTACTCATCTGGGTTGTAATAGAGTGTGCCATTTGAGCTGACTTGGAAAGTTTTCCTTAAACATAAATTGTCCCAGACTGTCATTTTGTTCTCAATGTTTCATTCTGCAGTGTTTGGTTCTGTCTTGATGTCAAACTGTCAGAAATCATCCTGTGGTCAGTACACCTGCCACAGCAGTCACTTCTTGTCTTCCCAGAGGAAACAGGATAGTATACTTATAGTGAAAACTGAAGGAACCTTGGAGTTAGAAAAACCTCAGCTATACCCTGGATCTCCCATTGTGGGCTAGCTAGCTACTCAAACTAAACGAAGCTCACTATCTTCACCTGAAAAATGAGGATAATAGGAAGTGCCTGTTGTGTGAATCAAGTGAACAACATTTAAAAAATACGCAGCAAAATTCCTGAATCACATACATACAGTCAATGGAACTTTTCTCCTTTTTACATTCTCCCATGCTGTTGAAAGCATGCCTTTGTTGTTGTGTTGTTGGAGAGTGCTAATCTAGCTTGATAAGGTGTTATATGAAATAATGGTAAATTGGCTGTGATTGGATGTCTGAGAAGCTCTTCAATGACTGATTTAGCTGCCTACATCTAAGCTTTTGGCTGTTTTCTGAATAATTGAGTTTTTTTGAACATGTGAACTGTCACCACCGTGTTGCAAAACTCTATATTCTTTATGTTCTTGTGTTAAGATAAAAATCCCATATGTCAAATTGATAACCTGAGTTTTCCTGCCCATGTATGTCATAAGGAAATCACTGAAAAAATTAAATATATTAATTAAGTTATTTATCATATAGACTATAAATTTTCCCAGATTGTTGGGGGTTTTCTTTAGTACTTTTCCTAGCATACATTTTAATTTAGTCAGAATGGTTTCATGTATGTTTTACTAAACATGCTTCAGACATGGTATCAGTTTGATATTCTAATTTAATTTTTACAGATTATTAAAAATTTTTAAATTATACCATTTTTACTGAGTTCTGTTTTTAATACATTTTAGGAATTCTGAAAAATAGAATTCCCATGGAAAGGAATCCTAAGAATATTCATTGTGAAGAATGAGATCTTATTTGGGGGATTAATTATAATCTGGAACTTTTACTTATAATCTGATATTTCATATAAAAGATACTTACATTGAATTATAGAAATATACAAACAATAATTGAAAAGCTTAACTTCTGTCTCTTAAGATATGATTATCTCATCTCCTGGCCTCTTTTGTGTTTGTTTTAAGGCAATAAATATTTGCTTTTCTCCTCCTGACAATGAGAAAATTATCTTTATTTGACATAAATTTGATTTATATTTTATCTTTTTAAATTGTTATTTGGTTATAGCTGCTCGATAATAGAAAAATAATTATGGCTTAACCGATATTGAATTATTTCAAATATTACAAGAAAGCATACAGAAATCACAGTACAGAGATATAAAATGTACAAAATAAAAAGTTTAAAAAGATATCAAATGTAGCAGAAAAATATTTTGATTCTGTTTGCACCTAGATTTTATGTTTTCTCATAATGACTTACTCAAATGAGTGACTCTAAGGAAATTTAGTTGACTTCCTCTTTCACATATACAGTTTTTATTGCATTTCATAAAGAAGATTGTTTTGTTCAAGAAATTTGTTTTAAGAAAAGGAGAAAATATTGGAAAAACAAACATCAATGGATGCATTTTCAAAGTACAGTTTCTATTGTCTTGTAGGTCTGAGACCTAGGTATTAACGACATTGCTTTAATAACGTTTCCAAAAATACCCACGATATCTCCCCTTTCACATTCTCCTCTTAAAATATTATTTTAATATTCCTTACATCCAGAGATAAGGTCTATATTCCCTCTCCTCAAATCTGGATGTAATTATATCTACATTAGAAATGATGCCTTGTGACTTCTAAGTCTGTGTCATAAACAGTAATACAACTTCTGACTGATTTTTTTGCATGCTTGCTCTTGGAACCCAGCCACTGTGAGGAACTAGATAATGAAGAGGCCTAATAGAGAAGTGACCAAACCTCCTGATCCCCAGATCAGGTTGACTCCCTGCTGACAGCTACTACTAACTTGACAACCATGTGTATAGACCCTCTTGGAAGTGGATTCTCCAGCTTGTAGAATCCACCCTGTGGGTGTTGCAGAGAGCAATGATGAGAAACCTTTCTGAAACTTGCCCTAATTGCATTTTGTGATCAAATTAAAGGATTGCTGTTATTTTAAGCCACTAAGTTTTAAGTCTCTGTTTTAAGATAACTGATACAGATAATTTCCTTAAGTAATAATATCCAATATCTGGGTTATTAACTTTGTATGAGTTAAGAGTAATCATTGTTCATTTTCCTAGTTGTGACTCAAACAATTTTGCTTTACCACTTTTACTAAGAGGAAAAGGATTTTCATATGTATTTTCCTATTAATGTTATATATAAATATTCAAATACATCAATATTTGAAAATGGTCAAATATGTCAATGTTGAAAGTTTGTTTCTATTGACACAAATATCTAACAAATTTCAGTTACCTACTTGGATAACAGTTTTACTTTAAGCTTCAAGCTAAGCTCAGTATTATATAAATCTGTAAGTGCCATGGTGTTTTGTTTTAGCTCAATTTGAGAAATACAGACTTTAGAATTGTCCATTTTCAAGAAAGTGTCTTCTAAGAGCCATTTCTTTGCAACTGTGGATTAACAACAATATACAAAGAAAGGATGCAGGTCACCTTTGAAATAGCTTTGTTTTTTCTTACCAAAATACCTTTATTCATGAAATGATAGAACAAACATGATCACTGCCTAATGGTGTGTCTGGAGTTTATTCCTTCTGGTGGGTTCTTGGTCTTGCTGACTTCAGGAGTGAAGCCGCAGACCCTCGCAGTGAGTGTTACAGCTCTTAAAAGTGGCGTGTCCAGAGTTGTTTGTTCCTCTTGGTGGGTTTGTGGTCTCGCTGACTTCAGGAATGAAGTTGCAGACCCTTGTGGTGAGTGTTACAGCTCATAAAGGTAGCGTGGACCCAAAGAGTGAGCAGCAGCAAGATTTATTGTGAAGAACAAAAGAAGAAAGCTTCCACAGCATGGAAGGGGACCTGAGCGGGTTGCCACTGCTGGCTCAGGTGGCCAGCTTTTATTCCCTTATTTGACACCACAAACGTACAGCTAATTGGTCCGTTTTACAGAGTGCTCATTGGTCCATTTCACAGAATGCTGATTGGTCCATTTTACAGTGTTGATTGGGGCATTTACAATCCTTTAGCTAGACACAGAGTGCTTATTGGTGTGTTTTTACGGAGTGCTGATTGGTGCATTTACAATCCTTTAGCTAGACACAGAGTGATGATTAGTGCACAGAGTGCTGATTGGTGCATTTACAATCCTTTAGCTAGACACAGAGTGCTTATTGGTGTGTTTTTACGGAGTGCTGATTGGTGCATTTACAATCCTTTAGCTAGACAAAGGGCACTGATTGGTGAGTTTTTATCGAGTGCTGATTGGTGCATTTATAATCCTTTAGCTAGACACAGAGCGCTGATTGGTGCATTTACAATCCTCTAGCTAGACAGAAAAGTTCTCCAAGTCCCCACTCGATCCAGGAAGTCCAGCTGGCTTCACCTCTCAATGTGATGTTACCCTAACTGAATTTAATAGTACTTTCCAAAATGTAGAAAATTAAATGATCTCATAAGTTATTATACTTTGTCTGATCTTTCTCATGCAGCTGAAAGACAAAATAGATTGAATACATCTGCAGAATATCTAAATTTTAGGAGAGGTTTTAAAATGAACTCAGGGTAAAACAGGGACAAAGATTAAAATAGAATTAACATACACTTTGGGAGATCAAAGGCAGGTTAAAAGCATGATGTCCAATTCTAATGTGAGTAAACATACACAACTATAACAAAAAGTCATAATTCATAAGACAAGGTAATGCCAATGAATATCATAATCTCAAAAAAGATTTATACAAAAAGATAGATAATTGCTTTTACTTACATGGAAATTAAAGGATTAAATTTTTAACAAATAAGAGATTATAAACTTTAAAGTAAAAAAAAGATACCTTCAAATAATTATTTAAATTGTAAGGAGTTCAATTAATATGCAGAAAGAAAATTCAAAGAAATGGTGAACATATGAAAAATTTTTACCCTATATGCTGAAAAAAAGAAAAGAAATTGAAGAATTATATATATCCATATATGATCCTTATATATGTGTTATATATATAATTATATTAAATATAAATTATATAATTGTGTGTATACATTAGATATATGTTTATATCTACTATATACTATATATTATTATGTGTATGTATATATAATACACACATACACACACGCAATTAACTGAGTTACTTTGTTAGTTAACACTGATTAAGAAGAAACTGAATGGCCCGATACCAAAGATACAAGTAACAGGAACAGATAAAATAGCAAATAAAGATGACCAAAAGATAATGAAGATTTTAAATTCATATTAATTAAATGCAAGCATAAAAAATTATAAAATTGCACTTTGGAAGGCTGAGGTGGGCAGATCACGAGATCAGGACAAACATGGTGAAACCCCGTCTCTACCAAAAATATAAAAATTAGTCGGGCTTGGTGGTGGGCACCTGGAATCCCAGCTACTCAGGGAGCTGAGGCAGGAGAATCGCTTGAACCCTCGAGGCGGAGGTTGCAATGAGCCGAAATTGTACCACTGCACTCCAGCCTGGGCAACAGAGTGAGACTACATCTAAAAAAAAATTTATGAAATTGTATGTTTTATATTCTAGAATAAGAGTTATTAAAGACCTTAATAATACAATACCAAAGTTGGTGAGATTGTAAGGAAGGTGAGGATTCTCACAAAATGCTGATAGAAAGATAATCTGGTGTATTTCTGATGGACAATGTGGTAACAAGTATCAAAATGTAAATAAATTTATCGAGACAAGTGCTCAGTAAGCCTACTTTCCTGTTTCTTCATGGGCATATAGCTGAATAAGATTTCTTATTAGATGGCAGACTCTGCTAGGTGGTCATGTGACTAAGATTTGTCCAATGGAAACTGTTGGAAGTGTTAGATACCACCTTAAATCCTGAGCACTAAAAAATTTCATACATAATTTATTATATCCTATTTCATATCTAACAATTGAATTATGATAATTCAGCATAGGATTTAAAACCCTAAAGGATGGAGGAACTATGAGTTGGAAGCTGTTTGAATGCCTGATTCACTGTGTGGAAAAGACCCATTCAGGACAGCTGGCTAACAAAGAACCCATGTGTTGCATAATTGCATGATGAGAAAATAAACATTTGTGTTAATTCACCAAAATTTGGGTGTTGTTTTTAATAAACACTGATTTATACACTAAAGTGTAATGCTGGCATAGCAAAACCTAATATATGAAGCACTGAGTTAAGTAGACAGATGCCTGGCAGCAAGGAAACTGTTATTAGAGGCTAGGAAGATGGCAATCTAGTAGTAATATGGCAGTGGAATATTTGGTGAAGCTCTTGCCTGTGATAACTTGGAAAGTAGACTACATATTTTACTGATCTTATACTTCTAGAGAACGTGGTTGGAAAGAACCAAAGTGTGTGTGTGTTGTTATGCATTATTGGCTACCTTTGGCAAGTTAGACGAAAATAATGAGCTCAAGAAAGTCTTGGCTGGTGAGTAACTGGATGTGAAAAGGAATTTAGAGAGTACAGAGATTTAGAGCGATAAAAGTTTATAAAACCTTACACTCCCCAGATTTAAACAGTCAAAGACAAGGTTGAAAAAAGCTTTAAGCACCAAAGATATTGCAAAGCTTCTAAATTGAAAACAATGAGTCATTTCTGCGGTAAAGATTAGATTAAACATAGGACATTCCACTTATTGTTTAAGTTGGCCAAAGTAATTGCTGTTACCTTGAGATTGCCCCGTGGGTTTGAGAAAGCAAGAAAAGGTCTTGAGAATTTTTTTGCCTGAAAAATAGCTTTGGCTCTAGTTAGTGCCACATGGAACTCACTGGAAGCAAATATAAGAGAGAACACATTTGTGAGAGAATATAATAATATTACCACAGGAAACGTGAGCCTGAACTTGAAAGCCACTAACCAAAAGATAAAATAATGTTTTAGTTCTCATACTGCATGAAGAGGAATAGGCTGTAAAACCAGAGAAGGCCTAAAACAAGTGTCTAGTAATATCTTCCACTTACAGGGGGTGGTTATAAGGCCTCCCTAGTGGAATTTCTAAATGTCTGCTCACAAATGCCCGCTATTTCAGAATATATCTCTGAGAAATGAGTAAGTAGAAAAAATCGTGCAACTAATATTTGGGGACCAGAGAAATAGAGACTGTGATGGGTTGACCAAAAGACGTATTCCTTTTCCACTTGGGCACATAGCTAGACCATGTTTTTGATAAATATGATCATATGACTTAATTACGGAGTGTGGATCAAAGTGATGTGTGATAGCTCTAGGTCCAACTCCTAAAAAACCTGTGATGTGATCCTCCGTACTTTCTCTGTAGCGAACCCACCGAAGGACTCCAGTCCCTAGACAATGGCAGTGTTGATATAGGAGGAACCTGAGTCTGTAAAACACCACTTGAAAAAAATCTTCTTTCCTCATAATAGACTGTGGCCTGACCAAGAAATAAACTTTACTGCATTAAGCCACTAAATTTTGCTGTGAAATGTCACAGCAACTAGTACATTCTGGTTCACCTATCATCTGAGTTGATAAGTGTATTTCACTGGTTTTTTTCCCAAGGTTCTATGATTGGTATGTGTGCAAAAATATTTATAAAAGATGTTAACTGAATTATGCTTATAATAACAATACTTTGAAAAACAACATCTTTAGGGCACTAAATTAATTATGATTCTTCATATAATTAAATGTTTGGCATCTATTGAAATTATAATACTGTTAAAATAAGTGTGTAATACTTATTTGATTCTATATATATTATAGTATTAATGGTGGTTGCCCCTAGGTAGTAAAATTATGAATTATTACTGTTCTCTTTATTCTTTTAAGCACTGACTGAATCACTTTACCATTATCATGTGCTACTTTTACAACCAGAAGTTTTTAAAAATTATTTTTTAAAGCAAAATTGTTCTTACCAGATATAATAGATTTTATTTGCCCATTAAATCTAACTAATAACATAGACGTGCCTTTCCCAAATCAATGTTTTTGAGTCTGATTTTCTCAGAAGGGTGGAAGAGGTCTTCCAATTAATCAGAGCCTGCTTCTCTTTAAATGGATAGAGATATTGAAAGGGAAATTAATGCCATCACTGTCCTGTTCTGCTGGGCTAGAAATTTTTTTAGAATGATAAATTCAAGCCGTAATAAATTCCTTCCATAGTTTTTATGGAGTTAGTTGCTTTCAAAACCCTGCCCAACTTACCCAATCTTAGTTTCTTTTGTAAATCAGTCTATGCATTAGTCTCTATTTATACCCATCAATCTGCAGTCCTTAGCTTTGACTTAAACATAATCTTCCTCATCTCAATCCTGCAATTATACTAAGCGAGTTTAATATCAGTATGGATGGTATATTACTTTCCTTGAGGTACCATAGTAAATTACCACAAAGTGGGTGGGTTAAGACAACAGAAATATATTCTCTCACAATTCTTGAAGGTAGAAGTCCAAAATCAAGCTGTTGGCAGGACCATACTGTGTTTGAAAGCTTTTTGCAAAATCCTTCCTTGCTTCTAGCTTCTGATGGCTGCTTCTAGCTTCTAGTTTCTGATGGTTGCTAGCAGGCTTTGGCATTCCCTTGTGTCTGAATGTATCACCCCAATCTCTGCTTCCATCTTGATGTGACCTTCTACCCTATTTATATATCCATGCTCCATTTTTTTCCTTTTTATAAGGACACCTGTCATACTTGAATGAGGCCCCACCCTAATTCACTATGGTCTCATCTTAACTTAATTATATCTGCAAAGATCTTACTTTCAAATAAAGTCATATTTACAGTTTCAAGTGCACATGAATTTGGGGGAAAATTTTTCAACCCAGTAAGGATGATTCATCCAAAAACCCTGGCTCTGTGTTCTTTGACTTTCTCATTTTCAACAAGATTACACTAGTCCTTAGTCACATTCTCTTTCAATCATACCCTGGTACTTATCTTGGTACTTGTCACAACCTACAACCCACTTCATTTCTGAAATATTAAACTCAAACTCTGCAGTCTCTGACCAAAACCTCTTTTATCTTCTAATTTGCTTTCCACTGTTTCTGCTATATCTCAAACTCTTCGGAGCTTCTAGTCCATTGATCCCTCTAATTCTCCTGATGCATCTTCATCTTCTTGCCTATTACAGTTTGAATATGATTTGTTTTTCCTCACCAAATCTCATGTTGAAATTTGATCCCCAATGTTGGAGGTGGGTCTTCAGGGAGGGTGTTTGGGTCATGGAGGTGGGTCCCTCATGAACACATTAAATGCACTCCCAGGCAAGAAGGTGTGAGTACTCTGCTCACTCTAGTAGTTTTCAGGAGAGCTGGTTGTTATAAAACGCCAGCCACCTACTGCCTCTCTCCCTCTTGCTGCTTCTCTCATCACGTGATCTCTACACAGGACAACTTCCCTTCACCTTCTTCCATGAGTGAAAGCAGCCTGAGGCCCTTACCAGATGCAGATGCCCAATCTACTTTCCAACCATCAGAATCATGAACCAAATGAACTTTTTGCTTCTTTGTAAATTACCTAGCCTCAGATATTCTTTTATAGCAACACTAAATTGACTAAGACATTGCCTTTGCTCACAGTCCTATCCATCTTGGATTCTGTAGTCCATCCCTTGCAAGCAGTCATCACTATCACACTACCTTACTTCTGTTCTTTTGTCACACACTTTCATTAAAACCCCCAACTCTAGGCCAGGGATGGTGGCTCATGCTTGTAATCCTAGCATTTTGGGAGGCTGAGGGGGATAGATCATTAGGTCAGGAGTTTGAGACCAACCTGGCTGAGACCATGGTGAAATCCCATCTCTCTAGAAATACAAAAAAAAATTAGTTTGGCGTTGTGGTGCATGCCTGTAATCCCAGCTACTAGGGAGACTGAGGAAGGAGAATCACTTGAACCTGGGAAGTGGAGGTTTCAGTGAGGCCAGATCATGCCACTGCACTTCAGCTGGGCAACAAAAGTGAAAATTCCATCTAAATAAACAACAAACAAACAAACAAACAACAACAACAAAAAACCTTGAATGAATTCAACCATCTACTTTTGTTTTTTATTTATATCCAGAATCCTCACCCCTTATGCAAAATAATTTATATAATCAATTTTATTGTTATCATCATAAATGTGATATAAAAATATAAATTGAACTTTCAACATTCCTGAGTAATTAAGTTTGGTATCTTTTCTAGTCACTTTCTCATTTTTCTCAACTACAAGTTTCAATAATATATTTTTGACTTTTTCTGTACATAGATGACACTTTGACTGTAGGCTTATTTTGGAAATGCCCTTTCTTTTGGCTTCCAGGATTCTCCCTGGACAATTTCTCAGTCTCCTTTGCGGAACTATCCCACCTTTACTCCCTCTTGAATGCTGGTATGTTGGTGAAACTCAAGATTCTTTTCAAAGTTATTTAAACCTGTTCTTACTCAGTAGACATACTGCCAAGACAACATCATCCATTTCCATAGTTTCAATTATAATTTGTATTTTAAAGAATTTCAATTTGGTACCTCCAGATATATCCACCTTCTAAGCATCAGGGCTATATATCGAACTACCTACGTGTACTTCTACCTGGATGTCTTAAAGGTATATTAACTACAACATGTTGCGAGATTATCTCCATGTCTCTATCAATAAGCCTATGTATTTCCTGCCAGAGATAAGCATACTAATATCTATTCTCCTATCCAAATCAGAAAGCTTAGCATTGTATTTTCCCCCCCTCCTCCTTCAAAGACCAACTTTGTTATTCAGTCATTTTAAAAATACTTACAGAACACCACAGTATATTGGACACCGTGTTAGACACTGGGTCAGCTATGAGGAGCAAGAATAGGCATGAATCCATTCCTAATGGAGTTCACATTCTAGTGTTGGAAACAAATGATAAAACATTAATTCTATAACCATGCCAATATATAAAATGTTTTAAGTGTGATGAATACGTGAATGAGAGAGACAAAGCACTAAAATAACATAATTTAACTTTGGAATACCAAGGAAAGGTATCCTGAGAAAGTAAAGATGGACTCACACCTGTAATCCCAGCACTTTGGGAAGCCGAGGTAGATGGATCACCCGAGTTCAGGAGTTTGAGACCAGCCTGGCCAACATGGTGAAACCCCATCTCTACTAAAAATACAAAATATTAGCCAGGTATGGTGGCGCACTCCTCTAGTCCCAGCTACTCGGGAGGTTGAGGCATGAGAATCGCTTCAACCCAGGAGGGAAGGTTGCAGTGAGCCAAGATCACAATATTACACTGTAGCCTGGGCAAGAGAGTGAGACTCTGTCTCAAAAAAAAAAAAAAAAAAAAAAGGAAAGATGGGATGAGGCAAGAAATAAGAGTGAGGATTTATCAGTCAAAAATGAGAGAAGAGGATAAATATTAGCAAAGGCCCTGTGGCAAGGGGAGGTAACCTCAGGACAGTGCCTAGTTGCCAGTGGTGTGAGATGTTGTGCTTGGCCGAATATACATGAGTCAGACTGAGAAGAGCCTCATAGGTCTTGTTAAGTGAATTTTATGTTCATTCTAGGAAATGGAGAGTTTTTGAAGCATTTTAAGCATGAATGTGGCATGATTATGCGGTAAGAATATGAATATGAATGAATATGGGGTGGGAAGATAGGAGAAGAAGGTGTCAGAAAGAATCTGGCCATTCTGGTTTGCATAACACGGCACACACTGGACTGACCTCTTAAGTCCTCAAAGTCAGCTACTTTCTTATCTCACTTAGATCTATAGCAGCTTTCTCACCAGTCTCCCAGATTTCCCATTGCTCCCTGCCAGATTCTTTACCCCATTTTCTGAATAAAAAGTCTGATTAGTTTATGCCTCCATTACTCAGCATAAAGCCCAAATCCTTCATCTTACTGTCAGAAAATACCCTGTGATTATCTGATTTTTTGAATCTTCCAAAACTCATTCCTTGTCTGGTTCTATTTGGATGTCACTTGAAACAATAATCAAATTGAACTCTTTTCAGTTTTGTTAATGTTCTATGTTATTTCTTGATCTTCAAATTTTCTAATACTATCTTATCTAATGAGATCATGCTCCCATATCTTATCTTCATTTTACGGACTAATCTTTATTTAGCCTTCAAGAGCTGGCCTAGACTTCATGCCTCCAGGAAGCCTTCTGTTAAAGCTCTTTACTATAAATACTGGATATGGGCCCTTATCCATTTGTATTCATCTAGTAGCCTATATTTTCTTTGATTGTAATAGTTCCTAATTTTTTGTGATTATTTATTTGTCTATGTTTTCTCAGATCATACACACTTTGAATGTAGGAGTCATATTCTGTTCATTGTCTCTCTAGAACCTGGCATTGTAAGCCATCAATCAACAACTGGTGAAAAAAAAATTGCATTTTTGAATAAACAGATACATGAAATTTTAAATGTCATAATAAGGAATTTGCATTTAATTTGCATGCCCCAAAGCATAATACTTCCAGGATTACACCAGAGAAATTCCTTAATGAGATAAGTTTGATAATATCTTCTTTGACTTTATTTCTTTTTATAGACTGTATTACGTCAACTCATTGAAAAATTTCCCAGAGAATTTTCTACATTCTTTACCAGATTGGAGGTAAATAATACTTCTTTGTTATTGCTATATGATCATGAAAAAGGTTTGTATTTTGGTAGTAATAGATATAATATAATATGGAATTATAATATATAATAATAGTAATAATTCATCTATTGATCAAGTGCTTTGCATGTATTAATTTGTCTGATAACAATGTTATACAGGAGAGGTTATTAGTATCGCATTTTGTACACAAGAAAAATGAGACATTGAAAGGCTAAGTAACTTTTCAAAGACCACACATCCAGTAAGGGCCAGAGTGAGAATTGGAATCCAGGCATGCTACGTTTGGAGTCTGTGCTCTTATCCTCTATTCACATTATCTCTAAATCTCATATAATATGAAATAACCAGAAGACATTTTTTAACTAAGTTGCATTTGAAACAGAGCACTGAAATCCCACAGACTATCAGATAACGTTAGTGCATGCTTTCCCAAAAATGATATTTGTTATTTTCCCTCTAGAATAACCTGTGCTTTAAACATGTCCACAGTTTCTGACTATAGCCTGAGTACCAAAGGAAAAAAAAAGTTGTTCAGGATCTAGTACAAAAATAAATGTGTAAAGCTCATATGAAAATTAAGTAATAGAAAACAGCAAAAGATAAATGATATTTGGACCACATCCAAATTACTTTACACTCCAGGCATCAATAAATGCAGCAGGTGGAGCTGTGTGTCTCTAACTTTTATTTGAGAAAGTACTTGATGGAGACATATTGATAACTTTGGATGAAGTGATTATTATTTGCTCTATTTTTCCAAGGTCTATTTCAGAGCTACTTTTTCAGACTATACAAAATGGGTGGGAGTGGTTAAGTGATTTTTTTTTTCCTTCAGAATGTAAGTATTACCTGTTAACAATTAACTATATGAAGTATGTGCAAATATTATATAATAACGATAGGTTTGGCAATAAGAGGCAGTAACCAGTAGTAGTCATTATTAAAATTATTTAGTTATTTTGAAAATACTTACGGGGTGAGAGAGGCCTATTTTATGCTTCCCTTTCCTTATTCTTCTCTGTGAGAAATGAGCCAATTTCACATGATTAGATAGGTCTTACACTTCATGATATGATGCTTTAAGTAATGGAAAACAAAATAATGCCACAATTTACAAGAATGATTGATAAGAAAATCTGTGCTGTGTCTTTGTCTAGATGTATTTATTTCTTAAACAGCTTATTTTTTAAAGTCATCGTAATACTGTGATATGTTAATTTATTTATATGTTTATTTAACAGACATTTACTGACCACCTTCTATGTTTAGGCATTCTTTCAGTGATAAGTGTCCAGTGGTTCACCAGACAGACACAAATACTTACCCTGATTGGAGCTTACATTCTGGTGGGGAAGACAGGTAATAAACAAAATAATTAAGTAAAATATATAGTTTTCAGATAGAGATAATGTCTATGGGGGAAAATAAAGCAAAGAAAGTGAATGAAGAATGCTAGTGGAAGGGGTGGCAACTTTTTTTTAAATGGTCAAAGAATACACAAGGGTAAAGACTGAAAAAAGAGAGTCAGCAACATGAATATATGAACAAAAAAATGTTTCAGGCAAAGCAAAGAGCAAGTGTAATCCTTGTTCAAGAGTGCTGGTGTGCCCGTGCAGAAAGAGCAACAGGAGATGAAAAGAAGGTGAATATCTGGGTCTAAGACGTTTACTTTTTTGTGAGTGAGATGGTATGTTGTTGAGGGTTTTGAAAAGCAGAGTGACATCACCTGATATATTTTAACCGGACCACCCTAGTTACTATGTTGGGAAATATGTAAGGGAGAGAAGAGATTAGTTGGGTCACTAGAACATTGACACAGGCAAGAGATGATAGTGTGTGAACTTGAGTTGGTGGGAAATGATCAGATTCTGGAAATACATTGAAAGTAAAGTCAACAAGATTGTAGATTGTGAGAGCAAAACCAAATCATGAATGACTCAAGATTTTTGGACTGAATAATTGGAATCCTGACATTTGCTATAAAATCAAATGGGGAAGAATGCTTCCATTCATGTGTGTTGGGGGAAATTGAGGGGAAAGATCAGGAGTTTGTTTTTGGATATGTTAACTCTGAGATAAGTATTGTGTGTTCAAATATAAACATCAAGTATTAATAGTTAGTTGTACATAAAAGTATAAACTTCAAAGAAGAAATCTGGCTTTGTAGTACAAATTTGGGAGTCATCATCATAAAGGAGTTGTAATGGTTAATATTGTCAACTTGATTAGATTGAAGGATGCAAAATATTGTGCCTGCGTGTGTCTGTGAGGGTGTTGCCCAAGGAGATTAGCATTTGAGTCAGCAGACTGAGAGGCAGACCAATCCTCAGTCTGGGTGGGCACCATCTAATCAGCTGCCAGCATGTCTAGAAAAAACCAGGCAGGAGAAAGTGGAAGGAGGAGCCTGGCTGAATCTTTCAGCCTTCATCTTTCTCCTGTGCTGGATGCTTCCTGCCCTCAAACATCAGCCTGCAAGTTCTTCAGCTTTTGGACTCTTGGAGTTACCTCAGTGGTTTGCCAGAGGCTCTCAGGCCTTCAGCCACAGACTGAAGGCTGCACTGTTGGCTTCCCTACTTTTCAGGTTTTGAGACTCGGACTGGCTTCTTTGCTTCTCAACTTGCAGACGGCCTATTGTGAAACTTTACCTTGTGATCGTGTGAGTGAATACATTTTAATAAACTCCCCTTCATATATACATCTATCCTATTAGTTCTGTTCCTCTAGAGAACCCTGACTAATACAGAAGGTATTTAACACCATGAAACAAGAAAGCAAACATTAAGGGAGTGAGGATATAGATATTCTCTGTCTAATGTGGTAACCACAACCACATATAGACACTGACCACGTGAAATACTACTCTCAATTGAGACGTACAGTTAAGTGTGAAATGTATATCAGATTTTGAAGACTTAGTATGCAAAAAAGAATGGCAAACATTTTACTAACTTATCTATATTACTCGTTGTTGAAATTATATCTCAACACACTGAATTATATATAATTAAAATTTTTTTTCTGTTTCTTTTTTCTTTATAATGTAGCTGGAAGAAAATTTAGTATTATATGTTTGGCTCATACTTGTAGCTTATATTTTTATTGGGCAGGGAAACTATAGAGAGAAAGAAGTCCAATGATTGAGCTCTGGTAGCTCTTAGATTAAGATATTTGAGGGGAAACTAAAAACTAGATTGAGATGGGGCAACTAATGATGTGAGAAAGATACCAGGAGATGGTTGCACCCAGAAAGTTAAATGAAGAGAATATCTCAAGGAGGAAGGAGTGACCTACCACATCAAATTTTTTAATGAACTGTGATGCCTCAAAAATTAGGGTTGAGGATTGATAATTAGATTAGCTACATCAAGATTATTGCTATTTGGGTAACAGTAATTTCTGTGGAGCTGTAGAGTGAGAGACTAACTCAAATATTTATGAGAGAGAATTAGAGAAAAGAGTTTGGAGGACATTTTTAATATAGGAAACTCTTTGGAAGTATATTACTATAAAGACAAGAAATAAACAAAATAATAGTTGTGGGAGTAATGCAGTGCAATTGAGAGATGTCTTTGTTAGAAGGGAGAAACAGCAGCATTTTTTTTTTTTGAATTGGATACTTTGAAATTTATTTATAGGCTAGGCAATAAGTTACTCAGATTAACACAGATCAATACCACCTTGACTTGGTGACCCAGATAATTCTAATTAGATTTTAGGTGCATTTTTCTTTATCTTGGTATTCAATACATCATCTAAGTCAGTAACCATGTTAAACAAAATTAAAATGACAAGTTACAGCTTACTTCACAGTCTATTTCAAATTCAGCTTGTCCACTAGGTTGGTTTTACAGGAGATGGTCTTTTAACACGTGAAGAGTTTTGATAATCTGGCAGGTCTCTTCTCTCCCAATTAAACAAACAAGAGTTTTGTTGCTAGCTTGACAATTTTATAGGTGAAAAACATGAAGTGAGTAAATAAACTAAACCACAAAGATGGACAAAAAGCAATATGATATAAAACACATCACTTTTTCTCCTATTTGTATTCAGTGAAAGTTTTTACATTTCAAGTAAATGAGCCTTCATTTAAAAAAAAAAAACACAAGTATATATGAAAAATTAAAGTACCTTCCAGTTCTAGCTTGCTGAAGTTTCTTCTGCAAAAGTACAAAAATAAACCCACTAAGAACTAAACAGGACAGGGCCACGGCAAAGGCAGAATGGCTGCCATGTTAAGACTTTTGCTTGCCTTATACTGATGGATATATTTTAGCAATAAAAATTAGTTTCTTACAAATAAAGTTTGTAAGAAAATGTTCATTTTAAGTGCTAGATAGTGGAGAAAATTTATCAACAGCAGCATTTTTTAAGGAGATTGTGACAAGCCATATCTGAGTGGAGAAGACTTGTTGCTTAAGAGTAACCTTAGTCTGGAGGTGAGGGTTTGAGGTTCTCTCATTAACAATGTTAAGAGATGAGATATAGAAGGGAGGTGGTTTTTTGAAAATCAGAGCTTTTATGGGGAAACTTGTCTTTAATTCATAAACACTAAAATTTATCCTTGAGGAATTACAAAGTAGTGTGCCTCACAATATTATTTATTTATTTCATTAAGTTGTGAACTCTAAGTGAGGGAAGAAGTAGAGAGAACAATAGTTTCAACAATGATGAATGAAACTTTGGCTCTCTTTTACTTTGATGAGCATTCTTTGAAGGTTTTGCTTTCACTACTGATTGGAGTTACATGAAGTAATTAATAATGAACATATTTTGACATTAAAGCCTACATGAAAACCATGGTTGCTTGAAGATGAAGGGGGAAAAAAGCCTTATGCAAAATAAACTTTCAGCTTTTGTATGAAGGAATAAGGTCCAGGTTTTGCTTTTTCAATGGGTAAGCACTAAATCACTAAGAATTCAAATCACCATATGTGTCTGAATGCTTTCAAGAGAAAGAATTATTGTAATACACATTTTTCATTACTTAATTTTAAGTTCAACATTTACTATTGAATACCATATGTCAAGTGCTGTGATACAAAAGTGAATAAAGACATTGTTCCTGCCTTTAAGAGTCTGATATATCAGCAGAAGGGTCACTCCTATAAACAAGCAATAGAATAACAATAATATTGAGCATCTGTTATTTGTAAGGTGCAGTTCTCACAACAACCATATAACATAGATATCAAATTTGGTCAGTAGTGAAACTGTTATTGTAACTAATCTATACTCTGTTAACAATATAGCAGGAGTAGAATTTAACTCAATTTGGTTTAGTTCCAAAACTCACATTCTTTTCTCTATTGTATATTCTTCTTTATGATAGATTCTATTTCTTCTATTGTAAAGATAGAATCTATCTTTATGATAGATTATTGAGTAATAAATTACCTCAAAACAGTGACTTAAAGCAACGTTTATTATCTCAGGTTTCTGTGTGGGTAGAGTCTGGGAATGCCTTTATTGTGTCTTCTCACTCTGGTCCTTCACAGACTGGAGTCAAGTGTTAGCCGGTGCTGCAGTCATCTTAAGGCTCTACAGGAAGAAAGGTCATCTTCAGGCTTGCTCATGTGGTTGTTGGCAGGATTCAGTTTTTCTCTGGTAGCTGGACTGAGGGAATCAGATCCTCATGAGCTGTTGACCAGACACCTATCTTGGTACTTTGTCTCATATGTCTCTTCCCATATAGCATTTCACAACATGATAACTTTTTTTCATCAAAGCAAGCAAATGAGAGAGTAGAAATGGGTTAGCAAGATGGAAGCTAGAATCTTTCTTTTAAGCTGATGTTGGATATGACATTCCATCACTTTGGTTGTATTCTATCTGTTAGAAGCAAATAATTAAGTTCGATTGACATTGACATGGAGGAGATTACACAAGGGCATGAATACTAGGCATCAGGCATCATTTGAAACTATTTTAAAAGAGGCTACCACAAGCTATATACAAAATATACTAGTTTCTCAGAGAATCTTTAAATCTAATAAATTTTAGCAAAGTGGGAGTAAATAATCTAACAGATTTTAATAAAGTTGGAGTAAGAACTGAAAAGAAGCAAGAGGTATTTGAATTGTGAGATGGAGCTTGTATAGCTTATATAGTTAAATTATATTGTGTTATGGGATTTTTGTATGGATGGGAAAAGTTAAAACACAAGAGGATAAAGGCATTTCTGGAAGCTGGAAGAATATAGAGAAGCATGCTGAGCCATGAAGCTATGGAGACAAGTCATGGATAAAATTGTAGACAATAGATCTTAAATTTTGGGAAGGCTAAGAATCCATTTGAATAGTTGAGGAAAAACAATACTGTTCTCAAAGGAAAATACCATATAAATACAACAGGTTTTGTTTGTTTGTTATTTTGTTTTTTACTTTTCTGAGACCCAAGTTAAATAACAAACAAAACCCTTAAAGTTAATTAGGGCTGAGAAAATTTTTGAAGGGCATTATTCCTAGGAAATTGGAATTTTATTCTACCAGCTAATGATCAGTCTCTGAAGAAACGTTAAAAAGGAGAATAATTGAGAGTATTTACTAACAATGAATGCAGTGTTACTAATGGATTAGGGGGAAAGAGGCAGATTATTAAGCTATGGTAGTAATTCAGGCAATTAGATAAATATATCTGAGTAGGGCAGTGATGATTGGGTAGGAAAAGAGATTTATCTCTGGGAGGTATAATCAATTGAACTTGACTAAATTAAAACTCAGATGGTATAGAATGGAGGATGATTTTAGATTTCTGGTTTTAGAAACTGGATGATAACATTTTGAGAGATATGATACTTTTTGCGTAAGAAGACAAAAAATCATCAACATAAGTGTGTGCATATTAACAAATATATCAATTTTCCTAGAAATAAAAGAGCAAATGTAATATTTAAGAAAAAAGATATGCTTGTGTGGGCTATTTGTACATAACTATTTAAATACAACATTCGCCTAGATTAAAAATACAAATCATGCTGCACAATGGAACGTGGAGAAAATTAAAGTAGAATGGGACTGTCAACAACAGAAATTAGGTACAAAAATGCTGAGAATGCACAGCAGTTCTATTAGAATATTGTAGACTAAATTAATTAATGGAATTGGACCTTTTAATTTAATTAATGAGGTTTGAGCCAGATAATGCTTTTTATTTTATTACCCACTGAGTTGACTTACACATGCTCAAAGAATATTTCAAATTACCTTAGGCTCAGGGTCACCACCCTTATTTCATTATTTGTTTCGTTTCCTCCTTCTCAAGTTTATACCTCAAAGTCCCTTTGGAAATCTCAACTAGCCTAAGATGGACAAGAAGAATAGGAAGTAATAGAGGTATAAATTTATTTTCTTCTCTTGGCAATAACATATGTGATTTAAAAAAACTCATGGCCGTGAGGATGACCGTAATTTCTAGGTGTTGGGAAACAGTAGCCCACCCTTCTGCCCGTCAGTCACCTTTTTTTAATCTTGACAGATTTAGGAGTTATAATTTAGAAAGCAATACTTTGGTCCCTATATATGGTCATGACAAAATGCCATATGAATGCTGATATTCTATTATTTGAGCTTTGACTTGATGCTGACTTCAATTTAATTCACTAAGAATGTTAGGGCCATTTGGCTGAACCATCAACAGTAAAACATGTTTACTAAGTTCTGTTATGGATGCAGGAATGAATTTTACATATTTATAAACTATGGCCATTCTCTTCAAGAAGTATAAACCTATTAAAAGTCGTAAGAGTATATAAATAATTATGTAGAAAGGAAAATTATAATTAAAACATTGCTAAAGTATTATGAAGGTTGAGAAGAAGGGAAGATAATACCTATTGTAAGAAATCCAGAAATATCTCATTTGGCAGGTGGTACCTGAAACAATCTGGAAGTGACAGGAAGAAATTTCGAGAAATAAAGGTAAAGCAGAAGAAATAGGAGAAAACATAATCATAGAACGTAGGGATGTATCACTATTGAGTAAAGTTTAATTAAATAATAATGAAAGATGAGATTGGAGAGATAGAGTTGAAGTAAAATTAGTTTATTCCGGCTGTGTTGTCACTAAAAATGAAATAAAGTACGTATCGATGTTTGTTGCAGAAATTGGCCAGCTGTTTATCAAACTTGAGTCCTTTTCTTCCCTTAGGTAGATATTAACTGCATTTACAAGCATCACTTGCATTTATGTATGGCTGTATGATTACATTTTGATAATGATGTGAAGTGAAGTATCTCCATATTTGGCCCATATAAAACATTGAATGCAATCCTCCTTGTTCTTTCCCTTTCAGAACAAATTTGAAATATTCATATTATCTGATTTCTAGATTTACTACAAAGTTAAAGTAATAAAAACAATGTGTTGTTGGTTAAAACATAAAAACATAAATCAATGGAACAGAACAAATAGTCCAGAAATAGACCCAAACAAATAATAAACTGGTATTTGATGAAGGCACAAATGTTGTTTAGTGAAAAAAAAATAATCTTTTCAATAAATGGTGTTAAAACAATTGGACATCCATATGCAAAACCATGGACCACAACACATACCTCACATATTTTATAAAGGGTAGACCAAAATGGATTTCAAGCCTAAATGTAAAATGTAAACTTCTAAAACTTCTGGAAGAAATCACAAGTTAATATCTTTATAATCTTTGGTTTGTGAGTTTTTGCATAAGACATCAAAAGCATAATGCAAAAGAGAAAAATTGATAAATTAGAGTTTATTAAAATTAAAATCTTTTGATCTGTGAAAGAAACTATCATGAGAATAAGAGCATCAACCACAGAGTTGCAGAAAATATTCACAAATCACACTGACAAAGAAATTGGGTTTCAAATTCTAAAATTATAAAAATAAAACAAAAAAAACCCTATAAAATGAGCAAAATATCTGGATGCTGCAGCAAAGAAGGTGTTTTAATAACATATGATCATATGAAAAGATGCTATAATTAAATTTATAACAAATTTATAACAAATAACAATATTAAATATTATAAATTATAAATATATAAACAAATTTATAATTAAACATAAGTTTGTTTCTGAATAGATATCAGCTTTATTCTTAACCATCACAAATCTGGAACAAAATCATCTATATTTCAATTTTTGAATGATTAAACAAATTGTAATACATCAATACAAAGGATTTTACCCAGGAATACAAAGAAGAAAATATAGATTTATGAAACAGTATAAACATATCTCAAATTAACTTTTCTAAGTGAAAGAACTTAAACCCCCATAGATACATATTAAATGATTCCATTTCTAAAACATCTTTGAAAATACAAAACTGTATTTATGAGAACATGTTAGTGTTTTCCAGGGATTTGGAAAAGTGGAAGGGAGTGGACCACAGAAGGAAAATTTAGGCGAATGGAACTGTTCTATATTATGACTGTGGTGGTGAATACACAACTCTATGCATTTGCCAAAATTCATAGAACTTTATGTCATAAAGAGTGAATTTTACTGTATGTAAATTGAAAATTAATATTGAACAATTAAAAACATAAGGACACAAAGCTCTACGGTTTCAATTTTTCTGGTACTAAAAAATCTGATGTTTCTATAAAATGAATTCACTGATACTATTATTATATTGCAATCAATAATAATTTCAGCAACAAAGCATATTGTAGGGAATATGCACTCATGTTTCGAGGATGGATCAATGAAATAATTATACAAGAGGATATAGAAAATAGAGTGCTTTACTGGGAGTATGAAGACATAAGATTAGAGCCTTGTCCTGAAACTTAATCATCATGTGACCTTGAGAGAGATCCTCAAGCCTGCTTTACCACCTGTAAAAGGGAATAATAGGATAGTTATGAGAGATTTCTTGAGGACTAAAATTATCTATTTTACTTGAAGGATCTAGGATAGAGCCTAGCATATGAAGCTTGTCAATCAATGTTTGGTGTTCCTGAATCTGAGCGTGTTTATGGGTGATATAGTCCTATTCAGGATGATGAAGCTTATTAGGGAGAGACTCTCCTTGTAAAGTTAGATTAATCTTTATTTCCTCATAACCACACTTTTTTAAATAAAAAAAAGACCCCTCCCAATAAAACCTTTTGACTTTTCCCTCTATATTAATCAGCTCTGGACACTGTATCAAAATACCATGGGCAGGATGGTTTAAACAGCAAACATTGATTTCTCACGATTCTAGAGGCTGGGAAGTCTAAGATCAAGGTGCTGTCAGTTTTGGTTCTTGGGGAGAGCTCTCTTTCTAGCTTGTAGACAGCCACCATCTCTCTGTGTACTCACAATCTTTCCTCAGTGTGTGCACATGGAGTGAGAGAGAGAAAGAGAGAGATAATCTTTTCCTCTTCTTATAAAGGCACTAATCCTATTTTGAGTACAGCACATTCAGTATCTCTTCTAAACCTAATTGTTTTCCAAATGCTTCACCTCCAAATACTATCATATTGGGTGTTAGGGCTTCAAAATACGAACTTTGTGGGAGATAAAAATCCCTACTGATTACCCGGATCTCTCATGCCTGTAATCCCAGCACTTTGGGAGGCCAAGGCAGGGGGATCACCTTAGATCAGGAGTTCGAGACCAGTATGGCCAACATGGTGAAACCCCATCTCTACTAAAATTACAAAAAATTAGCCAGGCGTGGTGGTGCGTGCCTCTAGTCACAGCTACTCAGGAGGCTGAGGCAGGAGAATTGCTTGAATCTGGGAGGTGGTCATTGCAGTGAGCCAAGATCTTGCCATTGCACTCCAGCCTGGGCAACAGAGTGAGAATCAATCTCAAGAAAAAACAGACAGACAGACAAACAACAAAAAATTATCCTGATCTTTGACCACAAATACCATGAGAAACAGTTCCAATTTTCATGACAACAAAAATAGCAATAACAAACAACAGTAGAACAACAGCAACAAAAACTCAGAAAAATTGGCATTCCTCAGGTATAGATTCAAACCTGTGCCACCCTAAGGAAATTAACATTAATTTACTTTAAGTTTCTTATTTGTAAGATAGACGTAACAATATCTACATTAAAAATTTGCTTTGTGGATTAAATCAGAAATGGTAAATTCAACAACATACTTCAAATATATTGAAAAATAAAAGTAATCATATTATGATAATTGTTTTTTCATTAATTGTATTTTCATGTTCCAGAGTTTATTTATGTAAAAATATGTTTTCCTAAAACATAAAAAATAATGTTGGAAAAATTTTTAGACAATACTTCTATATATTTTTTATTTTTAATACTTGAACTATTTTGAACAACTGCCTTTATCTTTAACCTTGGTAGTAAAAGGTGAGCTTGCCAACAGATAATAATTAGATAGTAGTATTGTTTATATGCATTTGGTGATGCATATAAACATATTTTTATTTGTGGAACAACCATAATAGTGTGAGTTAGGATGTTGTATCCTTAGTAATAATATTAATACTCTTGTTTGTCTTCATATATTATTGTAACTGGGCCTTTCACCATTATACTTATTTTAGCATAGTGAATGATTATATTTTCTGTTTTTTTTTTTTTTTTTAATTCCAGATTTTCCTATGGTATGATTTTCATTCTGCCCCATGGACTTTCTTTAACATTTATTTTTAATTTTTTTGTTTTTTTTT
>NW_012113475.1:8885907-8961313 GCF_000951035.1 Colobus angolensis palliatus | reverse complement strand
CTGAGCCTTGTCCCCAGAGGCGGAGTCTACAGAGACAGGCAGGTTTCCTTGAGCTGCTGTGAGCTCCACCCAGTTGGAGCTTCCCAGCGGCTTTGTTTACCTACTTAAGCCTCAGCAATGGTGGGCGCCCCTCCTCCAGCCTGGCTGCTGCCCTGCAGTTAGATCGACGCAGACTGCTGTGTTAGCAAGGAGGGAGGCTCCGTGGGCGTGGGACCCTCCTGGCCAGGCGTGGGGTATAGTCTCCTGTTGTGCCCATTAGCCTACAGCGCAGTATTGGGGTGGGAGTTACCCGATTTTCCAGGTGTTGTGTGTCTCAGTTCCCCTGGTTAGGAAAAGGGATTCCCTTCCCCCTTGCGCTTCCCAGGTGAGGCGATGCCTCGCCCTGGTTCAGCTCTCGCTGGTCGGGCTGCAACAGCTGACCCGCACCGATTGTCCGGCACTCACTATTGAGATGACCCCAGTACCTCAGTTGAAAATGCAGAAATCACCGGTCTTCTGTGTCCTTCGCACTGGGAGTTGGAGACTGGAGCTGTTCCTATTCGGCCATCTTGCTCCGCCCCCCCGATTATATTTTCAGAACAGTTTGTTGCTAATGTATATAGCGTCAAACTTTAATATTCAATTGATACTCTGGTAACTTTATAAATACTAAACAAAGTACTAATGAGATCTAAAAGAATAGCCAAGCCTTTTTAGTAAAGTGCTCTTATTTGTCTTTCTCTTGCTCAGATCAGTATATATGCCTTTAAAATCTATTTCCTGGGAAAACACTTTATTATTAATTTCTGTGCATAATTTGATGGGGGCAATTTTGACATTTAAAAAAATCTGACAGCAGGTGCTAAAAAAGTTTTTGAGAAATAATATTACCAGATATAGGAAAACCATAGTCATCACATACTACCAGAAATTTTTCATTTTCCACATTTCAGAAAGGTGTGAGATATCCAAATGAACTGGAAACCATGTAATTTTCAATTTATGAATTTCCTTCTCTCATTCATGGGTTCATAAATTTGTTTCACTCTCTAGAAACATGGAAACAGAAAATATGAAAAAAATTCTTCTTTAAAATTTGTAGTCCTGTACATCTGATTTCATAGAAAAGAAAGAACAAAGGAGTCAGAAAAAGAGAGAGATGGAGAGTGGGAGGGAGAATGAAAAAAGAGAGAAACCTAAATTAAAACTTTAACATCCAACTCTAAGTTGAATTTTGATTTAACCTACTAATACCTTGATTAAAACTAAAATGCCCATCACATATATGAATGTCTTTTGTTCCCAACAATTTACACCACTTTATGGCCTATTTCATTGCATCATAAATGTCATAATGACCAAATGTTCCATGAAATGTCATAAAATGACATGAATTACAGCTATCATCTAGGTTTACGTCTGGAAAATCCAGTCTCTGGCTCAGGCTCAGGTTATGTGCTTTTTGTGTTTCAAAATTTCTGTGTACTGTGACACTGAGTTAATTAATTTTACTTTATCATCCAAATGTACTGTGATTCTCTCTCAAAAAGCAATTCATTAGCTTGGAGAGTACATACTTAACTGAATTAAGCATCTTCCAATCATGAGGTTGTTATTTATTTAAATATCAGCTATTTAAAGATTCTTAAAACCTCATCTTGACAAGACTTTCTGGCATGCTAATTCTTTACAAATAATGTTTCATTTTTAATATTAGAACATGTGCTGCTCTGAGACTTATTAAGGGGTATGAAGTTTTATCATACTGTTCAAATTCAGTAATGAATGCCATGTTCTTTGGCCACCCTATTCTCCCATTATGCCGTGCATGCCAGAATGCAATCTGATGGTTTCCTAAAGGTGAGTAAGAAAAAAGGGAAAGAATCATAATGATGCTCTTTACACAATTGTGCTGCCTACATTTGCATTACTAAACTTATTTTCACAAGTTGATGATACTCCTTAGCTTTGACCTGACTGGAAATTTAGCTGGGTAGCTAAGAAGCAGTTTTTAAAATATTAGTTGTTGGTACATATTAACATTTTAAAGCATTTTACTTCTCTTTTTTCTTAATCAAAACAGGAAAATAATGATGCAGCTTATAGACTGAGAATTAATGCATCTATTTATTAATTCAATAAGTATTTATTGAACCTCTACTGAATCTGGGCATTGTGGCTTTGAGTAGGAAATAAACACAGCAAATGCAGTTTCTTTCTCCTTCATGAAACTTAACCAGGAACTCAGAAAACAAACATGTATTTATATATCCATTTCTAAGTGTCTGGCTTTGGTAAATTAGGGCATTTTCTACCGAATTTCATTTTCCAAATCTGCAGAGGAATAAAAATTTAAATACTTGAACCAGCCTTTTCAATTCTTAATGCTATTCTTACTCCTTTCTACCTTGTAAATTTTCGCTACTCTTTACCATTGAATAAATTACGGGGAAACTAACTTAATCCTTCCTTCCCTGTGGTGTACATCCTTGTGGACAACCAATATAATTGTAATAAAGAATACTTTGCTACACTTGGTTTTCAGTCTTTCTCAGCATAATCCTGCTTGGAGAGAAGAGTAATGAGTAACTGAATAGTAATATATGTCCTGGGCCTCTGCAGGCAAAGTTTCATCATATAGAAATGTTAGATGGTGTGGAAAGATCAATGAATGATGTAATATATGTCCTAGGCCTCTGCAACTATACTCCTACCTCTAGCTTCCTCAGCAAAATGTTTTTTCTTTTATTTCTTTCAACACCTAGTTAATTCACCACTTTGTTTCTCATCAATTCCTAGCCTGACACATAATAGTCATTCAAAAAATTAACTACTTCTTTACAGAAATGTGGTCCATTCCCTTTGGCACCACTTTGGCCTTCAAGGGCTATGTTTTCTTGAAATAATTATTGTCCTTTACAAGATGCAGGGCATGCTACCTCCAAATATGGCACCTTGACAGTTTTTGAAAATGACAGAAGTAGGAAGGTTTATCTGACCTTCTCCCACTGTTCTCTTCTGACTCAGGCCATAGAAGAATTCTATGACCTTGCTCTAAAGGTCATAAGACCCTCATTCTAGAGGATTCCTCCCTGTACCTGGAGGAAATGAAAGAAGAAAGAGACACCAAGAAGATTCTGACCAAACAGGATTTGCTAAGTTTCCCCAATTTTATTACTATTTTATCATATCATTTTGTCTTCTAATTGTACTTCTTCACAACAGCCAATAAAAATACAGTTTTCTCTGTTTCTTCAGGTCTTAATTTCTGAAGGCTTCCATGCCATGCAAAACTTAAATTGATCTGTATGCTTTTCTCTTATTAATCTGTCCTTTGTTATAGGGCCTCAGACATAAATTTTGTGATGGGTAAGAAAAAGATACTACTTTTTCCTCCCTATACTCATATATAAAAAATAAAATCTAAAATGATTTTCTAAAAAATGTTTAGGGTTAGACAAAAGAGCCCTAAAATAATCAGAGTTGTCATATTGGTGGCTTCTGTGGTTGGACAATGAATTTTAAGGCAAATACAGATGCTTAACTTGTTATAATGCCCCGAAGAGAAAATCCTAAAGCCCAACTCAGCAACAATAGTCAGAGTTTATATAAGACAATTTATATATTCCTTGGGAGAAATTACTACAGTGCTTGGGGCACTTTATAATGTAGAAAAATATACTGAGAAAACTTGTCAACCACTGTTTCAAAAGTACTAAGTGCATGTGTGAATAATTCACTTGATTTCAATCTCTACAAAATGAATCTAATCACCAAAGAAAAAGATTGGAAGAAAAATGTTTATTTAAGAATTTTATTAAGTTCTGAAACTTCCCATCTGTGTCCATTTGCCTAAAATCTGTCTCTCATGTCAATATAATTTATAATTTTCTTTTCAGGATTTTTTTTTAAGCTTAGGATATCATTAAAAATTCCTACATTTAGGAAAACTATGCAAACTTAAACTTGGAATTCCTTGTATTTTCCTGATTAGTAATTCCAATTGCAAGAACTTCTAATCCAGAAACAAAACAAAATGAAATACAAAACCTTATAGAAACATTTAAGTGCTTGGAAGAAACATGTCATATAACAATAAATGAGATATTTAGCCTTGCATGACCAAGCCAAAGAGAAATATTTATATTATAGAGAGAGTAACATATTACTTAAAGGTTGTACACTCAATGATGTTTGCTATGTGGCTTGTTTGGTTCTAGTGTATCTTTTAAACTTTACATTTAATTTGGTCTCTCAATGTTATTGTTTCACAGTGTTATATTTTGACCATTTTTTTAAAAGGAAAATTTAAATATATTTACAGAATGTTTTACTTTGTGAATGACATTATGCTAAGCATATTAAAAGATATAAAGATAAGTAAGAGCTTAAGCAGTCTAGAAGGAGAAATGAGCTGAGTACATTTAACAGAAAAAAATACTTAACAGAATATGAGAGAGTTGTTTTGCATATTAAGTACTTTTCCTATATTTTTTATTTTCAGGAATATGCTAAATATTTCAATTGCTACTAATGGAAACAAAAACTTAAGGGTTCATCTCCATAACATCAGTAACAAATGTATGTGCATTTATTATCGTCTCACTGTATTTCAGTTCCTTTGTTTTGGAAAAAGCAGAACATAGGTAGAGATTTTCAGGTTTTTGAAAACACTTCACACCTTTAATGTGCAGAATTTGGTTGTCTTCTCTATCTTAATGTCTTCTCTAGAAGGCTGTCATTTCTTAAAAGACAAAATGAACATTTTAATGTTTAATGTATGGCTGTATGCTCTGATATTCAAGAGCTGTAGAAACTGAATGAATGTCAATTTGAAGAGACGTTCACTAAGCTGCAGAATTTGAACTTTGAACTGAAACACTATTGTTTATACAGTACACGATAACCTCTTTTTGTTAAATCTTTGTGGTTAGATATGATTATGTTCTTCTAGTCCTCATTATTTTCATCAGATTAGTGATTTTGTTGCCTTGCTGTGATGATTGAACTTGAGCTGACATAGATTGACTGCCTATATGGTACAGTGGGCTAACTTGCTGTTTGAATTTAGACAAGGCATCTCTTCCATGTGAATTACATGAAGTAATCATTTTGCATGTAGGAATAATAGCATAACAAACTAGTTAAAACAGAAACAAAACATTCCATAGACATGTAAGAAATAGTATCCAAATAACAATATTGTTATTAAACAATTTTATGTTCTCTTAGAGCAGAGAGATCATTTATTGCTTGGGAAGGATTTACACAGAGTTTGAATTGTTAAACTAAACTAAACTAAACTAAACTAAAATAAAATAAAATAAAAAAATGGATCTCAGTACTGAGAATTCCCCAAGCAGAACAAGCCAGCTAGGCCCCACAAGCAAAAGTTAATCTTTCTTCATTTGTGAAGGTGAGTAAAACTAAACAAGTTATTTCTTGTAAATGCCTCTGATAATCAAAAATAAAACTAAGTCACTTTCTGAAAATGGTAAAAATAATTCCTATTAATTGATCCCTTCCTATCTGGAATTCTACCGTAATACCAATGATTGTACAGGTCAAAAAAACTCCCTGATTTTCACTATGTAAGCCAACCTATAACAGCCCTTCTCCGAGCTTCTAACCCATTACTTTGAGTTTAGAGTCTATTGGATCACGATCTGCACTTCTTCTTTGTGTGAAAATAAACATTAACATTTCCTTTGCTAATTTGATTTGATTTATATTTTTGACAGTTTAAAGAAAGTTTTTTCACTGTTGCTTGGTCAGATCCAAAAAATTATCCAACTGTGTTACCTTAATTGATAGAAGATATATTCATCTAAGATCTGTTACATGGCAAAGTCTGTGCTAAGTATTAGCTGTGCAGAGGGGCAGGACTAGTCCCTAACCTGAAAACATTTACAATTGAGGTTGATTCCTGACAATAGTAGGCAGACTTTATTCATGGAAACCATCACGATAGCTATACGGACTACTGCTGTGGGATTTTGTGGTAGGGGAGAGAGATTGTGCTCAACTCCGAATACAACAAGGAAAAGTGGGAACTTATACCCAGGGAGCCAAGTAGGGGATTGTGGATGCAAAATTGCTAAGAGAAAACATCAGGGGTAAGGAGGAATTATAGCTAAAACCAGCTTAACCAGATTCTTGCTGAAGGCAGACCACTGTGATCAGACATTCCCTGGGGAATGGTGGAAGAAGAGGAACTCGATCAGACATTGAAGATGATCTAATATTAAGGGTGGAAGGCTAAACTAACTTAGCAGAATTCTTGCTAAAATTGGATTTTTGAAGGATATACCCCAGGACAGGGTCTAGTTGGGCTCAGAGGAACCTGATGGTCAAGTAAAGGATTTTTGTCAGGGAATCACAAATTAAAAAAAGAAAAACTAAAATGCAACATAGAAACTAAATTTTGCCAACGCTTCAAGGAAGTTATAACTCTTACTTTATTTTAAAGTTTCTAGATATTTCCACTAGTTCTGTGAGGTAAGCAAAACCAAAACAACAAAATTAATGCAAGTAAGTAATACTTTGCAAATATAGCTTAACACTGTATTAAAAGAAAACAACTCATGAAGTAGTCTTATGACTTCAAAGATTAGTTGATGTTAGGAAATCTAATATTGTAATTTACTGCATTAACAGGTTAAAGAGGAAATGAAATATTATTAAAGTGATACATATCCAACATTATGTTATGAATTATAATACACATTACTGAAAAAAATCTTTTTGTACATAAAGAAAGGGACACTGAGCATTTAGCAGAAAACTATTGCAAAATCCTATCTTCTGGTGATATATGAAGAGCTTTCTTATTGCAGTCAGAAATAATACATTCATGGCTACTTTCACATGTTTTCAGTGTTGTGCTATATAATATGCCTAAACTTAAATTAGCATAGTTGATAAATTAACATTTCCCAAAGTTGTTATTTAAACCTCTATCTTCCTTTAATAATCCATTATGTATTCCTAACCTTTGCATTCTTAGATTTATTTTGAGCTCCTTTATGGTTATTTATGATGAGATTGAATCATTTACAAAAAGCAAAAAAATAAAAACCTCAAAGACACTCAAACAGTGACTGCAGAAAATTGTGTTTCAACATCTTTTAGCTGTGTTTTTATGTGTGTGATTTATTTTTTGTACAGAATGACATAGATGGCCAATAGCAACTCTAAGGTCATATTCTACCAGCTAAGTGACCCCAGTGAGAGATAATGTTTCTTTCTCAACAACTATCACAATAAAAGCCTCCTTTAATTCCAGGTCATCTACCTACCGCAAACTAATTACTATAGGCTAGGAAATGAAATAACCTGCTTGTCCAGGCCTGGTTCACATGCCAAAACTTCCAGTAGGCATGGGGTTAGGCTTTTCTGAATTGCATTGGCTCAACATGACTGAAATTGTAGAGGAGCTCCCTAAAAGAAAATCAGGATGATGTTATTAGAAGATGTAGAAACAGAATCTAGCTGAGAAATCGATCAGAAAGTTGGGGATTATAGAGACAATCAGTATCCTGAGAATCTGAGAAGGGCCAGACAAAATTAAAGGACGAGAGACCGATTCCAGTGGGATTTCTAAGAACTAGTCCAAGGATAGGTTGAAAGTACATAGTCCAGATCTCCACACAAGATCTACTTGAATCAGATGCCCTAGATGTGTGCTCTGTCAAGGTGCATTTTAAAATAAGAAAACAGTGATTCTTACACACTAGAGTTTGAGAAGCACTGGACAAAACTATAACCACAGGAAGGCATGAAGCTACCACTAATTCAATGTATACAGTTTCTCTAAGCTGTGAAATTATATAATTTTTATGTTGCTTATTATCTGGAGAAAAAATAACTAGACCATAAAATGAACATCTATCACATAATGCAGAGGTTTAAAAAGAAATACTGATATTTTTACTAGTTCATTTGTATGTAAAGGAGGAAGGACCAAAATCTATTCAAGATAAGTAAAAGACCTCTTGGTGATTTTCTTTCAGCCCACAACCTCTCAGGTGTTCTCCACATGGTAACTTGGAGCAGATGAATTGAGTTATTGACAATTCAATTTCAAGTTTTCACACCTGAAAACTTGAAAATGAATACTCATGAGTGTCATTGAACAAGAATAGATTGCAGAGTTCTGCTTTGACATAGATTTTCTTACTCTGCTTAGACTAGAGGTAAGTGTTTAGTGTTCCCTCAATGTCAAGTGTGTTGCAAATCCCAGATGCTGCCTGGCAGAAAGAGCTCTTCTTTGTTTATTGCAAAGTCTGTTGAGATTTAGCCACCAGGTGTCAGTAAGTCTTGCAAAACAATAGAGTTTTACAAAGTCCAGTGATTTTGTTCATTTGATCTCTAGCAGTAAATTAATATAGTATTTTGCTTTGTTGTTTTCTTTTCTTCTTCTTCTTCTTCTTTTTTTTTTTTTTTGGTGGTTGTTGTTCCAGGAAACCAAATGCAATTCATTCATAGACCCATCTTTTTTTTTTTTTTTTTTTTTTTTTTTTTTCCTGTATGACACCACACTTACAGAATATGGGCTGGTTTTTAATTTTTGAGAATTGAGTACCTCCAGATTCATAGTGAAAGGCATGAAGGAAAAGGGTACATCTGAGACAGGTGATAAGCTGGCAGGGTAGCTTGCCAATTACATGTAAACTACAATGCCAAGTCAATTAATGAGAAAGAAGTAGGAAAGATAACACCCTTAGACAATTTATGATATTACCAAAACCAATATTCTGGGGTGGTTTTGAACTTTAAATAAAATAGAGTCATTTTCTTACTAATCATATAACCATTTGTATTAGTTTTCACACTTATTATTACTGTCATCCTTCTTATTATTTCTTTTCCTGTGTGATCACTGCTTATAAGACTTGAAAATAAATCCATTTAACCCTTGTACTGAGCTACCTGAATACTTGAGTTTATTTTTTTCTGTTTTGCATAAACCTTGCCTTAAAACTTGAAATTAAATGTCATAACATATCCATGATATCATCACCAAAACATATTTTATTGTCGATTGTTCTGGGTACCAGAAGAAGTTTTCTGTGCTCTAGTAAATTGTTTGGTTTAATTTCAGTTCACTGTGTTTCCTCCAAGGCAGACAATTTCAAGGGCTTGCTATACCAGCCTATTTAGTTAAAAGTCTGAGCAAGGTCACAAACTCTATTGACTCATATGGCAGTTCTTGTGTAGAACACAAAATTCTACATCATCTTTGAATCAAATCCAATAGAGCAAGATCCCAGCTGTCCTGGTATCTGTTAAAAGCATAAGACTGACCTAGTTTAAACTGGTTCTCAGCATTATTTTGGAGAGCTTTTAGTTTTTCAAGACTGCAAGGATAATGCAAGTTTATTTTAGAAAATTTGAAAACACCAAGGTGAAAAAGAGACAAAAGCTATTAATATTTTGACCTACAGTTCTCAAGGCTTTGCTATTTTACTTCAGTGTTCACAATTTTTAAAAGGAAGAAGGAATGGGTACTGCTAATTTTGAATCAGAAATTACCTATTTCTGAATAAACTGAAACACTTTATAGATCCTGTGTTTCCAGGATAATAAATGGTAAGTTACAATGGCCAGATTGCATTGCTCCTATGCCTTGGCAAGGCTCAGTCCCTTACAGCTATGGCCAGACATAAAGCTCTAATGCACTTCTTTTTTTCCTCTGTGAAATGCAACACATCTCTAGAAATTGATGTGGGAAAGAATTATTGTGTAAAGAGAGACAGTGAGAAAGTTTAAAACAGCTTTGAATGCTTTATAAACCAGGTTCGGTATTATAAGGGAGTAGCTTATTTCCTTCTGGCCACAAAAATGTCTGGGTTTGTTGGAGACTTGGGGCGAGTGAGTACAGTACTGGTGAGTGAACAGAAACATATCATGGTTTTTCTTTCTGTGTACCTGCTATCTTGCCTCAGGGCTTCATCAGAACTTCGGTTAGTGAACGTTTTATTGGTATTTGCCAGACTTAAAACAAAACAGTTTTAACTTCCAGTGCTGTTAAATTTTTCCATATCACCTTTTCTTTTGTGTTGCGTTTCAACGTGTGTGTGAAGAGAGGTGAATCAGACATCCCTAACTTTCTGTCATTTAATTCGGATGGCTGTCAGCATCGTCACTATGAATGTTCTCATTCTGAGTCATTAGTGGGCACTTTTCCATTTAGGACTTTTCAGTATGTCAGTCAGATGTATTTCCAATGCCAAACACAGTGCCCAGGAGACAGTAGCTTCTTACAAAATATGAAAAGTGTCAATAAATTAAATTTTTAGGAGGTCTATCAATAGGTATTAATGATACAAAGCAAAACTTATTTTTCATTTTGTCACATTTCATCAATTTAGTTGGGACATTTGGTGGATATAGTCTAGGGCAGGCATTGTTCACATACATGAGTGGCGGGGGCATGCACATATTTAAATGATAAGTATCAGACAGAATCACGATAAGACAATATTGGATGTTTAGAGTATATACAACATAAACACAGTTTCATTATGGACAATGAATACTAAAAGAACTAGTGGAGTTCAATGTTTGGTGTAAGTGGCTGAGTGGAACCCCAGTTAACAAAAAGTGATATTGTCAAAAAGGAAAGCATACTTTGATAGTGTGTAGGAGAGAAATTGGATCACAAAGTGAACTTTGGTTATAGTCAAACTGTGAAATTGGAACATGACCTACGTATATCACTAGATTTATCACTTTTGATGGTTTTCAGATTGCTTAGGCAGCCAGGATGCCCTTTGAAACTCTCCATCTGACTGACTGTCTGCATCCTTTCCTGCAGTGCACAGGACTCTGCAACAGTGACCCACATTTATCATGTTCAGATGTGTCTATTTCAATGTGTTTTTCTGAAACGAAAGCAGAAAACCATGTGGAGATTGCAGCTGGTACCAAATGCAGTATCTCACCTCATGGAATAAGACAATCTTCAAGAGAACGTTACTCAGACTCCCAACGACACAGAGGGGAAACATCCCCCAGGGAGAGTTGTCTAGCTCACGGCATGAATAATCTAGTTGAAGATTTTTCCAAAGTGATATGGAACTTCTAAAAATCCCCACAAATATCTTTAAGTATTATACAAGGTGCAAAGGTCACTTTTAAGATAACTTGTGTCTTACCAGGACATTTCATTATTAACAATGGCTAGATTTGAAATAGTTAAGAAATAATCAGTTTTTATGTTAACATCTTCCTTGGCTGTAGGCATAAGTCTTTTCTATCCTAATGTGCTTTGGTTCTAATGTAGATTTGTGATTTTGGCTTCACAGAATGAGGACATAGAAAATTTGGCTTACTCTTTTATTCATTGGTTCAATATTTACTGAGCACCTCTACCTTTAAATAAGTTTACAAGACCCTATGGGAGATACAAAAATGTTTAATACACAAAAATAAATAGATCATCTAGGAGCTTATAGGTTAGGACAGATAATAAGAAAGTCATATAAATATCTATGATACAAGAGATAAAGCAGTAAGCTACCTGGCAAAGGTATAAATTATTCATTCTTCGTTGTGCTAGAGGGGATGGTGAAACTTTCTGAAGACTTTTCTTGTAAAGTCATACCTTGAATTACTTAAAACGTGATAAATTTGAAATCAAGCCAAGAATTAGTTGAAGTTGAAACCAGTAAACATAATAGTCCTGGGTAGTGAGGCATATATGCTTGTATTTAATTAGCAAAAGTTCAGTGATTGAAAACCTGTCAATGATGATGATATAAATGGCTGACTCAATCACCTGAGTGACTGATGCAGTATTCAATGAAGAGTATTGTTATTAAGGTAACTGGAACAAATATTGGCTATAAACAAAGTTTCTGTCTTGGAATGCTCTGCCTCAAACTTGCGTAGCAGGTAGGAATCTGTTTCCACAAGAAGTTTATTTTCTATAACTCAAATAAATTTTTGCCAGTATGGCAGAAACCATTTTATTCAAGATATAACCAATCTCTTTCTTTTTCCTAAGATGATATTAAGTTTCAGGAAATGTTATAAAAGTCATTGGAGGGACTCACTGGGGCCTCAATGTCTTCTTTTTATATGGGTGAAATCCACAGTTTTGTCTGGACTGTTTACCAATCCATATACCACTAAGTTGCCACTTAGCCTTCTCTTATTCCTCCTTGACTCATCAGGTGGTTCTGCTTCCTCTACGCTCAGGTCATATTCATAGGCACAACCATCATGCTGCTCTTTCCATGCAAAGAAGAGCACAGAAATCCCCAAAAGGCTGAGGGCCTGCTCTCCACTTCTTTGGTGCTGTTTGTGAAGAAAGGCTCAGACTCTATTTTTCTGGGAGGGAATCGCCCATTTTAATATCTTGTCCTCACCATGTCCCGTATCTCCCTTGTCTCTTTTCTAAGAGACATCTTTCCATTTGGGATAAGAGCAGAGATTGCCCTCTTTAGTCTACCCCACACCTCCTATTTTTGGAGACAGGATCTCTCTCTGTCATCTAGGTTGGAGTGCAGTGGCACAATCTCAGCTCACTGCAACCTCCGCCTCCTGGGTTCAAGCCATTCTCATGCCTCAACCTCTGAAGTAGCTAGGACCACAGGCACATACCACCATGCCCGGATAATTTTTGTGTTTTTAATAGAGATGGGGTTTCACCACATTGGCCAGGCTGGTCTTGAACTCCTGGCCTCAAGTGATCCACTGGCCTCTGCCTCCCAAAGTGCTGCATAACAGGCAGGAACCACTGCGCCTGGCCTAGTGTACCCTTCTTAAATACTTATTGTATACATAGTATTTTTTCATTTACTAAGGGAACTAGACTCTTGGAAGACCACAGGCAGAACAAGTCTCTTTTCTACCTTTTCCTTCACTCCCACGAGATACTGTATTGAGTAAGAAAAAGTCTAACTTCTCAAAATTGGGAATAAAGCAAAGTAAAAGAGAGAATATTCAAGAAAAATTCACAATGGATAATATGTCAAACATTTGTATTTCTACATTTTTCTATATTATTATGACCTTATGATTTTTTATTCAAATAAAAATCAAATGTACAATAAATGAAGCTATATAAATTGAATAGTTTATATCAGAATATATATTTTTTCAAAATAAATCCATAAATGAACATTTGTGGCATTCTTTCTAGGTGTTCAGGATGTAAAAACAAACTTATTTTAGGTATTTATGATCTACTTTGGAATAAGAACACATAAATATATGTATAAAAGTATTATAGATTATGAAAATATGTAGAAAGTTGACAATGGCTAAAGTCTAGAAGTGCTCAATTCTGTTTGGATGGGGAAGGGTTAGGAAGTCTTGTTGAAAGATGGCCAAATATCCTTTTCCTGGTCAGAGCAGTGAAGAACTTCTAGGGAGAGCAACCAGAAATAGAAAAGACACTGTGACGTAGCATAACCGGGTTGGATGTTGACTGGCGTGAGGGAGCCTCACAAACACAAGACATCTAAGCAGTTTGAAAAAGAACAGCACAGGGTGGGCTATGTTAGGAGAAAAATGGCTGAAGGCAGAGAATTCTGAAAGTTGCTGTGTCATTCCTCAGGACTCTGTATGTCATTTTGAAGAACTGGAACTTTAGTCAAAAGGTATTGAGAAACTATAGATGGTTTTAGAGGTGGGGATTGATAAGAGTGAGCTTGATCGTAGGGATATCACACTGACATGAACTGTGGAGGAAAGATGTGAGGGAAGCCCAAAAGCAGGGAAACAAATTTGGAGACTATTTCAGAAACAGAGGCAAGCCATATTTAAAAGGAATCTGAAATAGTGATGGGGTAGCAGTGGATTCACAGTGTAGTAAGAAGACTGAACCAACAGGTCCTTGAGACCAATGCATAGAGTAGTGGCTAAATGAGAAGTCAAACCCTAGAATGACTATATTTTTGGCTTGAGTCTCTGGTGTATAGTGGCATACTTGACAAAGACAGGTAATTAAAGAGGAAGAAAATCTATTTGATGAGAAAATAAACCAGTGCATAAATGAAGTATAGATTATAATGTGAACTTGACCTTTTTTCTTTTTTTATTATTATAGTTTAAGTTCTAGGGTACATGTGCATAACATGCAGGTTTGTTACATATGTATACTTGTGCCATGTTGCTGTGCATAAATGAAGTATAGATTATAATGTGAACTTGACCTTTTTTCTTTTTTTATTATTATAGTTTAAGTTCTAGGGTACATGTGCATAACATGCAGGTTTGTTACATATGTATACTTGTGCCATGTTGCTGTGCTGCACCCATCAACTCGTCAGCACCCATCAATTCATCATTTATATCATGTATAACTCCCCAATGCAATCCCTCCCCCCTCCCCCCTCCCCATGATAGGCCCCAGTGTGTGATGTTCCCCTTCCCGAGTCCAAGTGATCTCATTGTTCAGTTCCCACCTATGAGTGAGAACATGCGGTGTTTGGTTTTCTCTTCTTGTGATAGTTTGCTAAGAATGATGGTTTCCAGCTGCATCCATGTCCCTACAAAGGACGCAAACTCATCCTTTTTTATGGCTGCATAGTATTCCATGGTGTATATGTGCCACATTTTCTTAATCCAGTCTGTCACAGATGGACATTTGGGTTGATTCCAAGTCTTTGCTATTGTGAATAGTGCCGCAATAAACATACGTGTGCATGTGTCTTTGTAGTAGAATAATTTATAATCCTTTGGGTATATACCCAGTAGTGGGATGGCTGGGTCATATGGTACAACTAGTTCTAGATCCTTGAGGAATTGCCATATTGTTTTCCATAATGGTTGAACTAGTTTACAATCCCACCAACAGTGTAAAAGTGTTCCTATTTCTCCACATCCTCTCCAACACCTGTTGTTTCCTGATTTTTTAATGATGGCCATTCTAACTGGTGTAAGATGGTACCTCATTGTGGTTTTGATTTGCATTTCTCTGATGGCGAGTGATGATGAGCATTTTTTCATGTGTCTGTTGGCTGTATGAATGTCTTCTTTTGAGAAATGTCTGCAAAAGCCAAAACTGAACTTGACCTTTTTAATGCTGAAGATGTTGACTTTTTCATATCTTTATTATAAATGAAGGTTTTGAAATGGTAAATTTAGAGCACAAAATCCCAAGCTGACCATACATACTTTTCTCAGTGATCTGTTGTGGATAATTTAAGTATTTTACATTAAAATTCTAGCTGATCATTGGAGATTATAGGTCTGGTCCAACCTCAATATCTAGAATCATTATTCTCTTAACCTGTGACATAATACACTGAGAATATTTTGTGTAAATTGAAGTGCACGATTTTGAATCTACTATACTTTCTCTTCTTTTAAAAATGTGTTAGCTTTGTAAAAAGACCTTATTTCAGCTGGGAATTAGCCTGTGTCATGTTCTAAATTGTATTCTTCATGTAATGCCCCATTAATATTAAACCAAAGGCACCACCATGAACAACAGCAACACCACCAACACCACCAACAAGATCTTGCAAGATAAGGCAGTAAAATCTTTGGGGGATGCAATTATGTTTATGCATAAAATAGTTGCTGCACTTTATGATATTTTTAAATTAATGGAAATTAATAATAACCCACAAACTAAACAGGTACTATTGAACAACGAAATCTTTTTAGTAAATGGAATAGTTTTTAAATCTTACAGACTAAAAGTTAGCCACAGCGTTTATGAAAGTTGTTCTGACTCTAGACCTGTTAAAGGATGGAGTAGGGAATAGTTACGTGTAGGATTTAGTGTCAGTTTGCTTAACTGTCACTTTAAATGTCAGGGCAAATTTTATTTTCAGGTAAAGACAAAGTGTACTGTTTTTTTTACTCCTTTTTTTTTCCTTTCTCTGTCTCTTCATCTTATCATTCTTTCTTGTGTTTTTCTTTTCTGGTGCTTCTCACTATCCAGCGATATTTGCCATAAGTGAAATCAACTGATGCTTTTATTTATTCCTTCCATTCAACAAGCATTCACTGAGTCAGTGAGTAAAGGGGAGAAAACAAATACAATTTGGTTATAAATTACAAGGACTCTGATAAGAGAACAAAAGTAACAACCTTGTACTGGCTATTGCCACTTGACTACTGGCTTGGATTTTGTTTTTCTTTTGTTGTTGTTATTCTAACCAAAACAATGAAATTAGACTGATGGTAATGTATTTCTACTTTTCATGGATGTGTTGTGCATGGTGTGAGTCAATGAGAAAGTAAGTGCTTCCAATGGACAGTCTTGAGAGGATGGTCCAGTGAAGAAAACGATATGATACAGCCGTGCAAAGGGACTGCAGGTAATCATGAGTAAGGCTACCAACTGTGGATCTGATGATCCCCAAGAAAGCAGCCCAAACTAGTTGACTTTCCCTTTTGAGAAGAACTAGTCATGGTCTAGACAGCATATGATATATGCAGTTCCAGAAAGAATACTCAGGCTATAGTAGTATTACAACTTGAACAAGAGATAGAAGATAAGGAGAAAATAGTGTATTGATGCCAATATGTCACTAATATACTGCCATTCTAGCCAATATATATACCCTACTACCAGCTGAATTTGTCATCTATTTCTGCATAGCAAATTACAATAAATTTGGTGACTAAAAGTAGTACATATATTTTTTATCTCATAGTTTCTGTTGTGTCAGGAATCCAGACATGGTTAGTTAGGTCCTCTGCTTTAGGACCTTTCACAAGGGATTAGTAGGGCAGGGCAATCATCTGACAATCAACAAGGGAAGCATTCACTTTTGGCAGGATTCAGTTTCTTGTTGGCTATCAGATTGGGAGTCTCAGACCCTTGATGAATGTTGGTCAAAGGCCATTCTCAGTTTCTTGTTGTGTGGGCCTTTCCAATGGCAAGCTTACTTCGTCTGAACCAGCAAGGGAGGGAGCCAGTAGAATCCTAGCCAGATGGAAACTGCAATCTTATGTAATGTAATAATGAAAGCAACACTCCAGCCCTGTGCCGTATTTTATCGGTTAAAAGCGAGTAACAGGCCCCTTCTGCACTCAAGGTGAAAGGGTTACACAAGGCCATGAATGCAAAGAAGTAAAGATAATTAGGAGTCATTTTATTGTCTGTCTTCCACTAATATTTAAATGTTTCATTAAAGTATTGCAGATACACAGCAGAGTTGAAGAGACATTAATGATATGGCTGAAAGCACAAACTTTAGTGGCAACCTAGTTCAAATTCCAGGTCTGCTACTAACTAGCTCTCCACTGTACATTGGGTTGTTATTTAATTTATTTGTGCCTCAATTTCTCTACCTGTAAAATAGGAAAAATAATCATACTCACCTCAAGGTTGTTTTGAGGAATAAATGAGTTCATATCTTTAAGCAGCATGGCAGCCACATTAAGTCTTTATTATACATTTTAGATAATATAGCAAACACGATGTACTCATCACTCATCCAACCCTTGGAAGAGGCATGCTCAAGGGCATGTTTGAGTCTGCGGAGAAGACAGACATGCAGAATCATGACTCCACAGAGAGAGGCCGACTTACAGACCTGCCTCTAGAAGGCAGGCCTGGACCCTGGCTTTCCTCATGGAGAACAGGGTTTGCAGGGAATTGTCCCCATTTTTGGAGCTCTTAGGCCAAAACAAGGGTGCAGAAGAGACTGAAACCAACATACTCCTCTATTCTTCTCAGGTAAATGGATTAGGATTCTCATACTGTGTTTCCCTTCTGAGAAGTGGAAATTCTCACCTTTCTGTGGGACCTCCAAGAACAGGAATAATGTGTCGCCTTCAGTTCGGCCCCAACACTTGCCATGCCCTGAAGGCACTGCACAAATCTGGCCCCAGCTCCTCTCCATCCTCACTTCAATACCTCTCTTACCTTACCTTGCTCTTGCCAGTAATTAATTTCCTTTCTCTTTCCCAAAGAAGCCAAGATCTTTCTTGCCTCAGGGGCCTTGCAGATGTTTTTCTGACTGAAATACTTTCCCTACACCTCTTCTCATTGTCATCCATTGGTCTCAGTTTCAATGCTGCCTCCTCAGGGAGGACTCTGTTGAGAGATTTATTCCTTCCAGAAAGCTGTCTAGCACATTGCTCTTTCTTCCCTAGATTTTATATGCTCCTGTTATTAGAATGTAAGATACATGAGTGTCAAGCTCTTTTCTATTGTTTTCTGCAGTATTGACAACACCTAACATAATCTCTAGTAATAAATGTTTGTTGAATTAATGCATGCATGAAGGAATTAAACAGATCCAAAGGTATGATTGTCAAACTCAACATATGTCTACAAACGGGAGAAAAAACACTTTTAAAAAATTTATATAAATTTGAAGGGAACAAGTGCAGCTTTGTTATATGGACCCAGTGTGTTGTTGTGAAGTGTAGGCTTTCAGTGTAACCATCGCCTACATAATTAATACACTGGACCCATTAAAATAGAGTTAATCGTTTTTTCCTCTAACAGTGATCTAGTGTATCTTATTCTTCTTAGGGAAAGCATTTTAATAAGTCATAAGCTAGTTAAATTAATAATATTATTCGGGAGCTTAGAAACAATTTGTCAATTCTCACAACCAGTTCATATATTAACCAAGAGGCTGAGTTTAACAGTTAGCTATTAATTATGTGCTGATTGGCTTTGAAATAGCATATTGCTTGATCTGTTTATTTTCCTCTGGAATATCTGTTGGAGTAGCACATTCCACATGTTCAGCATGGACTGCCAATAAAGTTAAATTCCCAACACCATAGGAAAATGTTCATAATACACTGTTCAATAAAAAGAGGAATGTAAGAATTCTATACATTTTGTGAACTCACTTTTTAAAGAAAGATAGATTCTTTGGAAATATAACCAACTGGTAAAACTGATGACTTTTGTGAGGTGTTTGGCTTGTGTGTGATTCTAATTTTATATGATCTGCTTCTATGATTTTTCACAATATTTCTTCTTCAAATAATGTTTATAAGATAATTTTCTAATGCAACTGCAAAATATCACTATGTGTGAACATAATGGTTGAAATATTTGAGACCAGAGTGGATTTAAGTATTAACGTCCTTTTAAAGTGAAGAGCGGATATGAAGCAGCTACATTAATTACACCCCTAGGACATGGACAAATGGACTAACAATGGTTAAATAAAGTTTGGACAGGAATCTCAAGGAAGTGTTTTAAGCAGTGGGTGGTTCCTGTGTAAAAACACCCTGCCAAGAGGAGCAGTGGAGCAGTCCCCTGGTGCCACTTCAGGAGACCAGAAAGAGCACTTAACAGAAGAGACCCCTGAGGACTATTATTATATTAATGGTTAAATTCACTACAAAGGTCAGGTGGGAAGCTGTGAAGACTCCGCTACGTCTGTGGTGCTTGATGTAGCTGTGTTTAGACATGATACATTTTCTAGGGACATGCAGACAAAGTTAACAGGATTGCAGGATTCGGCGGATAATTGTTATTTTTTAAAGATTTGTCTATTCCAAAGACCCATTCCCACACATTAATTCAAAAATATTTCTGAGCCTTACTATTTACTAACTAGTTCTCTAATATGTAGCACAATGGAAGAAAAAAAAAACTCTTTTTTTTTTATAGCTCATTCATTTTTACATTTCTTTCTCTGTCCTACTCCTTCTCTATTAAACACAAAGATTCCTTCAATTTTATATGGCTGTAAAAACCAGCAGGCTTCTCTCTTAATCAGTGTTGTCTAGGTTCATTGCCTGAGGGCCCAGGTCATTAGTAATAAAGGTCATTAGTTGATGTTTCCAGAGTACAGTGACTGTCAAACGATCCCCTCATTTAATCTCCCAATGATTAGAAACAGGCCCAAGCTTGTAGTACTTGGTAATTTTATTTTCTTGTTGTGGGAGAGGTAGCAGCCTACTTCTTGGAAACAAAAGCTTTTAAAAACTAATAGCAGCTTCACGTAGACTTGAAGGAATAACACACCATATTAAGGCACTCAAGACCAAAACAAGGGAGAAAATGCAAGAAATTGGTATGTGCTGCTCTTGCACCCCAGGTTTCTTCAAGGAACTGAACTAAACGAGAAAGGAATAGTCCTATCTAGCCATAGGCGGCCCTAACTTGCCTGCCCTGGTTACCTTACATCTTTGCGCTGTCTGATTTCCAGCATTCTAATTGAAAAGGCACTTTGTAGCAAAAAGCTCTGTTTGAGTCACTTTGAAATCATGATCTGCAGGTTTTCTTTCTGGCAAATGTTTCTTAGAGATCACTGAGCTTATTAAACTGTTCTGTGTTCAGAAGCTTCGGGAGTTGAAACAGTCGTAATGCAGACACTTTGTTAAAGAAGAAAATAGCAGTCAATTCTCCTTGAACTCTTTGGAAAGGGCTGTGTGCTGGTCTTCCTCCCATGCCATGTATGTTTGAGGCCTCAATGCCGTAAATGCAGAAAGCATCTGGTAAATATACATGGTGTCAAATAATAATTATACAGACCAATCTCTGTTCTTCAATGGGAATTATTTTCTCCACAACACCAAAGAAGAATGGAAACGTATAAAGTATTAGAAACTTTGTAAAGGAGGAAAAGTGGTTACATTGTCCAAAATTTAAATAATCTTTAGATATATAAAGCATTTATAAAGTTTGGGCACCTAATAAAATTTTTCACAATTCATTTTCAAATGTTGAAAATAAGATTAATGAATAGAATTATAGGTTTGTGTCAGGCCTCTGAGCCCAAGCCTGCGCTATACATCTGGATGGCCTGAAGCAAGTGAAGAATCACAAAAGAAGTGAAAATGGCTGGTTCCTGCCTTAACTGATGACATTACCTTGTAAAATTCCTTCTTTTGGCTCAGAAACTTCCCGACTGAGCACCTTGTGACCCCCCACCCCCCCCTGCCCACCAGAGAACAACCCCTTTTGACTGTAATTTACCTATGTGATATAGACTATATATAAAAAGTATATTTTATGTATATAATACATGTTATATATTATATATAATGTATTCAAAGGCATAGCAAACCTACTCCATTTTTCTGTATTTATTTTGTTCTTTACATTGACTTTTCACTTTTCCTCAATATCTTGCTAGATGACTGAACCATGTAACAGTTAACCCTGGGGCTTTCCTTAGCTGAAGGCTAGAAAACTGTAAAATAGGTAGATTCTTGTCAGGCCTCTGAGCCCAAGCCTGTGAGTATACATCCAGAGAGCCTGAAGCAAGTGAAGAATCACAAAAGAAGTAAAAATGGCCAGTACCTGCCTTAACGGATGACATTCCACCATTGTGATTTGTCCCAGCCCCATCTTAACTGAGTGATTAACCTTGTGTGAAATTCCTTCTCCTGGCTCAGAAGCTCCCCCACCTGGTGACCCCCGCCCCTGCCCGTAAGAGACCAACCCCTTTGACTGTAATTTTCTATTACCCACCCAAATCCTATAAAACGGCCCCACCCCAACTCCCTTCACTGACTCTCTTTTTGGACTCAGCCCACTTGCACCCAGGTGATTAAAAAGCTTTATTGCTCACACAAAGCCTGCTTGGTGGTCTCTTCACATGGACATGCGTGAAATGTGGTGCTGAAACATGACTCACATCGGGGGACCTCCCTTGGGGGACCTCCCTTGGGAGATCAATCCCCGGTCCTCCTGCTCTTTGCTCCATGAGAAAGATCCACCTACGACCTCTGGTCCTCAGACCAACCAACCCAAGGAACATCTCACCAATTTTAAATTGGGTAAGTGGCCTCTTTTTACTTTCTTCTCCAACCTCTCTTACTATCCCTCAACTTCTTTATCCTTTCAATCTTGGCACCACACTTCAATCTCTCTCTTCTCTTAATTTCAGTTCCTTTCCTTTTCTGGTAGAGACAGAGGAGATGCGTTTTATCTGTGAACCCAAAACTCTGGCACTGGTCATGGACTAGGAAAGACAGCCTTCCCTTGGTGTTTAATCACTGTGGGGATGCCTGCTTGATTATTCACCCATGTTTCAGAGGTATCTGATCTCCATGGGGATGCCTGCCTTGATCCTTCACCCTTAGTGGCCAGCACCACTTTCCTGGGGATCAAGCACCCCCCACCCCTTCTCTCCATGTCTCTGCTGTCTCTTTTCTCTGGGCTTGCCTCCTTCATTATGGGCAACCTTCCATCCTCTATTCCTCCCTCTTCTCCCTTAGCCTGTGTTCTCAAAAACTTAAAACCTCTTCAACTCACATCTGACCTAAAACCTAAATGCCTTATTTTCTTCTGCAACACCGCTTCACCCCAATACATACTTGATAATGACTGTAAATGGCCAGAAAATGGCACTTTTGATTTCTCCATCCTACAGGACCTAGATAATTTTTGTCAAAAAATGGGCAAATGATCTGAGGTGCCTGACGTCCAGGCATTCTTTTACACATCGGTCCCTCCCTAGTCTCTGTTCCCAATGCAACTCATCCTAAATCTTCCTTTTTCCCCTCCTGCCTGTCCCCTCAGTCCCAACCCCAAGCGTTTCTGAGTCTTTTCAATCTTCCTTTTCTACGGACCCATCTGACTTCTCCTCTCTGCACCAGGCTGCTCCTCACCAGGCCGAACCAGATCCCAATTCTTCCTCAGCCTCCGTTTCTCACCCTATAATCCTTCTATCATCTCCCCTCCACACACTCAGTCTGGCTTATGGTTTTGTTCTGCGACTAGCCCTCCTCCACCTGCCCAACAATTTCCTCTTAAAGGTTGGCTGCAGCTAAAGGCATAGACAAGGTTAATGTTTCTATTTCTTTATCTGACCTCTCCCAAATCAGATAGCATTTAGGCTCTTTTTCATCAATATAAAAACTCAATCCAGTTCATGGCTCGTTTGGCAGCAACCCTGAGATGCTTTACAGTGCTAGACCCTAAAAGATCAGAAGGCTATCTTATCCTCAATATACATTTTATTACCCAACCTGCTCTCAACATTAAAAAAGCTCCAAAAGTTAGATTCTGGCCCTCAAACCCCACAACAGGACTTAATTAACCTTGCCTTCAAGGTGTACAATAATAGAGTAGAGACAGTCAAGTAGTAACATATCTCTGAGTTGCAATTCCTTGTGTACACTGTGAGAGAAAACCCAGCCACATCTCCAGAACACAAGAACTTCAAAATGCCTAAGCTGCAGCAGTCAAGAATTCCTACAGGACCTCCTCCATCAGGATCTTACTTCAAGTTCCAGAAATCTGGCCACTGGGCCAAGGAATGCCTGCAGCCCAGGATTCTTCCTAAGTCGGGTCCCATCTGTGCAGGATCCCACTGAAAATCAGACTGTCCAAATTGCCTGGCAGCCACTCCCAGAGTCTCTGGAACTCTGGCCCAAGGCTGTCTTACTGACTCCTTCCCAGATCTTCTCGGCTTAGAAGCTGAAGACCGATGCTGCCCGATCGCCTCGGAAGCTTCCTGGACCATCACAGACGCTTGGGTGACTCTTACAATGGAGGATAAGTCCGTCCCCTTATTAATCAATACAGTGGCTACCCACTGCACGTTACCTTCTTTACAAGGGCCTGTTTTTCTTGCCTCCATAACTGTTGTGGGTATTGACAGCAAGCCTTCTAAACCTCTTAAAACTCCCCAACTCTGGTGCCAACTTGGACAACATTCTTTTATGCACACCTTTTTAGTTATCCCCACCTGCCTAGCTCCCTTATTAGGTCGAGACATTTTAACTAAATTATCTGCTTCCCTGACTATTCCTAGGCTACAGCCACACCTCATTGCTGCCCTTTTCCCCAGTGCAAAGCCTCTTTCACATCCTCTCCTTGTATCTCCCCACCTTAATCTGTAAGTATAGGATACCTCTACTCCCTTCTTGGTGACCAATCATACACCCCTTACCATCCCATTAAAACCTAATCACCCTAATTTCAATGCCAATATCCCATCCCACAGCATGCTTTCAAAGGATTAAAGCCTGTTATCACTCGCCTGTTACAGCATGGCCTTTTAAAGCCTATAAACTCTCCTTACAATTCCCCCATTCTACTTGTCCAAAAAACTGGACAAGTCTTACAGGTTAGTTTAGGATCTACATCCTATCAACCAAATTGTTTTGCCTATCCACCCCATAGTGCCAAACCCATATACTCTCCTATCCCTATCCTCAATACCTCCCTCCACAACCCCTCTACAATCCATTATTCTGTTCTGGATCCCAAACATGCTTTCTTTACTATTCTTTTGCATTCCTCATCCAAGGCTCTCTTTGCTTTCACTTGGACTGACCCTGACACCCATCAGGCTTAGCACATTACCTGGGCTGTACGGCCACAAGGCTTCACAGATAGACCCCATTACTTCAGTCAAGCCCCAATTTCTTCCTCATCCATTACCTGTCTTGGCATGATTCTTCATGAAAACACACGTGCTCTCCCTGCTGATTGTGTATGGCTGATCGGCCAACCCCCAACCCCTTCCCCCTTCTACAAAACAACATCTCCTTTCCTTCCTAGGCATGGTTAGGTACTTCTGACTTTGGATACCTGGTTTTACCATCCTGACTAAACCATTATATAAACTTACAAAAACAAACATAGCTGACCCCATAGATCCTAAATCCTTTTGCCACTCCTCTTTCCATTCCTTAAAAACAGTGCTAGAAGCTGCTCCCACACTAGCTCTCCCTCCCAACCCTTTTCATTACACACAGCCAAAGTACAGGGCTGTGTGGTCAAAATTCTTACATAAGAGCCAGGACTACCCCCTGTAGCCTTTCTGTCCAAACAATTTGACCTCACTGTTTTAGGCTAGTTCCCACATTATTCCTGATACCACACCTCACCTCCATGACTGTATCTTTCTGATCCATCTGGCATTCACTCTATTTCCCCATATTTCATTCTTTCCTGTTCCTCACTCTGATCACACTTGGTTTATTGATGGCAGTTCCACCAGGCTTAATCACCACTCACCAGCAAAGGCAGGCTATGCTATACTATCTTCCACATCTGTCCTTAAGGCTACCACTCTGCCCTCCTCCACTACCTCTCAGCAAGCTGAACTCATTGCCTTAACTTGGGACCTCACTCTTGGAAAGGGACTGTGTGTCAATATTTATACTGACTCTAAATATACCTTTCATATCCTGCACCACCATACTGTTATATGGACTGAAAGAGATTTCCTCACTACACGAGGGTCCTCCATCATTAATGCCTCTTTAATAAAAACTCTTCTCAAAGCCGTTTTACTTCCAAAGGAAGCTGGAGTCATTCACTGCAAGAGCCATCAAAAGGTGTCAGATCCCATCGCTCAAGGCAACGTTTATGCTGAAAAGTAGCTAAAAAAGGAGTTAGCATTCCAACTTCTGTCCTTCATGGCCAGTTTTTCTCCTCTTTGGTCACTCCCACCTGCTTCCCCACTGAAACCTCCACCTATCAGTCTCTTCCCACAGAAGGCAAATAGTTCTCAGGCCAAGGAAAATACCTCCTTCCAGCCTCACAGACCCATTCTATTCTGTTGTCATTTCATAACCTCTTTCATGTAGGTTACAAGCTGCTAGCCCGTCTCTTAGAACCTCTCATTTCCTTTCCATCGTGGAAACCTTTCCTCAAAAAAATCACTTCTCAGTGTTCCGTCTGCTATTCTACTACTACTCAGGAATTTCTCAGGCCCCTTCCCTTCCCTACGCATCAAGCTCAGGGATTTCCCCCTGCCCAGGACTGGCAAATTGACTTTACTCACATGCCCTGAATCAGGAAACTAAAATACCTCTTTGCCTGGGTAGATACTTTTACTGGATGGGTAGAGGCCTTTCCCACAGGGTCTGAGGAGGCTGCCATGGTCATTTCTTCCCTTCTGTCAGACATAATTCCTCGGTTTGGCCTTCCCACCTCTATACAGTCCGATAACAGACCGGCCTTTATTAGTCAAATCACCCAAGCAGTTTCTCAGACTCTTGGTATTTGGTAAAAACTTCATATCCCTTACTGTCCTCAATCTTCAGGAAAGGTAGAACAGACTAATGATCATTTCCCAAAAACTTGCCAACCAAGCAAGTAATTATGCTGAACCCCCTTGGGCACTCTTTAATTGGATGTCCTGGGTCCTTTCAATTCTTAGTCCTTTAATACCTATTTTTCTCCTTCTCTTATTCGGACCTTGTGTCTTCTGTTTAGTTTCTCAACTCATCCAAAACCATATCCAGGCCATCCCTGAACATTCTATATGACAAATGCTCCTTCTAACAACCCCACAATATCACCCCTTACCACAAAATCTTCCTGCAGCTTAATCTCTCCCACTCTAGGTTCCCAGCTAGATTAGCCCCTAATTAGCTCCTAATCCTGCTTGAAGCAGTCCTGAGAAACATCGCTCATTGTGTCTTCATACCACCTCCCCAAAGTTTTCACCACCCAACACTTCACCACTATTTTGTTTTTTCTTATTAATATAAGAAGACAGGAATGTCAGGCCTCTGAGCCCAAGCCTGTGCGTGTACATCCAGATGGCCTGAAGCAAGTGAAGAATCACAAAAGAAGTAAAGATGGCTAGTTCCTGCCTTAACTAAAGACATTCCACCATTGTGATTTGTTCCTGCCCCACCTTAACTGAGTGATTAACATTGTGAAATTCCTTCTCCTGGCTCAGAACCTCCCCCACTGAGCACTTCATGACCCCCGCCCCTGCCTGAAAGAGACAAATCCCCTTTGACAGTAATTTTCCACTACCCACTCAAATCCTATAAAACAGCCCCACCCCTATCTCCCTTCGCTGACTCTCTTTTTGAACTCAGTCTGCCTGCACCCACATGGTTACAAAGCTTTATTGCTCACACAAAGCCTGTTTGGTGGTCTCTTCACATGGATGCACGTGAAAATTCCTGTTTCAAAAAGAAATCTTAGCCAGATGCAGTGGCTCAGAGATGTAATCCCAGCACTTTGGAAGGCTGAGTCTGGGTGATAACTTGAGGTCAGGAGTTTGAGACCAGCCTGGCCAACACGATGAAAGCCCATCTCTGCTAAAAATAGAAAAAATTAGCTGGATATGATGACAGACACCTGTAGTCCTAGTTGCTTGGAAGGCTAAGGCAGGAGAATCTTTAGAACCTGGGACGTATAGGTTGTAGTGAGGACAGTTCATGCCACGGCACTCCAGCCTGGATGACAGAGTGAGACTCTGTCTCAAAAAAGAAATCTTAGTAGGCAAATTTTCTGATTTATACTTTTACCATCAGAAATTTTTCTCTAAGTAGAGTTTATAGAGATATCATTATTTGTTGGCATCATGTTTAAAATTTGATAAATATGAACAAAATAAAAACAAAAAGGTAGTAAATCAAATGTATTTTTTTGTTGTTGTTATGTGCCTGAGAAAACACGGAAAGGAACAGTTTAGAAGGCACTTAGTGATTTTAAAAAAATATGTGTTATTTTAGTATTCCAAAATTACTGTTTCTGAGTCCACTAAGAAAACTGAGGACAGAACCGATAACAGTGCAGGCTTTGTTCATACAGAAGCAGATGCAAGAACAAAAGAGAATTGAAAATAAAGCATTAATAAATGTCCTAACTTAATGTTTATAGTCAATACAAATTGGCTACTGGGTTTATGAGGAAAAGAAATTTCCATGTTAATGTCCAACTTTCCTCTCTCATGCTGGTAGATGCAGAAAATGTAGATTCTATAAATGGAGCAGAATGTACTTTGTATCACTCTGTACCATTTTTATTTCCCTTTCTCCTTTCCCTTCCTCCTACTTTCTTTCCACTTCTCCCTCTTCCTCTGTCTTTTCTCTTCCTCCTTATTCTTCCTTTCTCCTGTTATTTCCTCCTCCTCCTCTTAACTTTAAACTGAGTATCTACTGATTGGATATATGCTGAGAGGGCCTTAATAAAGTTTTGATTTAAAATTCTTTTTAAGGGATTAATACCATTCCATTCTATATGTATATATAATGAGTTGTGAACAAATAGATAAAGAAATGACATATATTTGATATACACTAATACGATATATTAGGTGTAGTAAGTTGCAAAATAATTTTTGTCTTATGCTACCAATTTTGTTTCATTATTTCTTTTGTGTATAATAATTTATTATATTTATACATGTGTTTGTTTTGCTTGCAGAGATAATAGGTATGAAAATATCTTTGAAAGACTAATGGAGAGATTGGTTGGAGTAATAAGATCTTGGGGATGAAGTGTGGGAGGGGCTTTTATTTTGATTATGTAACTTCTGGTACCTTCTGAACATGGGAATACAAATACATTTACAAGTTGATGGTTGTATTTCCTCTAGGTATATAGCCAGAAAATGGGTGCTGGGTCATATGGTAGTTCTATCTGTAATTTCTTTAGGAACTGCCATAATGTTTTCCACAATGACTGCACCAATCTCCATTCTCACCTGCAGTGTAGGAGCAATTTGCCACAATATGGATGGAACTGGAAGACAATATGCTAAGTGAAATAAGACAGATGCAGAAAGAAAACTACTGCATCATCTCACATGTAGAATCTGAAAAAAAAAAAGTTGAATACACAGAGACAGAGAAGAAAACAGTGGTAATCAGGAATAGGAGTGCATGGGGGAAAATAAATGGGAGATGTAGGTCAAAGGATAAAAAGTGCCAGATATGTAGGGTGAACAAGTACAGAGATCTAATGCACAAAATGAAGACTATAGTTAATAATACGTATGGTATTGCACTTGGGATGTTTAATGCTTAAACAGTAGATTATAGGTGCTCTGGCCACATAAAAATGGGTAACTGTGTGAGATGAGGAATATGTTAATTTGCTTGACTATAGTAACTATTTTATTATCTGGATGTATATCATGTTGTACATCTTAAATATATACAATTAAATTTTTTAAAAAGAAAGTTTTGGTTTAATCTGTCCAGTTGCTCATCTTTTCACCTCAGTTAAGATTTTTATTAGCCCATAAATAGTACATACATAATTTCTTCTTCTTATAAAATAATTGAAATATATTAACAATCGAAAAGTTGGCATTTTCACTTTGCAAATCAAAGAAAGTTCAAATGTGCACCAAAATAACTGTAGATAAATGAGACAGGTGGTTCAGATTAACCAGATTGTTGATTATGGTTTCATTCTATTGTGGACCACAGATGTCTCAACTGAAAGTCCTGTCTGGATGAATTGAGTGCTGGTTTGAGGGGAGCAAGTCCTCAGCAGGAGGTGGCTGATTATAATGGAAGTCCTTGACAGTGTTTGAAACAGCAGCAGCAACCAGAAGTCCTAGGACAAGAAAGAATGAAGAATCCCATCTGAAAATGTTTGGTTTGTATGAGGTGCTAATTTGTTCTAACTCTGGGCAAGAACAGTGACCCTAGCAATGCTATGAATAGTCATCAACAAGGATGTCTCTGCTTAGAATTTTATGCCTAACATGCAAAAGATAGTTTGGGCAGGCGCACACTAATCAATAGGTTACTTTCAGATGATAAAGTCATTGTTGATCAGTATTTACATCTGATCTGCTTTTATATTCTCATGTGGTAATATAGAAAAACAGACAAATTTAAAATCAGGCCCTCTGTGTTCCACTCCAGGCACCACATAGAGAATAGAATGAGATTGTTTCTGTAATGATGCAACACAGGAGCCTTCCTGAATAATTATGAATATGTAGCTTTTTGCTATATACATATCAATCTCCAATATGGAAACTCCAGAAAAGAGCTACCATTTAAAAATCTCATTAAGTTATTAGATAATCATGATGTTGATTATATGGAACTTATAATCAGACTGTTTAAAATAATCAATAATTCCTATCTGCCTCTCCATAAATTCAGGACCAATATTTGATGTAACTTGGCATTCATTATGGATGAAATCTCTTAATAAAATGGAAGTAGATGTAAAATTTCTTAAATATGTAAGTATATATATTTATGAAGGCTAATATGTATTGCAAAGTTAACATGTTCAAACCTAAGCTCTTGATCATCTCCCAAGCTCTTTCTCTACTTATAATCATCTCAACTTAGGTTAAGGTGACTGCATCCTTTCAGTTTTAAGAAACTTGGAATAATTCTTGACACCCAGAAGATCCTGCCAGTTCTACCTTCAAATCAGTTCAGAATCTGGCTACATTTTTCCCTTGTAGTACTAAAAGTTTGGAACTAGATATCAAAGAGAATGAGGCAGCTCTATTAGCAATAATATAGAAAGACCAATATGATACATTAAGTGTAATAAGTTGCAAAATAATTTTTATCTTGTGCTACCATTCTTGTTTCATTGTTTCTTTTGTGTATAGTAATTTATTATATTTATACATGTGTTTTTTTTTGCTTGCATAGATAATACGTAAGAAAATATCTTTGAAAGACTGATGGATAGATTGGTTGGGGTAATGAGTTCTTGGGAACAAACTGTAGGAGAGACTTATTTTGATTATATAACTTTGGTTCCTGCTGTGTTATACACCAAGTGAATGTATTACTTTTAAAAATAAAATTTTAGAAGACTACGATTATCCAAGAAAATACTTTGCTTATTTTTCTCTCAGCTATTAATTAACTATTTGGTGCTTTTGAAATGTAAATATCTTAAGGTATAGATCAATTTTCATAATAAAATAGGTGAAAAACCAATTTAATATTATGTGATACAGATAAAAATTACATTATGATCATTTTATGTCACTACCTTATGTAGAGAATGTAGTTGTTAGAAATTGAAGAGAAATTACTTAAGCCATTATGTTTCATATCTAGTAAAAGTGAGATGAAATTAAGAAAATAGAATGTATGTTTTTTGTATAAAAGGAAAAAATTATAAAATCCATTAAATTAATAATGGGTCAAGTGATGTTTCAGGGAAAGTGATAGAAATCATGTCTCTGAAGACAATTGTAACTGAAAAGGACAAAGTGCTAGAAATATCCTTTAGGGAATAATTCTGCTATCAGCAGGAAGAATACATGACTTCAAAGAATGTTACTTTCTTCTTCCTCAATGATCCAGTACGATGATTATGAAGAGCAATTAACTCTAAGAAAACAGGGAAGTTGGGTGAAAAGAATTGTACCTAAAATGTTGGATAATTAAAGTAAATGAAACAGGAAGCATCTACTGGGGACATAAAATGTGCTACTGTAGCAGAGCTATTAACTATTGCATTAGAGCCCCTAAATCATAGGCACTTTTTACCTCTAATGACTTAGGTCAAACTGGATCTTCCTACTAAAGGAGCCAAGAGAGTTTAATGTTTCAGCTGTTGATGTCAGTGACAAAGAGACCTTAAGATATACTTCAAGGAAGATGTATGATAAAGAAGGCATATGCTTTTCTCCATTAGTGTGGTAGGTCAAAATATAATTCAATTTATTTCTGAAATTTTTTTTTAATTATTATTATTATAACGGATACAGATCATCATTTAAGTCAGTTCACTAGCATTTTATTATAGTTTTAGGAAGAGAAAGGGAAAGCCTCCCAGGGATGACTCACAGGCATTTTCGAAAAGTGGTAGCATTGCTTCAGAATTCTTAAAATCTTTAGCATGTGTTTGAATATAGAATGCATGGGTGCTGCAACTGAGGCTTTTTGTCACTGTTTTAACTACAGATTGTACAAAAAATGTTTACAGAATCTGCATCAAACATATTTTGAAATTTCAAAGAAGAGATAGTATATTCAGTGCTACCATTGAGTGCTAAAGAGAGGCAATAAAAATGAAGTCAAATACCTGTAAAATACTAGCACATACTATTATAATGCTACTAAGTACTGTGAAATTATGGAGTCATATGTACACTAAGGCTATTTCCTCATGCCACAGATTATCTGCATTAGAAAAAAATTATCTAGATGTTATACTTGATTTTATACAGAAGAAAAAACATGAATTTGATTTTTTAGTTGTATCCTTGATGTTTTAATGACATAGATACTATAGCTATTATGGTATTTGGGTCAGAAACAAGATGTTTGGGGAAATAGATAAAACAACTACCATACTTTAAAGTGAAAGAGGGAAATTGAGTGGTTACATTTTGAATCCAGAAGATAAAATGAGCATTACATAAATTATAGTAATGCATAAACATGGCAATTATTGGATAATAATGCAATATTTTGGGGTTGCAGTTTACTGTAGAAATAAGGCCATCTAGAATTAGAACCACCAGGAAACAAATGTAATTGTTAATCTGTTTTGTTTCTTTTGATAGTGTATTAGCCAGAGTTCTCCAGAGGGACAGGGCTAATAAGATATATGTATATATGAAAGGGAGTTTATTAAGGAGTATTGACTCACGCAGTCACAAGGTGAAGTCCCACAATAGGCTGTCTGCAAGCTGAGTACAAGGAAGCCTGTCTGAGTCCCCAAACCTCAAAAGTAGGGAACCAACAGTGCAACCTTCAGTCTGCAGCTGAAGGCCTGAGAACCCCTGGGAAACCACTGGTGTAAACCCAAGAGTCCAAAAGCTGAAGAACTTGGAATCCGATGTTTGAGGGCAGGAAGCATCCGGCACGAGAGAAAGATGAAGGCTGGAAAACTCAGCCAGTCTAGTCCTTCCACATCCCTCTGCCTGCTTTTATCCTGTGCTGTCAGCTGATTAGATGAGTTGCTTCAGGGTGGGTCTTTCTCTACCAGTCCACTGACTCAAATGTTAGTCTCCTTTGGCAACATCCTCACAGATACACCCAGGAACAATACTTTGCATCCTTTAATCCCATCTAGTTGACAATATTAACCATCACAGAGAGGTAGCTACCTAATGGTAACTATTAATCATGTGTTAGTGTGGTAATGTATAAGGATGGAATGGTCTCATCCTAATGAGAATGAATGATCATTACGATGCATAAAGAAAAGCTGTGGCCCTGGCTTGGAGTGAGATTGGCTTGCTTTTCTCCCATCATGTTTTTTCAGGGGTTTACAGTTCCACCTTGCAGATGCACCCACCAGCCCCCTGGAGCATTTTATGTGTTCTCTCAGGGAAGTGTCACACAAATGTTTGGAGAAGGGACACTGGACAGAGTCCTAGCTGTGACTCCTGTATCTGCCACTTTCCATCTTTGAGCAAGTTATTTTTCTGTAGCTTTGCTTCCTTACCCTAAAATTAGAACAATAAGAGTACCAAACTTAAAGTTTAATTTAAGGACTCAAAGACTTGATGCATGAGAAAATAAATTAGAAAAAGCCTATCATTAAATAAACTTTTTATAAATGTTAGCTATCATTCTTTTCCTTCAATTGTTATTTTAGGTACAGGGCCTCTATGTGAAAGTTTGTTGTATGGATAATTTTCATGTCATGGAGATTTGGTATACATTCATGATTGTTTTGTTACCCAGATAATCAGCATAGTACACAATAGGTAGTTTTTACATCCTCACCCTCCTTCCACCCTCCACTCTCAAGTAGGCCTTGGAGTCTATCATTCACTTCTTTGTGTCCATGTGTGTGTACTCGATGTTTAGCTCTTAATTATAAGTGAGAACACAGAACAACATGATATTTGGTTTTCTGTTTCTGTGTTACTTTGCTTAGGCTAGTGTCCTCCAGCTCTGTCAATATTGCTGCAAAGGACATGATTTTCTTCTTTTTAATGGCTGTGTAACATTCCACAGTGTATATGTATCACATTTTCTTTATCAAATCTACTGTTGATGGGCATTTAGGTTCTACGTGTTTGCTATTGTGAATAGTGCTGCAATGAGCATACGCATGCATGTGTTTTTATGGTAGAATGATTTATTTTCTTTTGGTATATACTCAGTAATTAGAGTCCTGGGTCGAATCATAGTTCTGTTTTAAGTTCTTTGAGAAATTGCCAAGCTGCTTTCCCAGTGACTAAACTAATATACGTTCCCATCCACAGTGTATAAGCGTTCTCTGTTCTCCATATCTTCATCTGTTATTTTCTAACTTTTTAATAATAGCCATTTTGACTGGTGTGAGATGGTATCTCATTTTGACTTTGATTTGCATTTTTCTAATTATTCGTGATTCTGAGCACTTTTTCATATGCTTGTTGACCATGTGTATGTCTTCCTTTGACAAGTGTCAGTTCATGTCCTTTGCCTACATTTTAATGGTGTTGTTGGTTTTTTGCCTGTTAAATTGAGTTCCTTACAGATTCTAGATATTAGACCTTTGTTGGATGCATAATTTGCAAACATTTCCTGCCATTCTTTAGGTTGTTTACTCTGTTGATAGTTTCTTTTTCTGTGCAGAAATGGTTTAGTTTAATTATGTCCCATTGGTCAATTTTTATTTTGTTGCAATTGTTTTTGATGACTCGATCATGAAATCTTTGTCAGGGCAAACATCCAGAAATGGTATTTCCTGGGTTTTCTTTCTGAGTTATTATTTTAGGTTTTACATTTTAGGCTTTAATCCATCTTGGCTTGATTTTTCATATATAATATAAGGATGAGGTTCAGTTCCAATCTTCTGCATATGGCTGGCCAATATCATAGCATTTGTTGAATAGGAAGTCCATTCCCCATAGTTTGTTTCTGTCAGTTTTGTCAAAGATCAAATGGTTATAGGTGTGTGACTTTATTTCTGGGCTGGATATTCTGTCTCATCCATCTGTGTGTCTGTTTTTGTACTCGTATTGTGCTGTTTGGGTTACCATACCCTTGTAGTATAATTTGAAGTCAGTATAATGTGATGCTTCAGCTTTATTCTTTTAATTTGGGATTCCTTTGGATATTTAGGCTCTTTCTAGATTCCATGTGAATTTTAAATTAGTTTTGTCTTTGTAAAATAGTTTTGTCTTAATTCTGTAAAAAAATATCATTGGTAGTTTAGTAGGAATAGCATTGAATCTGTAAATTGCTTTAGGCAGTATTTATTCTTCCTATCCATGAGCATGTGATGTTTTTCCATTTGTTTGTGTCATCTCTGATTTCTTTCAGTAGTATTTTGTACTTCGTTTTGTAGATCTCTCACCTCCCTGGTTAGCTGTATTCCTAGGTATTTTATTTTATTTAATTTTTTGTGGCCATTGTGAATGGGATTGTATTTTTTTTTCTTTTTTTTACTTTAAGTTCTAGGATACACATGAAGAATGTGTAGATTTGTTACATAGTTATACGTGAGCCCTGGTGGTTTGCTGTGCCTATCAATCCGTCACCTAGGTTTTAAGCCCCACGTGCATTAGCTATTTGTCCTGATGCTCTCCCTCCCCTCGCTCCCCCTTCCCCAACAGCCCCAGGTGTGTGTTGTTCCCCTTCCTGTGTCTATGTGTTCTCATTGTCCAGCTCCCACTTACGAGTAAGAACATGTGATGTTTGGTTTTCTGTTCCTGTGTTAGTTTGCTGAGAATGATGGCTTCCAGTTTCATCTATGTCCCTGCAAAGGACATGATCTCATCCCTTTTTATAGCTGCATAGTATTCTATGGTGTATATGTGCCACATTTTCTTTATCTAGTCCATCACTGATGAGCATTTGAGATGGTTCCATGTCTTTGTTATTGTGAATAGTGCTGCAATAAACATACATGTGCATGTGTCTTTATAGAAGAATGGTTTATATTGCTTTAAATATATACCCAGTAATGGGATTGCTGGGTCAATGTTAGAGAAATGCAAATCAAAACCACAATAGGATACCATCTCAATGACAGTCAGAATAGCAATTATTAATGTCAGGAAAAACCAGATGCTGGCAAGGCAGTGGAGAAATAGGAACTCTTTTTCATTGTTGGTGGGAATGTAAGTTAGTTCAACCATTGTGGAAGGCAGTGTTGTGATTCTTCAAGGATCTAGAACCAGGGATTGCATTCTTGATTCGGTTTTCAGCTTAGCTATTGGTGGTGTATATAAATGCTAGTAATTTTTGTACATTAATTTCATTACCTGAAACTTAGCTAAAGTTGTTTATCATATCTAGGAGCTCTTGCTTAAAGACTGTGGGATTATCTAGGTATAAAATCACAGCATCTGGAGAGAGAGTTTAACTTCCTCTTTTCCTATTTGGATGTTTTTTATTTCTTTGTCTTGCCTGATTGCTCTGGGTAGGAATTCCAGTACTGTGTTGAATAGGATTAGTGAGAATAGGCATCCTTGCCTTGTTCCAGTTCTCAATGGAATGCTTTCAACTTTTGGCTATTCAGTAAGATGTTGGCTATGGGTTTGTCATAGATGGTTTTTATTATTTTGAGGTATGTTCCTTTAATGTCTAGTTTGTTGAAGATTTTTTACATGACGGGATATTGAATTATTGAAAGTCTTCTCTGCATTTACTGAAATGATCATGCCTTTTTCATTTTTACTTTTGAATCACATTCATTAAGTTATATATGTTGAACCAACCTTGCATCCCATAAATAAAGGTTACCCAATTGTAGTGGGTTAGATTTTTCATGTGCTGCTAAATTCTGTTTGCTAGTGTTTTGCTGGGGAATTTTGCATCTAGGTTCATCAAAGATATTGGCCAGAGGTTTTCTTTTGTTGTCATGTCTCTGCCAGATTTTAGTATCAGAAAAATAGTGGTCTCATAAAATTAGTTAGGGAAAAGTCCCTTCGCTTCAATTTTTTGGGGGGATAGTTTCAGTAGGGATGGTCCCAGCTTTTCTCTATACATCTGGTAGAATTTGACTGTGAATCTAGTCCAGGGTTTTTCTCTGGTGGGCAGGTTTTTAATTACTGATTCAATTTCAGAACTTGTTTTAACTCTTCCAGGGTTTCAGTTTTTTCCTGTTTCAATCATGGGAGCTTGTATATTTCCAGAATTGTATCTATTTTTTCTAGGTTTTCTAGTTTGTGTGTATAGAGGTGTTTTTAATAGTCTTGAGGGTATTTTTGTATTTCTGTGGCATTGATTTTTCTTTTGTCATTTCTGATTGTGTTTATTTGGATCTTCTGTTTTTTTTTTTTAAATTAGTCTGACTAGTGGTCTATCAGTCTTATTTATTCTTTCATAAAATAAGCTTAATTTTCTTGATCTTTTGAATGTTTTTTATGTCACAATTTCATTAAGTTAAGCTCTGTTAGTCATTTCTCTTCTCCTGCTAGCTTTGGGGTTGGTTTGCTCTTGCTTTTCTGTTAGCTTATTAATTTGAGATCTTTCTAACATTTGATGTAGACATCCAGTGTTATATACTTTCCTGTAAACACTGCTTTAGCTGGGTCTCAAATATTCTGGTTTGCATCTTTGCTTCTATTAGTTTCAAAGAAATTCTTGATTTCTGCCTTAACTTCATCGTTTATTCAAAAGTAACTCAGGAGCAGATTGCATAACTTTCATATAATTGTATAGTTTTGAGTGATCTTACAAGTCTAGATTTCCATTTTTATTCAGCTGTGGTCTAAGAGTGGTTGGTATCATTTCCGTTTTTTTGAATTTGCTGATAATTGTTTGATGGCCAATTTTTAGGTTGATTTTCAAGTATGTGTCATGTGCAAATGAGAATAATTCATATTCTTCTGTTTTTTCATGGAGTGTTCTGTACATGTCTGTTTGGTCCATTTGCTCAAGTTTTGAGTTCATGTCTTGAATCTCTCTGGTAGTTTTCAGCCTTGAAGATTTTTCTCATATTGTCAGTAAGGTGTTTGTTCTTTCATTGCTATATAGAAATAATAGAGACTGGATAATTTATAAAAAGAGTTTTAATTGGCTAAATGTTCTGAAGACTGTACAGAAGCATGGCACTAACATGGGCTAGGCTTCTGGGGAAGCCTGAAAGAACTTACTCATGGCAGAAGGTGAAGTGGGAGCAAGCATCTCACATTGCAGAGCGGGAACAAGGTGGAAGGAGATGCTACACACTTTTAAATGACCAGATGTTATTGGAACTCACTCCCTGTTTCAAGGACAGCACCAAGCCATGAGGGATTCCCACCACCCCATAACCAATACAGCTCCCACCAGGCCCCACCTCCAACAATACTATTACATCTCTACATGAGACCTAGGGGAGACATTCACACTATATCAGTCTCCTAGTGTTATTTTGTGGTTATCTAAGTCCCTTCACGGGTCTATGGGAGTCTGTTTTATGAATCTGGTCACCCCTGTGCTGACTGCATATATATATTTAGGATAGTTAAGTCTTGTTGAATGGAATCTTTGCTATTACATAAAGTCCTTTTCCTTTTTTGATCATTGCTTATTTAAAATCTGTTTTCTCTGAAATTAGAATAGCAACTCCTGCTTTTTTCATTTTCTGTTTGCTTGGTAGATTTTTCTCCATTTCTTTACTTTGAGTCTATGCGTATCATTGCATGTAAGATGAGCATACAATTGGTCTTGTTTCTTTATTCAACTTGCCATTCCATGCCTTTTAATTGGGTACATTTAGCATGTTTACATTTAAGGCTAATATTGACATGTGTGGATTTGATCCTGTCATCATAGTGTTAGCTGGTTATTATACAAACTTGATTGTGTAATTGCTTTATGGTGTCAATAGTCTACATACTTAAGTGTGTTTTTGTGTGGCCAGTAACGGTCTTTCACTTCTCTATTGAACATTTCCTTTAGAACCAATTGTTAAGGCACATCTGTTAGTAACAAATTCCGTTTGCATTTTCTTGTCTGAAAAGGATATTATTTCCCCTTTGCTTATGAAGCTTAGTTTGGCTGGATATGAAATTATTGGTTGGAATTTCTTTTCCTTAAGAATACTGAATATAGGCCACCAATCTCTTCTGGCTTATAGTGTTTCTGCTGAAAGGTCTACTGTTAGCCTGATAAGGTTCCCTTTGTAGGTCATGTGTCCCTTCTCTCTAGCTACCTTTAAGATTTTTTCTTTCATCCTGACTTTGAAGAATCTGAGGACTATGTGTTGCGGGGAAGGTTGTCTTGTACAGTGTCTCAGGGGTTCTCTATATTTTCTGAATTTGAATGTTGGTTTCTCCAGTGAGATTGGAAAATTTTTTGTGGATGACATATTCAAATATATTTTACAAGTTGCTTGCTTTGTCTTTCTCTCTTTCAAGGATACCAATGAGTAATCAATTTAGTCTCTTTACATCATCCCATATTTCTCAGAGGTTTTGTTCATTCTTTTTCTTTATTTTTGTCTGATAGGTTAATTGGTAGAACCAAGCTTCAAGCTCTGAGATTCATTCCTCGGTTTGATCTGTTTGACGTTAATACTTGCAATTTGTTATGAAATTCTTGTAGTGAATTTTTCAGCTCCATAAAATCAGCTTGGTGCTTCCTTAAAAATGACTATTTTGTCTTTCAGGTCCTGTATCATTTTATTGTACTTCTTAGATTCCTTGGGTTGAGTATTGACTTTCTCCTGAATCTTAATGATCTTCATTCCTATCCACATTGTGAATTCTATGTCTACATTTTCAGTCATTTTAGCCTGGTTAAAAGCCATTGCTGGGAATCTAGTTGGTCATATGAAGGTAAGAAGACACTCTGGCTTTTTCAGTTTCCAGAGTTCTTGCAATTGTTATTTCTCATCTGTGTAGGCTGATGTTCCTTTAGTCTTTAAAGTTGCTGTCCTTTCAATGGGATGTTGCTTTTATCTTCTTTGTTGCTGTTGAGGGTTTGATTGTGGTATAAGGTGGGTTCAGTCAACTGTCTTCATTTATGGAACATTTCAGGATGCCAAGGCTCAGTTCAGCACTCCTTGGCTTCATGTTCTAACTCTTGGGGGCTGGTTCTGGGCCCCTGGCTTTTTTCTCTCACCCTTCGAGATTAGGAACCTACTGCACTGGAGAAACCAAGGTGCTCCTGGTACACTAGCTACAATAATGCAAGTGCATGCACAACAGTGCAGCATGGTGCCTACATGTCATCAGGGATGGGGCCCCAGTGGTGGAGGGACAGCAGGCTGCATGCCCATGCATGCACTACAGGAGGAGTTGGGGAAGGCAAGGTCTGCCCATGAGCATGTGCCAACAAAGTAATGATGGGGGGCTGTGTGTGTTTATGCGCTGGTAAAGCTGCCAAGGATGCTGTAAGGGGAGACTGCAAGTGTGTGGTTGTGCACTGGCATGCGCCAGCCTGCTAGAGTTCTCTGATGGTTAGGTATAGTCTGCCAGTGAAGGAGCTGTGATGTCGGCACCTGAGAATCACTCTGGTTTGGCATCCGAGGCTACAATGCAAGCAGCTGTGGCCACGCTAGGGCCCCAGGAGAGGCTGGCAGACAGAAGGACAATGCTATGTGAAAAAATATACATAGTTTTAAAAAAGACTTGAAAATTTAAACAAAACAAATGACCATTTCAATGTAATTAGTCCAAATTTTGAAGTAAATGCTTTTAAATACATTAGAGAAAATTGTCTGATAAACAAAAGTTCCTGGATATTACGGCTAAACACTAGCTGCTTTTTTCTTGGCTTTGGCCTAATTGACCATACAGAACTGAAAATAATGAGAAGGCCCTCATTAATTACGCTTTTGAATCCCAGCTTCTCAGGAGCCTGGGGCAGGACACTCACTTGAGCTCAAGAATTTGCTACAAACATGGGCAACATAACATGACTCCTGTCTCAAAATGTCGATAATAATAAAAATGTTCTGAATCTTAATCCTGTATATATATATAAGTTTCATTATTCTTCCCATACTTTTCTTTCATTAAGACAAATTCCATTTTCAGAAGGTGGAAATGTATTTTAGTAGAACAAATGAAACTAAGTTTGTAGATCTAGGCTTACATTTACAGAGCATATGAACAACTGTTTATACATTTTTATGCCAGATATAACTTTAAACTATTGTAATTTCTTGGTTGTAGAATTATAGGTGGTTATCATTTTACTTTTTTCATTTGGCTTCATATTTTATAATGAATAAAATATATAATTCTTATATAATACAGTAATTTTTTAAACCAAATGAATATAAATATATTAATGTTATATCTTCCTATGCATTTCAGGTTATATGACACATTTTAATTGTATATTAAATCCATATTTTACAAATGAAGCAAATATTAATTAAAATCTATTTTTGATATATAGTAACGTCTTTAATTCTTATTAGTATATGATGCATTTTTAATAAGTATCATTTTAAATGGACATTGACAAACAATTGTATTTAAATAAAAGTACAACTTTTGCTTTTAAATATTAAGAAGGAAAATATTTTCCTGTCTTTCTGAATGTTTCCCTTTTCATAAAAATGATACAAATATGTGAAATAGAATCAAATTATGATTTTAATTATGATTTGTTAAATTTGCCCACTATAGACACAGTCTTCATAATGATTACCACATACTAGTCATCTAGTCCATATAAATATAAATCCAAAATTCACTCAATGCTCATCTACATTGTGCATTACTCTACACTATTTAGGTGAACTGTTTGGAAACATTTAAATATTTGAAAAATACAGCTTACTAGGAAGGAGCTTCAAACCTTGAGAAATTGGGCATGAAAAGTAGCTCTTATATTCATTATTATTATTGCATATTGTATCTTAAATTTGGGGAGAACTTCTGTCTGACTTGTCACCTTTTAGTACTTTTGCCCTGGATCTGGAGAGTGGCAGGACCCTGGAGGAAGAAGATTTGGATACAGAGGATCCCAAGGCTTAGAGGTCTTAGAGTCTCCTAAATCACAAAGGAGTCAATTAAGTCAGTAATGATAGGACAATATCTTCTTAACAGTGTCTTTAGGGATTCCCTCATCAGACTGCGGTGCAATCAGCTGCCCCAAATAAGAAAACTGTAATTTGCTGCAAACCTTTTTTGGAGAAGAACCACTATAAACTAACCTTGGTTTAGTTTCAGAATCTATATTTTGTTTCTACCTCAGTTACTACTGTAGGGGAGAAGAAATAATTTTCTCTCTACTCTTTATAGTTCTTAGCTGGGACAGACCCTTGTAATTAAAGACAGATTAACAAAAGAAAAACAAAAGTTTATTAGCATGCATATTTCATATATACATGGGAAATGTGCAGTGAATTCTCGAAGAGGGGCTTAGAAATATGGCTAATAGAACATCCTCAATAAGACTTGTACATTTTTAGAGAAGTGAAAACACAAAGAAAAAGGACTTTGAGTCTCTAGGGATGGCAAATTGTGATGAGGCAAATAAATGCGAGTTTGTCATGTAGGTGTCTCCAGTGCCATCTCTAGACTGACAAGAGCCTTAAGTAGTTCTCAGAGATTAACCTTTATCCTCCCCAGTAGAGAAGGGAGGACGAACACCTTTATACATTTACATCTTTCTCTTAGGCAAATAGGGGAGGGCAAAGAGCTTTTCCTGTATCTTCTTCTTCCTAATTGCCTTTAGCTCAAAGTAATCCTTATGCCAAAGAGGTATATTTTAGGGTGGCATAGTCTATTCTCTTACTACTCTACCTTTTTCTTAATGTATCTTACCCCTAAATTCTTTCTTGATTATTTGTGTAACCATAGCTTAGCTCTTCAAGTTGGAGAATTGATTCATTCACATGAACAATGCCCTGAGACCAGGATCTTGCCTGTTTACTTGTCTCTGGGTGTGTAACCATATCCTTTGATAAGCCTCCTCTTCCCAGTAAATTCTAGGCATGAGACTTAAATCCCAGCTCCTAATATACCTATAATTACAACTATTTAATAAAAACAAATGTGTATACCACTAATAACAGGTTTTATTTGTGTGTGTGTGTATATATATGCACACACATATTAACATATATACACACATGCATATATGCACACATATACATATACACACACACGTGTGTGTGCATGGGTATGTATGTGAGTATTTTTTAAGGGCTATGGTTTGAGTATTGTCCCCCTTCAAACATCATGTTGAAATTTAATACCCAGTATGAAAGTACTGAGAGACGAGACCTTTAAGAGGTGACTTTGTCAGAGGGCTCTGCTGTCTTGAATAGATGAATCCATTCATGGGTTAATGAATTAATGGGTTAAAGGAGTAATGAGTTATCATGGGAGTAAGGCTGGTGGCTATATAAGAAGAGACCTGAGCTAGACACTCAGCCACCTCACTGTGTGATGCCCTGTGCTGCCTCAGGACTATGCAGAGTTTACACCAGTAAGAAGAAATGTGTCTCTGTAACGTTGGACTTCCCAGTCTCCAGACTGTAAGAAATAAATTTCATTTATTATAAATTACTCAGTTTTGGGTATTCTGTTATAAGCAACAGAAAATGGACAAAGGCAAAAGCAAACAAAAGAAACTCTGGTTTTAAAAAGTGTTTCATTAGAACAGTTGCGAGTTATTTGGTTATCCTATTCTCCTCCACTGTCGTATTAAGCTATTATATTATTTTCTCAAATGTTTGTGAACTACATTGTAAACATGGGTTTAATGAACCTTCATAAAATAAACAAAATACTTCCTTCAGGCCAGTGGTAGAACCCTGTCTAGTGTACATGCAATTAGTCATGTGTAGTGTCTGAATCCCATTACATTCTTAAAACTTTCATTTCTCCCTTCTTCTCTCTTACTTGCTCCCTGTATCTTAAAACAACAAACAGTAGTATTCCAGGAAAATGAAAACCTTAAAGGTTCTCAACTCACTCTTAGCTATTTTTATACAAGCCAACATGTAGCTTACTTTCCAACTAAATAAAAGATAAAATGATTTTCTTTATTTCTCTTCTCACATAATTTAACTTAAGTGAAAGACTTGTCTTCAGCACATCTGGTTGCAAGAGAGAACAATAAGATGTTTATAGCAAAATAATGTTTCATAATGAAGTGATTCAGGTATGTGAAAAGCAATTCTCCAAAGAGATTAGAGCTGTAATTTGAATTTGGTTCTGAAGATGAACACCTGTAATAATAACTTTTCTCCATGGTAGCTATCTTTATAAAATTAACAGTGATTCAGATTTACATTTGAGGCTTAATCCATATTAAATTTCAGTGTTAAGGCAATTTAAAGGAAGTAAAAATACTTTCTCTAGGTCAAAAACAAGTATTGTAGGGCTTTAAGACCAACTTTATAAATGTAAAGGCAAGTGTGAGAAAACCGACTGTTTCTTTGTCTAATGAGTTTCTCTTTAAAAATGCAAACAGATGTGAAGAAGTAGACAAGTGCTGAATGGTTGTCATTAACATCTTGTTGTATCTTAGTTCAATCAGATGCTTTCTTCTGAAAATGTAAAAGGATGACGTGGAAGAATACCTGTGAAATATTCTTGTAATTAAAAAAAATTATCTTGAAGTTGACAATCAATGTATAAATATACACTTATTCCCTTTTTCTATTGGAACATACTTGACCTTTGGTGACTACAGCCTTATACTGTAGTTTGAAGTCAGGTAATATGCCTTCAAATTTGTGCTTTTGCTTAGTCTTGCTTTGGCTACACAGGCTCCACTTTGGTTTGACAGGAATTTTAAGATTGTATTTTCTAGTTCTGTGAAGAATGATAATAATATTTTGATGGGAATTGCATTGAATTTGTAGATTGCCTTTGGCAGTGTGGTCATTTTCACAATATTCATTCTATCCATCCATGGGCATGGGATATGTTTCCACTTGTTTGTGTCGTCTCTGATTTTTTTGCAGTGTTTTGTAGTAGAGATCTTTCACGTTCTTGGTTAGGTATATCCCTAAGTATTTTATTTTATTTTTTTGCAGCCATCATAAAAGGGGTTGAGTTTTTTTATTTGATTCTCCTTGGTTGCCATTGGTGTATGGCAGAGCTACTGATTTAGGTACACTAATTTTGTAACCTGAAACTTTGCTGAATTTATTTACCTGTTCTAGCAGCTTTTTGGAGGAGTCTTCAGGGTTTTCTACGCATATAATATCTTCAGGAAACAGTGACAGTTTGACTTCCTCTTTACTGATTTGAATACATTTTATTTCTTTCTCTTCTCTAATTGCTCTGGCTAGGACTTCCAGTACTATGTTGAATAGAAGTGGGGAAAGTGGACATCCTTGTCTTGGTCCAGTTCTCAGGGGGAGTGCTTTCAATTTTTCCCCATTCAGCATTATGTTGACTGTGGGTTTGTCATAGATGGCTTTTATTACATTAAGGTATGTTCCTTTTGTGCTGATTTTGCTGAAGGCTTTAATCATAAAAGGATGCTGGGTTTTGTCAAATGCTTTTTCTGAGTCTATTGAGATGATCATGTGATTTTGTTTTTAATTATGCTTAGGTGCTGTATCACATTTACTGGCTTGTCTAGGTTAAACCAATGCTGCATCCCTGGTATGAAACCAACTTGATCATGCTAGATTATCTTTATGATACACTGTTGGATTTGGTTAGCTAGTACTCTGTTAAGGATTTTTGCATCTATGTTCATCAGGGATATTGGTTTGTAATTTTCTTTTTTGTTATGTCCTTTCATAGTTTTGGTATTATGGTGACACTGGCTTCACAGAATGATTTAGTAAGGATTCCCTCTTTCTCTATCTTGTGGAATAGTGTCAATAGGATTGTTTTCAATTCTTTGAATGTTTGATAGAATTCAGCTCTGAATCCATCTGGTCCTGGACTTATTTTTGTGGACAATTTTTTAAATTACCATTTCAATATTGCGGCTTGTTATTGGCTTGTTTAGAGTTTCTATTTCTTTTTGGTTACATCTAGGAGGGTTGTATATTTCCCAGAATTTATTTATCTTTTCTAGGTTTTCGAACTTGCATGCATAAAGTTGTTCATAGTAGCCTTGAATGATTTTTTGCTTTTCTGTAGTGTTGGTTGGGATATCTCCTGTTTCATTTCTAGTTGAGTTTATTTGGATCTTCTCTTCATTTCTTGGTTAATCTCACTAATGGTCTATCAATTTTATTTATGTTTTCAATGAACCAGCTTTTTGTTTCACTTATCTTTTGTATTTTTTTTCTGTTTCAATTTCATTTAGTTCTACTGTGATCTTTGTTGTTTCTTTTCTGCTGGGTTTGGGTTTAGTTTGTTCTTGTTTCTCTACTTCCTTGAGGTATGACCTTGGTTGTCTATCTGTGCATTTTCAGACTTTTTGATGTTGGCATTTAAGGCTATGAACTTTCCTCTTAGCACCACCTTTGCTGTATCCCAGCATGGTACTGGCATAACAATAGGCACATAGACCAATGGAACAGAATAGAGGACACAGAAATAAAGCCAAATACTTACGGGCAACTGATCTTCTTCAAAGCAAACAAAAACATGAAGTGTGGAAAGGGCACCCTGTTGAACAAATGATGCTGGGATAATTGGCAAGCCACATATCGAAGAATGAAACTGTATCCTCATCTCTCACCTTATACAAACATTAACTCAAGATGGATCAAGGACTTAAATATAATAACTAAAACTATAAAAATTCTAGAAGATAACATCAGAAAAACTCTTCTAGACGTTGGCTTAGGCAAAGACCTCATGACCAAGAACCCCAAAGCAAATGTAACAAAAACAAAGATAAATAGATGGAACTTAATTAAACTAAAAAGCTTCTGCACAATAAAAGAAAACAATTTGCAGAGTAAACAGACAACCCACAGAGTGAAAGAAAATCTTCAGAATCTATACATCTGACAAAGGACTAATATCCATAATCTACAAGGAACTCAAACAAATCACCAAATAAAAACCAAATAATCCCATCAAAAAGTGGGCTAAGGACATGAATAGACAATTCTCAAAAAAAAAAAAAAAAAATACATATGGCCAACAAACATATGAAAAAATGCTCAACATCACTAATGATCAGGGAAACATAAATCAAAACCACAATGTGATATCACCTTCTTCCTGCAAGAATGGCCATAATCAAAAAAACAACAACAAAAAAATTGATCCTGGTGGGGATGTGGTGAAAAGGGAACACTTTTACACTGCTGGTGAGAATGTAAACTAGTTCAACCACTCTGAAAAACATGTGGAGATTCCTTTAAGAACTAAAAATAGAACTACCATTCTATCCAGAAATTTCACTACTGGATATCTACCCAGAAGAAAAGAAGTCATTATGCAAAAAAGATACTTGCACACATATATTTGTAGCAGCAAAATTAGACAATTGCAAAAATATGGAATCAGCTCAAATGCCCCTCAATCAATGAGTGGATAAAGAAATAGTGGTATATCTATACCATGGAGTACTACTCAGTCATGAAAAGGAACAAAATAATATCATTTGCAGCAACCTGGATGGAATTAGAAACCATTATTCTGAGTGAAGTAACTCAGGAATGAAAACCCAAACATTGTATGATCACTCCTAAGTGGGAACTAAGATATGAGGATGCAAAGTCATGAGAATGATATCATGAAGTTTGGGGACTCGGGGGGAAAGGGTGGAAAGGGGGTGAGGAATAAAAGACTACAAATCGGGCACTGTGTACACTGCTTGGGTGATGGGTGCACAAAAATCTCAGAAATCACCACTAAAGAACTTACTCATGTAACCAAAACCACCTGTTCCCTAAAACCTATGGAAATAAAAAGTAAAAATAAAAACAAGAAAAAGAAACATATTTGATCTTTGATTACTGTAAGAGATAAATATTTAGACTATTCCTAAATAATTATTAGGTAAATAAAAATCAGTGTGGTACCTGTTGGATTTGATAAACTAAATAATTTGAAAATCCCAAATCATTATGGAACCTACATTTGCCTGTACAACCTTGTATGTTACCACTACCAAGCAATATAGTGCAAATGTTGGAAGCACTAAGGCTGTGGCCTTTCTGGCTGTATTTAAATCTAGCATCTTCTCATTACTAGCTCTATGACTCAATGCACTAGCTCATCAGCATCACTGAATCTTAGTTTCTCCATTTCTAAAAGAGGTGTAATGATAGTTTCAAATTAGTAGGGCTGCAGTTTGAAATTTGCATCCATGCAGGATATCCCTTAATGCAACCAGGTCTTCCCTTTCTAGGCTTTTCCTGGATCTAGGAGAGATTAAATGACAGCCTGAGATTCTGACACCTTTAAGGTCTGAAAAGAGATATTACCATCTATTCACTCTGAAGGCTTCATCTGCATAAGGAGAACCTTGGCCTCTACAACTCCCCTTATCTTAACTCAAGCATTTATTGCTACTGTTTAAGTCTTTACACAAGGCTTAGCTCTTTCAACCAATTGCCAATTAGAAAATCTTTGAATCTACCTAAAACCTGTAAGCCCCACTGTCACCAGTTCAAGATATCCTGCCTCATTAGACTGAACCAATGTACACCTTCCATGTGTTGATTTATGATTTACCTACAACTTTTGTCTCCCAAAAATGTATAAAGCCAAATGGTAATCTGACTGTCTTAGGCACACTTTCTTAAGAACTCTTGAGACTGTTTCTCCATCCATCATCACTAATTTTGAGTCAGAAAAAGCCTCTTCAAATATTTTATAAAGTTTGTTTTTCCTGTTAAGAGTACACACACAGAAAGTCTTCAGAAAAATGTCCAGACATGACAGCAATTGCTTTGTAGAGCATATTGTATATTCCTCATCCAAACTGCTGGGGTCCAAAATTCTTTCAGATTTTGATTTTTGTAAGATTTTGGAATATTTGCATTGTACTTACAGGTTGAGCATCCCTAATGCAAAAATTTGAAATCTGAAATGTTACAGTTAGCATTTCCTCTGAGTGTCATTTTGGCACTCAAAAAGGTTTGTATTTTGGAGTATTTTAGATTTCAGATTTTCAGATTAAGGAGACTCTGCCCATAGTCATCATGATTATTGTCAGTGTTCGAGAACATAATCCCTCCAAATATGGCACCTTGGCCTACTGAGCATTTTATACTGAAAGACATTGAGAAAAACTGCAGAAGCAGGAGTGATGTTCACCTGCTGCCTTATCCCTGAAGAAGGCCATAAAATCTAGGAAGGCCATTTGCTGAACTTTCTCCTTTCTGCCCAGAAGACCCTCATGTCAGGTGTCCTGTCCTATACCCAAAAGGAAGAAATGTCACACAAGAACACAAAAAAGAACCTAAACAAACAGGCCTCAGTAAGTTTCCTCAGTTTATTACCAATAGATCCTTTCTTTTGTCTCTTAATTATACTTCTGCATGTCTGTTTGTAAAAGCAAACAGCTTTCTCTAGATCTTTTCATCTTTATTTCTGAAGGCTTATTTTACATACATTTGAATGTTTTTCTATTGTTAATCTTCTTTTGATATAAGGCTGTCTGCATGAACCTTGTAGTGGGTGAGGAAAAAATTTCAGTTACTTCAATAACAGAGTATAGGAAAACTATAGTGATAAGTCATATTTTTATTATAACTAAATTACTTGTAAGGATAAATAGGATTTGACCTTTAAGTTGTCACAAAATATTTGTTTCCTGTATAAACTATGACCTAAAATTAAACAGAAATATCTGCTTTGCAGTTTATAAAACATTTCTATAAACATTGTCTCTTCATTTTGTGTTTCACTGAAGGATTTTTATAGTGATCAATCTTTTACAAAAGGGAATAGGCTTATAAACAAGTAATTGAACAATAATGAATAAAGTAACTATAATACTAGGTAAGTAAATAAAGTGATCATATCATCTTGGAATTTATAATATCCATACAAATAAATTTATACTCAGATATATAATTTTGATGTTAAGACAACTGGTCACAAAAACTTCAAGAGAGTATAGACATGGTCACAAAGCTGAATACTCTCAAAAGACATGGTCTAGGAAGAATGTGAGGTGATATAAAAGCAAGTTCTTACAACACAATTTTAAAATAATTGCAAAGCAAAAGAAATAGGGCAATATTTCTCAAATTATGATCCACGTAATTGATGCATCAAAATCACATGTAATATTTCAAAAAATGTGGATTCTTGAGCCACACTCAAGTCTTCCTGAGATGAGAGAGTTTACTAGGTGATGTTTATGCATGCTGAACTTTGAACTAGGGAAAATATGCAGTACTCTGACTAAGAGATATAGTGGGAACTAGTGAGAGGCAAAGAGAATCACTTAATTTCTAATATTTTAAACAAATAATCTTCAAGGTAGAAGGATAAACAAAATCTAATTTTAAAAAAATCCTGAACTTCATAAATGAGCTATTAGATATCAACTGATAATTATAAATAAAATACAAAAATAATTATTATATTTTATACTAGTCATTATAGTTATTATAATATTCTATAATTACACAAGTTCACATTTCTTGCCCAGATAAGTTACATTCAATGCACAAGAAATAAGTTGAAGCATTTATTACAGAACCATTATTGGAGATAACTGAAGACTTACAGATAATTTGAAGGACTAGGAGAAAGTTGTCTGTACTTTTTTTTTTCTTTCTTATAAAAGTTTGCTCTCTACAAACTTATACAATTGAGCTCAGCAACAATCTCAATGAAATTAAACAAAATTATGTTAGGACTTAAGAAAGTATGGATAAAGCCTGACTTTATTGAGAATAAAAATAATGTTTATTTCTCTTGACTTTTGTCCTGTTTTCACAGAATTATTTAACTTGGATAGTGAGGGCCACAGACATCTGGATTTCAACAAAGCTGCTGAAAATATTCCTCATTACATTTTTCAGAGAACTGACTTAACTGAATTTCAGATAACAATAACCTAGTGATTTTAATTGGCTCTAAGTTCATACTAAGCAGTAAGCTATGGTACAAAGACAGAGAAAGCATTTTAGACTACATCAGTAGAAGTGCAACATCTCAAGTAAGGGAGATGAAAATTCTCTGTGTAAGGAAATTAGGACAAATATTGATTCTTATGTTTGTTACAGGGCACACTTTAATAAGACACTGAAAAAATTTTCTTAGGTTCTGAGATTTGCACAAAACTAGTTGATGATATGTTGAAAGTGACACAGAGGTAACTTCTTCATTGGGCAGTAAATTGGGCTAAATGACCTCTTTCATGTTCTAAGTTTCCATGATGCTATGTCTTTTTTATCTCAAAGATAGGTAAGACTTAAATCCCAAGTGATATTATACTAGTCTGTTAATACTATGACTCTGAAACTCATAATTTCAGGCACCATGATAAAATAGCAAAATGACAATGCAGTAAATCTTAGAATGAATGTTAGTGTGTAAAGCTGACTTTCCTTCTTGATATTAAGGTTATAAAATACTGGGAAGGAAATAAATGTCTCCCATTAGTGCTAGATGAAAATACATTTTTCTCTCATGGGATTAGTAAAGGTTGGAAATGTTTTGTGTTTTGTTTGCTCTTTCTTCTAAATTTAAAAGTCTAATCTGTTTTATTAAATGAGTGAGCCTATGGTTTTGGTATTGCATGTAATTTTTAGGTGTGTTGTGGAAATTGTACCAAGATGAAAATATTTAAAATTTGTTTTAGGATATACCAGCTGTTTTAGGTATAAAATTCTTTGGAAGCATGATCAGTGTCAAAATGATTATAAATTATAAATTAAGAAAACAATTTTTAAAGCTGATAACAATGCAATCAACTGAGCAATTTTTTAATGACTTTAGATTTCACTAGAGAAGTTACTACTTTAAGATTTTCATTTACGAAGTCAACGTTTATACTATATCTGTTCTATGTATTGAATTGAAGTACAGTCAAATATAAAGTCACTTTTCTTTATTTAATGAGGAATCATATAAGGATAAAATACCTTATTATTTGGGAGGCCGAGACGGGCGGATCACGAGGTCAGGAGATCGAGACCATCCTGGCTAACACGGTGAAAGCCCGTCTCTACTAAAAACTACAAAAAAAACTAGCCGGGCGAGGTGGTGGCGCCTGTAGTCCCAGCTACCCGGGAGGCTGAGGCAGGAGAATGGTGTGAACTCGGGAGGCGGAGCTTGCAGTGAGCTGAGATCTGGCCACAGCACTCCAACCTGGGTGACAGAGCAAGACTCTGTGTCAAAAAAAAAAAAAAAAAAAGAAGCATAAAACATGGCACCTGACCTTAAGGAATTCACTATTTTGTTAGGCCAACAATGTATGTTTCTCTCTCTCTCTCTCTCCGTGTGTGTGTGTGTTTAGAAGATAGATATCAGTTGAATTGTATAGAATTTCAAAATAGTTTATTGTAATTAATGAAAGGAAGACAATCAGATTATCTTACTTATCAATTAAAAATGAGAGAGAGAGAAGAAGAGGATAAAAAGAAAGAGGAAGAGGAAGAGGTTCTTCAGGAATTTGGTTTTAGCCTTTGGAGGTATCAGTGGATTGATGGGTCTGTGACTACTCGAAGTCTCTTGTCTGGTCAAATTTCTAGAAAGATGAGGCTAAGAACTTCTGGAGAGAGAGATAGCATGCGGTAAAACAGTTTTAACATAAAAGAAAACAGAAACGAAGAATAGAGAAATGGAACAAGGAGCTTAGAATTTTCTAACTACTAAATTTCCGGAAATTAGTCTCTGTAACTTTAGACTCATGAGTCATTTTCTAAGCTTGTGTAAAATGTTTAAATTGTTTTCAATCGAACTTAACTCAAATAAGTTAGAATAAATGAATCCAAATTGCCTGGTAAAGTATATATATAGAAAGCAAAACATGATATATATCATTATTATGTTGAAATATTATGTTCTGGTACTCAGGATTCACACAGTTAAAGTTACAAAAAGGGAATGCAAAAGTGTTGGACTTTTCAGTATGTTTTGTAAAAGAAAAAGCACTGAGTGAAAAATGGGAGCCAAGAGCTTTGGTCCTGTATCTACTACCAAGTGTCCAGTTTCCCTTGGATAAGAGCAAGGTAAGGAAGCCTCGATTTTCTTCTCTGATGACTAGGGAGAAGATGGGTGATTTTAAAGAAATTTTCTATTTTTCAATTTATGTAAATCTGAGATTGACTCAAAGTCCTGGTGTAATCTGCAAGTATCTTTAAGATTTGTTCTGTGAAATCCACTATGCATAAACTTATATGACTTTGAAATCTAAAAAAAAAAAAAAAAAGTTTGTGTATGTGAACTTTTTTATATCAGCTTTCCAGCCTTGTACTGTCTACATAAACTCATTTCCGAGACTTCTAAATAATTGTCACTGATTAGGATACAAGGAAAATTTGGTTTCTAAATCATAACATGTGGGAAGTGTGTGCTTGTTTTCTCTGACATTAACAGGATCTTAATTCCTTCTGAGAAGTTGAGTTAACACAGGTTTAATCTTGTATACGTGTTATTATTGATAATGAATCAGATTTTCCATTTGATAGAAAATATGATTGTGTTCTGATGAGAGTGACATTTAAAATTGGTTTTCTAGACCCTGGCATGCCCAGAGAAACCTCACAGATGGAAGACGAGAAAAATGTCAGAGAAGCTGGTACACTTCGATTTGTTTCTGCTGCTTGTATTTTTCTCCTGATACCTGCTTCTTGGAATTGCCTGTAGTGCATCTCAAAAGAAAAATATGTTGCAAAATGCTCTATTAAAGCAGTGCACAATATTTTAATACATTTTAAAAAGGAAACAACTTTCTCTGCTCTCCTATGGCTGACCTCTCTACCCCATATGCATCGTCTTCCCTTCCCTTGATTCCTCGGGACACTGTAGTGTTTTTCTGAAGGACAGAAACAAAAGGAAACTTGGTGCTTTTAACACAGATTAGATACTGCAAGAAATTCCCATTTCTCACCATGGCCCTTTCAACAGCAGTTCAAGAAGTCACTGTTGCAAAGACCAATATATGTATTTTGAGAAAAAACAAACCAAAAATAAACCAAAAAAAAAGAACAAGGAAAAACAAAGAGCTGAAGTCTCTTCTATATGTCACAGTGTTTTAAAAACTGTCCATCATGGTAACCATGTCTTCCTCTCTAAGGCAAAGCTTTAGAGGTTCATCTAAAAACCTATGACAAGTGACCTCTGGTTTTAGTGGTTGGAATTTTTACAATCTGTAAGTCACATGTCATATAACATATAAAAAAATCTGATCTAGAAATAAAAGGTTATTCTATTTATTTAAAAACTTCTGGAAGAAATAAATTCAAAATGAAACAAATTGATTTAATCTGACAAAATTATGGTTCATTGCAGATTCATGTATTGTTCAGTAATGATTTTATGCTTCCTATCTTATTCCCCATTATTCTCCTCTTTTTAAGGTCTTGGATACAAAATTTGTACATATTTTTCCATTCTCAATGACATTGTCCTAAAAATCTTTTATGTTAGATTGCTTTTGGATATTAATCTCATCAAAACTTCATCAAAATGCAACAGTCAACATTAAAATTCCTATCTTTCTCTACAATAGAAAAAACATTATTAATGTTCTAAGTTTAGTTTACTAAAAATGCAAATGTACTCTTCCCAGTCAGAATTGCCCAGCATCCTTACAATTGTGACTTAGTCAGGCAGGTGGAAATGATGTTAGTTTTATTAGCAGCTTCTGGGCTAAATGCCTTAGGTAACAGAAATCAGAGGAATGATATTGCAGTGACATTGTCCTTTAACAAAGGAGTGATGCTTAACATGAGAAATCTGCAGTCTGGTCACTGAAAACTGAAGGAAAATAACCACTGTTCATTATTGTGAAACAGGAGAAAACAAGGCATCATCAGTTAAACATGGTTTTTCCTTCCAGAACTGAAAAGCACGTTAATCCAAATGACAAATTGGATGGAGTTTCTTACAAAATTGTGGGCTTTTCATTTCTGGATGTGCTCAGACAACAGATGGACACTAATCTATGGGAATCCTGCAATAGGTGGAAGTTGTACCAGGTGAGCTCTAAGCTTTGTTTAATACAGAGATTCTGTGCTCTAAGAACCATATGGTGAGGGCATTAAAAACAAAACTGAGAGAAAAGAGACACTGTTAATCTCAGTTTTCTTACAATTTCTTCTTGCCGGCTCTTTGAAAAGCTGACCTTTTTTACTCCACACTTCACTGGCATTTTTAACTTTATCTATACTCTGCTAGCCTACTCCCTAAGTTTGTTTCTATGCTCATAAACACCATTTAGAAACCATTAACAATTGTATTTATTAAATACATTATCAAGTGTTCTGAGGCATAGTCTCAAAGATGCATTTGAGATGGATACAGCTTAAGATGAAGATTATGAATGGCACTGAGTTTGTGGCAGAAGGGAAGAGCATAGGAGATTATTCCCCAGCTCTCTTGATTTTTACCTGATGATTTACAAGGTATGTAAATTAGGAGACAACCACAGAAGGTACATTTAATGACATCTTAATGCATCATGGAATTTACGACAAGGCATGAATAGCTTGTGCACTCAACCATTGGCAGCAGATGCTGCAATAATTCTACTTAATACTTAGAAGCAAAGTAAAGCATATTGTTTTTTGTAAAAATGTTTACAAAACATTAATAAGAATAATACACATCATTCAATGCTGAACATATAATCTGAAATCCTATTTTATAAATATTTATAAAGGAGACATTTTTGTTCTCAACACACATTGATTTCAAGCCCGGATTCTAGGATGCTGCATGGTTTTCTTTCTCTTTGTATATATTTAACTAGAGTAAGAGTAACTGACTCATAGGGCCAGCATTGCTTTGTACTGTACCTACTTAGTGAGAGCCTAAAGGAGTTGCTTTGAATCAATTCATAAAGTATACTCTCCACTACATGAGCTCAGTTAGAGGCTTGGAAATGGAACTTTTACTATTGTGTTAGACAGTAACTATTGTGTTTGGAAGAATTAAAGAGCTTCGTTAATTTTCAGAAAGTACCCAGTTTCTAAACTACGTGGTGTTACTTGATGTTTATAGAATAAGAAACCATAAAAATGAATGCCATCAATTTTCCATCAATGCCTCAAATGTTGGCTTGGTTATTCATAGTGATCAGTTATAGGCAGGATTAGTTACGCATATGAAAGGAGGCAGAATATTTTTGAGAAAATAACTCTGCATTCCAATATTGCAGTAAATGTGATTTACTGTTCAAAGTGCTATAGTTCTTCACTGCTAACTACAGTTGCAGGCATCTTAGTCACACCATTTTCTTTCTGGCAGCAGTACGTTTTTCTATTTGCAGTTGTATTATGTTTCTTTTAATGACTTTTACCAGCCAATGTCAGGATTTTTTCTCCTCCCTTTAATGGGGAAATCGTTTTAAAGAAATAGGATACTGTGTGATTTTCTTTCAGTTAAAATATTCCTAATTGCTAATTGCTCTTCAACACTGTAATACTGTCTATCCTCAGCTTCCTGAGTTTGGTCAAAAATGTCAAGATCGTGAAATAAATCATTTTTATAACTTTATTTGTGTAAGTATTTAAATGTGGATTAAGTTTAACATGGCAAATTTAGCCTTCTTAAGCAATGCAGTGAAAAGCAGCAGAAGAAATGTGAACCTTGGGAAAGTGAAAAGAGCTTTATGGTCTAAAGTATATGCCATAGCAGCTAAGCAAGAATGGATAGATTAAAAGTGGTTAGGTGCTATGCATAGGAGTGATTTTAAAAGTACTGCTGAATTTGTTTCATTAATACCATTTAAACCTGTCTAACCCATTTGAACACAATGTAATTGGTTATTTAAATCAACCTCGAGACATTTGACTTTAGCATCATCATGTCTAAACTTTACATCATCAGCTCATGTCTTACATTTAAAGATGCTGAGATTTGTAGCATCTCTAAACTTGGTGTTTGTTTTAGATTTCTGAATATTGCTACATAAATGACATATCCACACCTATCCACAGAGATCTCTGTCAGGAATTAGAAAACTATGCCATATGTTTTTTGTAGTATTATTATTATTTTTTACAGAGTCTCACTCTGTCACCCAGGCTGGAGTGCAGTAGCACTGTCTCAGCTCACTACAGCCTTCACCTGGATTCAAGCGATTCTCCTGCCTCAGCTTCCTGAGCAGCTGGGATTACAGGCGTGTGCCATCACACTCAGCTAATTCATATCTTAGGCATTTAAAAAGCTATTTTGACCCACTCTTGTCCTAACTGCCAGAAATTGAAATATTGTAAGAAAGAACTGGTAAAATAAATACTTCTTCTTTTCTATTTCTGTATATTACTGTATATTATAGATTTGTTCAACATATTGAAATATTTTAACAAAATTTTATCTCAATTGTGTCTAGGATACCCTGTGAAATAAATTCTAGCACCAACATAAATATTTATAAGAATATAGTACTAAAAATAATCTAGTCATTGGCACTTAGGAAGATTTATCTAATTGAAATAAATTAGGATAAATTAAATTTGTATTTAAAATACCTATGTTTATTTTTAAGTACTAATTGTTATTGTAAAATAAAAGGCTTCATAAATGTTTAGAGTTTTCTTGGTATCACAAACTTTGTTTTGCAGTGGGAAGAAAAAGAATGGCAAATAATGAATGTGTTCCATAGCCTGTTTGCCCAATTAAAGTAGATAGAGTCAGAGACTATGGTTTAAATAGGTTTAGAGTAAACCTAATATAACAATATTCCAGAGTCCAATTGTGGTCTAGGTATACCTAAGTGTCTTTCTTTTAAGGCCATACTCTTAATTCCCTCATTGGACTCCACATTCATGACCTTTCCAGGAGGCTGGTTCATTGCCTAAGCTCGAACTCCATGCCAGCCACTGCTATTCACATGTGCTGGATCATGTGCCTCCAACAGCCACTAAATTGCTATCTTCCTCTTTACTATTTTTGCCATGACTTGCAATTTGAGGTGAGAGAGCCTCCTGTTTGTCCTCCAGCTCTTTTCCCTAGTCTTTTCTGAGAATGTCCTCTATTCTCTGCTGATTTCAGCTAGAGTATGACAGAGACCAGGGTAGCAACAGTAGCACAAAGAAAATGAAATTTTATACATTCGATTGTACTTAATATTCACCACAACCCCATTTGGAGAGATGAGAGGAAAGGCTTAGGGAACTTCAGTACTTTGCTCAAAGTCACACAAGTATGATGAGACTGGTTTCTGATTCCTAATCTGTCTTTCCCTACTGAATCATAGTGGTGGCAGCATGAATGCCCAGTAAATATATACTTCTACATATGAGCCCAAGACTGTGTTATTAGGCCAGTGCCATATCTACTATTATTTCTGGTTCTATCTAATATGGCATAAATATTATTAAGGCATTACACCATTTAGTTTGCAAATAGATTACAAACTAAGTCTGACATCTTCAATTACTTTGAAAAATGAACTATTTAATGAAAAATGTAAGTTTTGTTCAAAAATAATTTTGACTGGATGTTTTGAAATATTAAACTTAGCAATAAGGGTTGTGTGGGCAAAAGTTTTTAATCAACTCCTTCTCTTAGAGTTCAGTTTTTCAAAAAGCATATCCTTATTCTTAACACTTGGCATGTGAATAGGAGTCTGAAAAAAATAATGAGCTATGGGTAATAAGTAAGTGATTCTACGAAAATGCTTGAGGAAATGTCAAACTAAGATTATAGATTGTTGAGACTGCTATTCTTGTAACTTATTTTCCTGGATACACTCTTGGACATACTTTCATCAGTATTTTATTTTTTGTTGGTAACAGGCCCCCAAACCTGGCCATAAATTGGCCCCAAAACTGGCCATAAACAAAATCTCTGCAGCACTATGACATGTTTCTGACGGTCTTGACACCCATGCTGGAAGGTTGTTGGTTTACTGGAATGAGGGCAAGGAACACCTGGCCCACTCAGGACAGAAAACCACTTAAGGCATTCTTAAACCACAAACAATAGCATGAGCAATCTGTGCCTTAAGGATGTGTTCATGCTGCAGATAACTAGCCAGAGCCCATCTCTTTATTTTGGCCCATCCCTTTATTTCCCGTAAGGAATACTTTTAGTAAATCTTATGACTGGCTTGCTATCAATAAATATGTGGGTAAATCTCTGTTCAAGGCTCTCAGTTCTGAATGTTGTGAGACCCCTGATTTCCTACTCCACACTCTATATTTCTGTGTGTGTGTCTTTAATTCCTTTAGTGCTGCTGGGTTAGGGTCTCCCCGACCAAGCTGGTCTTGGCAAGCAGCGCCCATATGTGGGGCTGAAATCCAGGTTGAAGGGTCACCAGAGTGATGGTTGGAGAATGTGGAACTAAGCTGGAGGACACCCTAGTACTCTTAAAGCAATCCCCATGGTGAGTAAGAAGGGGAGCTCAGAAGCATCAGGGTAACAATGGGACAAGTGTGGGCTCTGGTTCATTTCACTTTGGAACCTCTTAACACTAATAATAAGGGGGAAGGAGAGTATAACAAAGTAACAGAAGAAGTAAAAGAGCAGCTTTGTTTGCCAGCTAAAGCTAAAGCAGCAAAGGAGAAAGAGGTTCATCCCTACCCTTCTGCACTCCCTCATTATTTTGAAGAAAAAGAGTGGTATGACCCTCTAGATCTTTCTTTTCCAGAGGACACTGGGCAAATGTAGTTGCCCTAGTGACTGTTCGAGCAGCACCTCGAGTGTCTGCTCTCAGTTCTATTCAGGCAGGAATTCAGCAAGCTAGACGAAAGGGTGATTTAGAGGCTTGGCAGTTCTCTGTTAGAATAAAACCCCTAGATCAACAGGGAAATATTATAGCTATATTTGAGCCTTTTCCTTTTAAATTCAGGAAACACCATGAGGGGCCTGTTCTAGGCCCCATTCCAAACTGTAGCATTTCTGGCTGAGGCCATTCCCTCACCCCTATAGAATGTCTGTCCCCCTTCACAGCTGGTAGTGCGGCAGTAGATATATGCTGCACAAAAGCGGTGAACCTTCTGCCTAGGTAACCCCTGCAAAAGGTCCCAACAGGGGTCTGTGGACACTTGCCAGCCAGGATGATAGGATTACTTCTGGGAAGGTCTAGTTTAAATTTAAAAGGGGTACAAGTACAAACAGGAGTCAATGATTCAGATTGCAATGGGGAAATTCAAATTGTTATATCTACTTCTCTTTTCTGGAAACCAGAGCCAGGAGAGTATATAGCACAGCTCCTGATTGTACTGTATGTGGAAATGGGGAAAAGTGAAATTAAATGAACAGGAGGATTTGGAATCACAAATAAACAAGACAAAGCAACTTATTGGGTAATCAAATTACTGATAAATCAAATTACTGATACTGACAAAATACTGATAAATTTATCTTTTCCTATTCAGGGAAAGAAATTTAAAGGTTTGGTAGATACAGGAGTGGACATTTCAATCATTTCTATACAGCACTAGCCATCCACATAGTGAATTCAACCCACTAATTTAACATAGTTAGAGTTGGTAAAGCCCCTGAAGTATATAAAAGTAGTTATATTTTGCATTGTGAAGGGCCTGTTGGCCAACTTGGGACTATTCAACCAGTTATAACTTCTGTACCTATAAATTTTAAGAGATTTATTACAACAATGGGGAGCACAAGTTCTAATTCCAGAACAATTATATAGCCCTCAAGTCAACACATGATGCATGAAATGGGTATGTCCTTGGTATGGGACTAGGAAAACATTTGCAAGGTTTGAAGGAACTGCTTCAAGTGGAAAGACACAGTTCCCACCAAGGTTTAGGATATCATTTTTGATGGCAGCCATTGTTAAGCCTCCAGAACCTATACCTTTAAAATGGTTAACAGATAAACCAATTTGGATAGAACAATGGCCGCTAAGTAAAGAGAAACTGGAGGTTTTAGAGGACATCATTAATGAACAATTAGAAAACGGACACATAGCTCCAACATTTTCCCCTTGGAATTCTCCAGTTTTAGTAACTAAGAAAAAATCAGGTAAATGGAGAATGTTAACTGATTTAAGAGCTATTAATTCAGTTATGTAACCTATAGGGACATTAGTAAATGACATTACCATTGTGCCACAGAAAGTAACCATACATAGGGATCAACTGAAAACATTAAAAATTAAGAGGGGACATTAATTGGATATGACCTACCCTAGGCATTCCTACCTATGCCATGAGTAATCTATTTTCTATCCTAAGAGGAGATCCTAGTCTCACTAGCCCTCAGCAATTAACAAAAGAAGCTGAGACAGAGCTGCAGCTAATGGAAAAGCAAGTCCATAAAGCTCAAATAAATAGAATAGATCCAGAGAAAACTCAAGATCTGCTAATTTTTCCAACTCAGCATTCACCTACTGGTGTTATTGTCCAAGGGCAGGACTTAGTAGAATGGCTTTTTCTTCCACCTACTAATTCACGGACTCTAACGCCTCATTTGGATCAAATCACTACTATGATAGGAAATGGGAGAACTCAGATTGTTAAATTACATGGATATGATCCTGGAAAAGTTATTGTCCTCTCACGAAGGCACAAATAAAGCAAGCTTTTATAAATAGTCTTACTTGTCAAACCCATTTAGCTGACTTTGTGGGTATTGTAGACAATCATTTTCCTAAAATGAAACTGTTTCAATTTTTGAAATTAACTAATTGGATTCTCCCTAAAATAACTAAATTTAAACCAATTGAAGGTGCTGAAAATGTTTTTACAGGTGGGTCTAGTAATGGTAAAGCTTCTTACTCTGGATCAAAAGGTAACGTTTTTCAGACACCCTATACTTCAGCTCAAAAAGCGGAGCTTGTAACTGTGATTGAGGTATTGACTGCTTTTGATATTCCTATTCATGTGATTTCTGATTCTTCATACATCATTCATTCCACATAATTAACTGAAAATGCTCAGTTACGATTTCATACAGATGAACAACTGATGACTTTATTTACCCAGTTGCAAACAGCAGTCAGGAGTAGAATGCACCCTTTTTACATCACTCACAGTAGGGCTCATACACCTCTTCCAGGACCTTTGACTGAAGGGAATCAAATGGCTGATCGCCTAGTTGCTACTGCAATATCTAATGCTAGACACTTTCACAATTTAACCCATGTTAATGCCTCTGGTCTCAAACTCAGATACAGCATTACCTGGAAAGAAGCTAAAGCTATTATCCAGCGATGCCCAACTTGCCAAATGGTGCATTCCTCATCTTTTACAAGAGGAGTTAATCCTCAAGGATTGGAACCTAATTCTCTTTGGCAAATGGATGTCACACACGTTCCCTCATTTGGGAGACTAGCTTACATATATGTATGTGTGGACATCTTTTCTCACTTTGTCTGGGATACATGCCAACCAGGAGAGTCTTTTGCCTGTGGTAAATGTCACCTTTTGCAGTGTTTTGCAGTGATGGTATTCCAGCTTCTATTAAAACAGATAGTGCCCCAGGCTATACTACCCAAGCTCTAGCCACATTTTTCTCTATATGGAATATTAAACACATTACTGGTATCCCATATAATTATCAAGGACAAGTCACAGTGGAAAGAATGACACTCTCCCTGGAACAGCAGTTGCAAAAGCAGAGTGGGGAAAACAGGGACTGTGGAACACTGCAGATGCAACTGAATCTAGCATTATTAACTTAAAATTTTTTGAGTCTGCCTAAAGGCCAGATGCTAACAGAAGCTGAACAGCATCTACAAAGACTAGCTGCAAAGACAGAAGCAGAACAACTGGCTTGGTGGAGAGATCCGATAACAGAAAGTTGGGAAACAGGTAAAATAATAACTGAGGGTAGAGATTATGCTTGTGTTTCTCCAGGACCAAATCAACAAAAAATTTGGATACTGTCAAGACACCTGAAACCTTGTCATGAGCCAGATGCTGAGGAAGAGATTCCAGGAGAATCCTGAGGACACCCCAGTTGCAGCCATGTTGAGACTGACACTGAGGAGGACCCCAACTGTCACGAGCAACACCCGTTGAACACAGCCACTTGGGGACAGATTAAGAAGCTGTCACAGATGGCAGAAGAAAACCTGAGGAAAGTGGGACAACCAGTCACAATGAGTAATTTAATGACAGTATGACAGCGGTGATCACCATTGCCATGAGTATTCCTTCAACAAGGACTGACACAGAGAACAATTATACTTATTGGGCATATTTATCAATCTTGGCTGGCAGTAATGCCTGGATGTAATCACTCTATGAAACAGTTACACATGCTTTCTGATCTCAGTATTTACCATAATGAAAATGCTCCTATAATTAAGGCATGTCATGCTCAAAAACCTATTTGTAAACAAAATTGAACCTGGCCAGAAAAAATGAATGTACTTGTTTGGGAAGATTGCACTGCAGAGCAGGAACAGGTGCTGTGCAACGATTCCTATGGAATCATTATTGATTGGTCCCCTAAGGGGATGTTTAGCTTAAATTGCACCTCTTAGTCTACGTGCCACAGCCACACTATGTTCAGCTGCTCTGAACAAAATGGTCAAACAGTAGAAATGGTAAGAAATACGGCAAGAGTTCCTATTATCTGGAAACGTGATGGTATCATGGAACCTCAACCTCAAATGATATGGCCCACTGAAGGAGCTAAATATAAGGATTTGTGGAAACTATTAATAGATCTTAATAAGATCAAAATTTGGGAAAAAATAAAAAAGCATCTAGAAGAACACTCTACAAATTTGTCTTTGGATATTGAAAAATTAAAAGGACAATATTTAAAACATCCCAGGCACACCTGACCTTAATGCCAGGAACTGGAGTGCTTGAAGGAGTTGCAGACAGATTAGCAGCTATTAACCCATTAATATGGATAAAAACACTTGGAAGCTCTGTGATTTCAATGATGATTGTGCTTTTAATCTGTGTTGTTTGCCTTTGTGTAGTCTGCAGATGCGTTTCCTGACTTCTGCAAGAAGTAACTCACTGTGACAAAGCTGCCTTTGCTTTTATCACTTTGCAAAACAGAGAAGGGTGACATGTTGGGAACAGGCCCCCAAATCTGGCCATAAACTGGCCCCCAAACTGGCCATAAACAAAATCTCTGCAGCAGTGTGACCTGCTCCTGATGGTCTTGATGTCCATGCTGGAAGGTTGTTGGTTTACTGGAATGAGGGCAAGGAACATTTGGCCCACTCAGGGCAGAAAACCACTTAAGGCATTCTTAAACTACAAACAATAGCATGAGCAATCTGTGCCTTAAGGACGTGTTCATGCTGCAGATAACTAGCCAGAGTGCATCCCTTTGTTTTGGCCCATCCCTTTATTTCCCGTAAGGAATACTTTTAGTAAATCTTATGACTGACTTGCTATCAATAAATATGTGGGTAAATCTCTGTTCAAGGCTCTCAGTTCTGAATGTTGTGAGACCCCTGATTTCGCACTCCACACTCTATATTTCTGTGTGTGTGTCTTTAATTCCTCTAGTGCTGCTGGGTTAGGGTCTCCCCAGTCAAACTGGTCTTGGCACTTTGTCTCTTCAAATGAAGTTCAAACTCCTAAAGTTAGGAGGGCAGATAAAGTCTTGTACTAACATTATAGCTCCAGCGTCTCACATATACAGTCATGAACCACACAATAACTTTTTGGTCAATGACAGACCACATATACAACATACACTGTCTGTATAATCATATAAGATTATAATACCATATCTTTATTTTAACTTTTCTATGTTTAGATATACTTAGATGCATGAATGCTTCTCAATGTGTTATAATTGCCTATGGCATTCAAAGGAGTAACATCCATACAGCATGATGCTGTACAGATTTGTATCCTGAGGGCAATAGACTGTAACATATAGCTTAAGTGTATAGCAGGTTGAAACATCTAGATCTATAGAAGTATACAGTATTCACACAACAATAAAATCACCTAACAATGCATTTCTCACAACATATTCTCATCATTAAGCAACACATGACTGTAGTAACTGCATATTTATTGAATAAATGGATGTAAGTGACAGAGAAAACTTTAATATCTGTATATTTTATGTTATAACATATTTTCTTAAGAACTGCTCATTGCCTTTGAATCATGAAAATATAAGGAACAATAAGATCCGTGGAGCAAAGATACATTAATCAAAACAAAATGCTTGAAAGCTATGATTGCAAGTTTGTGTGTATGCATGTAAGGAAATGGGCATTACAAGTATTAATGTATGTTTAATGTTTATAGGCATATCTCCTACACAGCGAGTTTTCATAATATACATTTTTAAATAAATCATTTGACTAAACAACACTCACATTGTGCTTTCGCTCTTAGTTATAAGGTACAGGCAATATAGAAATAGTTCTTCACCACAGGGACTTGAGATGAGAAAAAAGGCTCTTGGATTCTATTTCATTATACTAATGGCTGATAATAGTGATAAAGATGAGAAAAAAGTGTTAGAAGCCCTGGGTTTTGATATTGCTGATGGTGATAGGACAAATAAAGTAATTACTCTTGAGCAGGAGCTAGAATGTTTAAATGCTAAATTTGCCCATGGATGCCTACATTTTATTCTTTATTAGTATCATGATCAAACAACTTTCATTATTGAAATTCTAACCACTAATTACTGTTTTTTGTTAAAGCAACATTCTAAAAATTTTTTGGTACAAACTGTTTATTATAGATTCATGTAAAAAATCCGCACATATAACCCCTGTATATAAAATTTTAAAAAAGACGAACCATTTGGCCATATTTTTTAAAAAACAATATTTATTAGAAATGCATGGTTCTTTAAAAATCAATCAGGCTAGACTTGTGATTCCTGACAAAGATGGAATACACTTACTTCTTCTTATTGCTCTTGATAAGTACAGCTGAAGTCTCTGGAGGTTATATATAAAACAAACGTAAGGAAATTCTGAAAGGTAGAAAAGATGGCAGATGAATTGTGGACCTTAGGGCCCAAGAAATAACACAATAAAAGTTTGTATGTTTTTCTTTTTGCCTCATATATCTAGGACTGGGAACTAAGGAAGTCAGCAATGTGGAAACACAAAAAGGAACTGATATGGTTTGAGTTTCCATCCAAATCTCATTTTGAATTGTAATTCCCAACGTTGAAGGAGAGACCTAGTGAGAGGTGATTAGATCATGGGGACAGATATCCCCCTTGCTGTTCTTGTGATAGTGAGTGGATTCTCATGAGCTCTGATGATTTAAAGCGTGTAGAACTTCCCTCCATTTTTATTTCTCTCTCTTGCTGCCATGTGAAGATGTGTTTGCTTCCACTTTGCCCTTCTGCCATAATTGTAAGTTTCCTGAGGCCTCCCCAGCCATGTCCTGTACAGTCTGTACAACTGTGAATCAAACCTCTTTTCTTTATAATTTACCCAGTCTTGGGTAGTTATTTATAGCAGTGTGAGAACAGACTAATACAGTAACATACCAAAATGCAAACCAATGAAAGACACACACACACACACACACAAACACACACATGTCTGTTCAATTAAGCCAAACGACAGGAAAATGATCAAACTGCGAGTAAGAAAACTTGAATAACTCTCCTATCTGAGCCAAACACTGTGGAAAAAGACCATATTCCAACCAACTCCTGACAGAAAAAGCTGAATGGGGAGTCTAGACTTGCACCACTCCAGTCTGTCATGAGCAATGCCTTCCACCCTGCCTCCAGCCAGAATAGTATCAGAGAAGACTGAGTGGAAAGTTGGAACTTCCTTCCTTGACTGGTGGTGAAGAGCCTGTGGTACTCATGGTGTGAGCATAGGCCACACAGAAATCTTAGACTATCGTGCTCCTAATAAGTGGTAGCCCCCTTTTTCTGCTAGTATAGTGTCAGAGGAGACTTACCAAAACAGAAGATTTAAATAAAATCCAGAGTCTAGTAATGTAATACCCAAAATGTCCAGGATACAATCAAGACTCACTTGTCATATCAAAAGTCAAGAAAATATCAACTTGAATGAGAAAATATGCCAGCAGTAAGATGACATAGATGCTTGGATTATCTAACAAAGATTTTAAAGCAGCCATCATAAAGGTTTCAAAGAGCAATTATGAACTTGATTTAAACACATCGAAGAACAGCAAATCTCAGCAAAGAAATAAATAATATAAAGAATAAATGAATGAAAATGTAGATAAAATTTAAAATAATGAAAAAAAAAACCCTTAATGAGCCATCTAAAAACACAATGTAAAAGATAAATGAAGGAATCAGTAGAATCCATCAACATGAAGATGTAAAAATAGAAATTACCCAATATGAACAAAAAAATAATAGATAGAAAAACAGAATGAAAAGAACCTCAGGAATCTGTAGAACTGTAAGAAAATATCTGACATTTGTACCACTGGATTTCCAGAAGGAGAGTATAAAAAGAGTGTGACTGAAAAGTTATTCAAAGAAATGATGATTGGAAGTTCCCCAAATTCGGCAAAAGACATACACCTACAGATTCAATAAGAACTCTAAATAGCATAAAACAAAGAAAGTCAAGTCAAAATAAATCATAATTAAATTTCTGAAAAATAAAGACAACAGGCTGGGTGTGGTGACTCACACATATAATCCTAGCACTGTGGGAGGCCGAGGCAGGTGGATCACTAGAAGTCAGGAGTTTGAGACCAACCTGGAGTTCAAGACCAGCCTGGGCAACATGGTGAAACCTTGTCTATACTCAAAACACAAAAAAGTAGCCAGGCGTGGTTGCAGGTGCCTGTAATCCTTCTACTCGGGAGGCTGAAGCATTACAATCACCTGAACCCAGGAGACGAAGTTGCGGTGAGCTGAGATCATGCCACTGCACTCCAGCCTAGGCGATACAGCAAGACTCAGTTCCCAAAAAATAAAAAAAAAAATAAAATAAAACTTGAAGTAAGCCAAAGACAAATAACACCTTATATATAGGGGTAAAACAATTTGAATAACCCAGACTTCTATATCCAGCAAAATACCCTTTAAGAATGAAAGGGAAAGTAAGATATTCTCAAGTGAAAGGAAATTATGATAATTTCTCACCAGTATATTTCCTCTTAAACATGGCTATATTAGATAGAAGGAATGAGATCTAGCATTTGATAGCATAACAGGATAACTACAGTCAAAAATAATTTATCGTACATTTAAAAACAACTAGAAGAGTATAATGGAAATGTTTTTTACGCAAAAAAATTATAAATGCTTGAGGTGATATATACTTCATTTATCCTGTTGTGATTATTATTCATTGTATGCCTGTATCAGAATATCTCATGTGTATCACAAATACATATAGCTGTGATGTACTCATAATTTTTGTTAATGTCATGGCTAAAAAAGTTTTTGAGACAAAATGAACATGATGAAAAGAATATTGGAAGATGAAAAATAAAAGATGCCTGAAAAATACAGACAAATACTATCAACCTTCCTTCTCATGAATTTCTAGATTGCATTTGAGGATTGAAGCAAAATTATAAAATTTGTTTGATGTCATTCTCAATATATGTAGAGGAAAAATTTACGACAATTCTATCATAAACTGCAAAGGACAAAGGGACTTAAAGGAAGGTAAGGTGTTTCATAGTAAGGAAACAGATAATATTGTAATTAAACAAACAGTTAAAATGTGATAAAATGGATGAAGCTATGCATATAGATTATACCAATGTTAATTTCCTCAGTTTAAAAAATCGGTACAGAACAGACGTATCCATATTTTGAACACATATGATAATATAATAGGTTTATTAATTTGTTAAGATCAAGTCAGTGTAATCAGGACATCCATCACCTTAAACATTTGTGTTTATGTCAGAAAGGTTAGAATTATTTCTTCTAGCTATTTTGAAATATAGAATAGATTTTTGTAAACTATAATCATCCTACTGATCTATCAAACACGAGGTCTAATTTCCACAATCAAACTGTATATGTGTATGTATTAATCAACATCTTGGTATTATGTCATAATTATGTAAAATGTAACCATTGGGAGAATTGGTAAAAGTACGCTAGATCTCTTTGTACTATTTTTGCAACTTTCTATAAGTCTTCAGTTATTGCCAAAAAAGTCTTGAAAAGACAAATGTGTTACATAAACTTGCTATATAGTTTTTTCCTTGAAAAGTAAATATATCCAGTATGCTATACACAAAGACCTGTTCAGGCGTACACAATGCAATTCACATGCAGATTTCATGCTGATCCATCCCATCAGATAGATCTTTGGAGACCTGTTACAGGATATTTTTAGCTTCTATTCAACACGGTCTTTATAAATATAAGATGTTAGCATGAAATGCAGTCATCAAGTAAATTTTTAAAATGAGGGCAGTAATTTCCAAACCAGTATTTAATCAATTGAGCTACTTCTTTGTTGCTTCACACAAAGTAACACACAACATACTCGGTTAACTTTACTGTTTTATATGCAATATCAACTTACTAGATATTTTTAAATGGTATGGAAATACATATTATAAGGATTATTCCTAATAACTTTTGAATGCTTATTATGAACTTTGTGCATTAGTATATGCATAGTAATATACTATCTTATCATATTTTTTCTGTCTTATTATCAGAGACAAATATAAAGCCCCAAATATTTAAATAATAAACTCAGGATTATCCATTTAGTTAGTGGCCAAAGGTAATATTTAAACCCAAGTTTCTATCAGGAAGCTTATAATCAGGAAAAAAAAACTCACAAGTATTTCAAATAGTAAATATTCGACACAAGGAATTGTTGTGTTGCATGAATTTTTGAAAATGGAGAAAGCAAAAGTTGTGTGTTAACTCAGGAATTAGAAACTCTTGGAAGCAGTTCCTACCTGAAGGGCTGGGAGAACACAAGAGAAGAAGTGTTAAGGAGAAGAATCTCAGAGCACAGAAAAAGACCTAACGTTTAGTAACCAGTGCTCTAGAAGCAATGTCAGAATAAGGAGAACTAGAGTGAGAATCAGAATGAGAGTAAGAGAGAGAAAGATGAATATATCTGTTCCTCTCCTGATTTTTCTCTCATCTCCCAGTAGTGCTTCTTATTGATTGCACTCAGAGTTGGCCATCTAAAAAATACTCTGGGAAACCGAGTTCGCAGATTAACCCTCACTACCACCTAGTGCAGACAGGGGTGGTTAAGATGCCACAAATGAAAAACTGGGATACGCAGAGTTTTTTAAAGCCCTAATACTTATACTGTAACATGCCACCTTTGAACTGCCTTCAAAGTAGGCACTGTGCACTAATACTCAAAACCTTAAAATCTGAAAAGCAAAATTTTATTTTTTGTAATTTCTGTGAGTTTTAAAACAATGTAATATATGCTTTTCTTTGTTCTTTCTTTCCCACCAGCCTTCCAGAAATGTAGGAATATGCAAGTTTAGTTTATTTTTAAGCAGTTATATAAAAATCTTTAAAATTAAGAAATAATTCTGGCTCGGCATGGTGGCTTATGCCTGTAATCTCAGCACTTTGGGAGGCCGAGGACGGGCAGATCATTTGAAGTCAGGAGTTCAAGACCAGCCTGGCTCACATGGTGAAACCCCATGTCTACTAAAAATACAGAAATTAGCCCGGTGGTAGTGGCACAAGCCTGTAATTCTAGCTATTTGGGAAGCTGAGGCTGGAGAATCACTTGTGCCTAGGAGGTGGAGGTTGCGGTAAGCCAAGATCGTGTCACTGCATTACAGTCTGGGCAACAGGGTGAGACGCTGTCTCAAAAGAATAGTAATTCTAACCTTTGACATCATCCAAAGACAAAATTACTGAACTGCTTCACTTTGTCTCTGTAGATCTCTAGTTAGCATTCAAGGTGCTAATGAGGCCAAGGTCTCAGGTATATATCCTTAGTGGGTCAGTTAGCATCACTAACCTCCAAGTATACAGATGATTTTTCTAAACTTAAACATATTAACAGACGCTGCTGTTCACTTGAAATACTCAGTGATTGATGGTCAACAATGCTAAACTCACTAGTAGCTTAGTTTATTTTTTAAAATGTGACCCAGAGATATCAATGAATTTGACCCAATGGACTTTTATCCCTTCTTTATCTATGTATTATGTTATCTTTTGCATTGATCAAACAAAAGTATACTTTTTTCTTATTTGTTAGACTTCTTGTTTAAAAAGTCAATGCTGTCAGGATATAGTTTGGATTCTGCAGGAAATTCTACAGGAAAATGAATAAGGTATTATTAAAAAGACCTGTTCAATTTTGTACCTGGTGTACTTATTATTTATACAGATCATAAAGAGGGAGAAGTTAAATTAACTAAAGCACAGTTGCATCTTCAGTGGCCAAAAGAAGAAAGAAAAGAATGAGAAATCCATGCTGACATCATATACTGGGAAGTTAGTCATTAATATTGTTACATGCATGATATGTAACAAATGAAGATAGAGTAAAAGAAAAAGCTTTTCTCTGGCTTATTCTTTTAAAATTTCTTGCTTAGATGGCCATAGTGGGAATATATAATGGGACAATTCTTTCCATGTGTCTCTCTAGATTCCAATTTGGTCTTGTGGATTTAGTTATTTGTGAGAACTTGAGCAGCATCTGACTGTCATCTTGGAGTAGGTGAGTAGTGTCTAAACAGTCAGTATAAATTAGTGAGACATGAAATCAATTTAATAATTTAGTAAATCTTGACCATACTTTTAAAAATGAAACAGAATATAATAAGATAATATAGAAGAATAGACTAGAATATGATAGAAGCAGAGTAGTTCAGCAGGTGAGTAACGTTTTGTAAAATGTTTAGTTCTCTGTGTGTGTGTGTGGGGGGGGGAGGTGTGGAAGGTATATGCATGTTCTGGGTTATGATATAAAATGTGTTATAAGTTGTAGTGAAAAGAAAAGTTTGAATTTGACAAATGTAGCAAAAGAGAGCATACCAAAACAATTGTGTATTTCTGTGCTATCTAGGTCAAACTACTCTGACCAATGTTCTTCCGGCAACTGAAGGGAAAAGGGGAGTGGAGCTTGATGCTTTAGAATACTAATTATTTGTAAAACATTTATTTTGGCTTAGCTAAATTCTTCTATCCTCATTTTACTATAGATGAAACTAAGATATGAGCCTGTTTAAACACCAGTATTTTTCATCACTCTGTAGAATTACCTCCTTTCCTGATCACATAGCTGTGTCTTGTAGATTTGAGACTTCTTTTACTTAGTGATTAGTTCTTCATACTGTCTTTATATTATAATTGCACAGTGCATACAAAACTGGCTATTCAGCAGGGGGTGGGTATGGGGGGCGGTTGTGGTTGTCCCAAAAAGTAGAAGACTGCGTAACGCTGACATAGTTTGCGAGTTGTCAGGTGTTGTCAATTTGATTGAGTTAGGCAGACTCTAAGATGGCCCCAAATATTTTCCACTTCCTAGTATTCGTGGCTTTATGTAAGACCCTCCCCTTGAGTAACTTAATTCTTACCAATCGAATATAAAAACAATGAAGCACCGCCACTTCTATGATTAAATTACAAAAGATTGTCACTTCTATCTTGCTAGTAGATTCTCAATATTGCCTTGTTAGTTTGTACAATTTGGTGAATAAAGCTTTCATGTGGGAGAGGTCCACATGGAAAGGAATTAGGGGTGCCTCCAGCCAAAAGGCAACAGGGAACTCAGGCCATCAGTCTCTCCAGGTATAGCTCTATGGAAACTGAAATCTTCCAATAGTGAGATGAGCTCAGAAGTGGATCCTTCTCCAATTGAATCTTAAGAGGAGACTCGAGCCCTGGCAGACAATTTGACTTCAGTCTTTTGAGATATTCAAAACAGAGGATGTACCTATGCCATACCCAAATCCCTGATCCACAGAAATTATGAGGTAATGTTTCTTGTTTTAAATAGATAATTTTGGAGGTATCTGTTACATAGCTATTGATTACAAATGCAATGGTGCTAGTTCTCAAAGAAGGGACATTTGGCAATATAAAAATATTAGAATTTTCTTTGATTTTCACAAAGGTAGAGGCCAGAGATGCTGCTAACCATTCTACAATGCACAGGCAGACTCAGACAGCAAATTATTTTTTGTCTCAAAATGTTAGTAATGCCAAAGTTAAGAAACGATGGTCTATACACTTAAGCAGATTTCAGTACCTTTAGACAAGAGATCTTAAGTCTCATATGCTGCACACTATTCCTAATGTCTACTAATAAAAAGAAATTATTTGTAAATACATTTCTTGGAAGCTGATTGTAGAATCAGTGGCATTTCATTCATTTTCAAAGGGTCACAATGCTTTTTTCCTTAGAAATATCCCAGGAAGAAAAGTATGAAATGTATCTCCACTAAAATACTTTGTTTACTAATTTTGGAGATAGGTCCATTCTGAAATGTATGGGTAAGCTGGAAGCTGATAATAAAACATCTCAATGAGCAAGAGAAATTTTACATATTAATCTCTCTGTGGTAATACTGGAGTAGCCAAATTTATCTTTCTCTATATTTGGCAAGTTACACTCCCCCTCAGGCTAAGACTCATTATGCCAAGTTATATCTTACACTGAAATGGCTGACATAAAACAAAAGGACCTCCTAAAATCCTGGTGGGTGTGTCTGTAACTTTTTACATTCAAACTATAGTGCTTCATGAATGAATCAGTGGGGTTGTCACAGAGAGAAGGCATACCTTTTTTTTTTTTCACAGGTGGAACTGTAAGCAACAGGTGCCCATTGTGAACAGCCACTGTATTTCATTTATGACCTGTCCTGTCAGAAAAACAGCACAATTTTATTGCACACAAATTGATTTATTTTTGGTACATTAAAACAACCTGAATGGTAAGCAAATACATACTGATATGTTTGTGCTTTCTGTCTTACTGAGAGCAATAATATAATTACCAATTATGTTTTTTTTTTTTAAGAAAACAAGAGTAGTAGCAGATATTCCATGGAAGAAACAGTTTCTCATGCTAATGGCAAGAGTTTTCATCCTTGTAGTTATCACAAACACACACAGTCTCAGCATAGCCATGCTCTAGTCACCTTCGTCAATAAGCTAGATGGCATCTTAGTCTTGACTCAACATTTAGCACTTCACTTTTGCCTGCATAGACTGGGGAAGACTGGTTAAGGATATAGTTGCCAAGGTCTGTTACCCTTCAAGCACATTTCTGTCTTAAGTTTGTTATCTAGACCAGTTTATATGTCTTTCCTTCAATAACACCTTCTTAAATGCACAGTAGGAATGTAGTTTTCTCCCTTTTTAAAAATTATAAAATACTGTTTATTGTTATGCATTTTATATATATTGCATGTCTAAGTTGTTTTTGCTTCCATTTCTGCAGTGAACAATGTCCATTAGAACCTAAAAATCACAAAGCACTTAACTATTATAAATGTGGATTGTTGTTGTCTGATCATCAGATCTATATTCTTGCTTGACTGGTTTGACTTGACTATTCCTGAGTGTGTCATTCACCCTATAGAAAAATCATATGAAGTGGACAGATAGCAGCACTTACATGATAATTAATTAATTAATAGTGGCCTATAGAAGCACTTTAATACCTTATGTTGACCATTTCCCTGGCATGATCAGAATAACACAATAATCTTCCTCATTTCTTTCCTTGGTAATAAGAGATAATCTAATTCTTCTCAAAGATACATCTGACTTTGAAAGTCTAAATTGTTGGCTTTCCTGGAATAATATTCTCTTTTCTAGGATAAGAAAGACAATGTGGTTAGTGTGCTATTGCTATAATGCCAGGGAAAACACAATTAAATTTAATTAAGCAGATTTAATGACCAAAATGTTAATACAGTTTCTAGTTTATAATATCCAGCCTTAATGTGTGTTTGTCTGATGAATACATAGTGCCTCTCAACATTCATTTGCTTGACTCTGCTGCCTGTCACAGAAGGAAGCTGAATGGTTCAGAGAGAAGAATAAACAATTCTTCTTGTGTAACCTGCTTATTTATGGCATATTTGGTTTATAATAAAATAGAAGAGTTAAGCAGAATAGCATCCATCTTAAAAAATAAGCCACGAAGGAGCTAAAAATACGAATGAGAGGAAGACAATATAAACATGCATCAGATAATTATGCTTCCTCATTAACTCTCATTGCAATCTTATAAATGGAACTAAATAACCTGGCATGTTTAGAACACCAAATGTATTCCATTAGTAAGATTTACTTGCTAATAAAATAAAAAAATTGGCTTTATAGGTAGATATTTGGGTTAATTCCTATTATCTTACCATCATATCCAAATGACACTAGGCAATTAATGCTTACTGATGGTGACAAAGTTATCTTCTGATAATAAGTACAAAATCATAAAATCTTTATAAATTGCAGTGCCAAGTGTTTAGTGTGTATTCATTTTATGAATTTCCCTCTTACAATGAGGAGTTTAAATATGTGACTCTCTACAGGTAATTCAACAGTAACTTTCCTTTTGGTGTCAGGAGAACTATCTAAAGAGAGTGACAAAAAATAAAATTTATTTTATTGTTTCTTCTTGGAGGACAAAAGTTACTGAAATACACAAACCTTCACTTAAATGAGTAGCTCCAATTTAAATAAAATCTATTTTAATATGACTTCCTTTTTTGGAAATTTAGACACGTGGCTGATAGATGACAAGCTACAGGAGAATCAGAGATAATTTTGTACTTGCATCACATAATATTATATGAGCAAATGTATATAAGGCTTACAGTGGAGATTTGTATTTTCATAAGAGTTAGACGATGATGTGTTGGGAAAGAAGCCTGGAGGAAAGGGGCTCAGAGGAGGCACTAAAGAGGGAACATGACACAGTCAATGCAGTACTTTACAACCTGTGGTTCTCATACTACCTGCACTACACTTAACTGAAATGCTTAATAAATATGCAAATTTCTGGGACCACTCAAAACACACTGGATGAAAATCTTTTAGGGTTGAACAGAGCATCTGAATTTATTTTTTTTATTTTTATTTATTTATTTATTTTTTTTGAGACGGAGTCTGGCTCTGTTGCCTGGGCTGGAGTGCAGTGGCCGGATCTCAGCTCACTGCAAGCTCCGCCTCCCGGGTTT
>NW_012113475.1:8855320-8885857 GCF_000951035.1 Colobus angolensis palliatus | reverse complement strand
TTAGCCAGGATGGTCTCAATCTCCTGACCTCATGATCCGCCCGTCTCGGCCTCCCAAAGTGCTGGGATTACAGGCTTGAGCCACCGCGCCCGGCCGCCTCTGACTTTTTCAAACTCCTGACCTCGTGATCCGCCTGTCTCGGCCTCCCAAAGTGCTGGGATTACAGGCTTGAGCCACCGCGCCCGGCCGCATCTGAATTTTTAACAAACATGTTTGGCAATTCGGAGGTACGTTAAGGATTGAGACCAACTGATAATGAAGAATACATTTTTGATTTTTATAAGTATAAGGGAAACTGTTTTAAGAATAATCAGGGAACTCATCTTTAGCACTTTCTTTATCTCTTCACTGTTTTATTTCAGCACATCTGCTTCATGATTTTCTGCAGCCTAGCTTTGTTTGCTATATAGTCCACCAGGAGGAAGACGGTCTAATCACAACAGACGTTATTTTTACATCCCTGTTAAAGAAACCAACAAAGTCTGAGACTACATTTATTTGGCTTCATTTTATTCCTAGGGAAGGGAGTCTCATTAGCTCAGTTTGAACTAAATGCCCTCCCCTGGTCCAAGTCATGGGCAGAAGACAGGGTCGTGAAATAAGACATATTTACATGGTCCCACCACAACTTCCTATGAATTTATTCAAAATATATGAGCATATACAATTTCACAGATAGAACACTACATTAGACATAAAACAGTAAACAATCAGGAGTGAAGGAGGAATGTTCTCAGACATGAGCAAATCATTGTAGGCTGGGCAAGTAACTTAAGATATGTCAGTTAAAATTAGCAAAATAGTGTTAATAATCCAAACGTTCAACAGTAAGGTTGAAAGGATGAGATACATCTATGAAATAGAAGAGTGAAAAAAGCTGTCCTCAAAGAATATATAGAATGAAGAAAACTACTTAAAATATATTTTTATGCTAAGCACACACACATTGTAAAATGTCTGTAATATAACCCTATTTAAAAATAAATACAAAAACTGGAAAACACTGGGAAACATAAAAACGTGGCATGGTGCATGCCATTGGATTTCAGGTGTTTTTTTCTTTTCTTCTTCAAAAATTTCTAGTGTTTGCAAATTTATATGATAAATAGATATTACTTTTATAATTGGCAGAAAATAAAAGAGAAAGGAATAACATTGACTGTGCAGCTTGCTGCTTGTCACGCGGTTTGAATGTTAGCTGAGCCACTACTTCTAAGACTGACCAACAACCAAAGACCTTGTACCTTCTTTCAGTGTTTGCGGAACCATAGATAATTGGCTAATGGAATCCTTCTTTTCCTGAAGCTAACTGCGGGTAGAAAACGTAACTTGCATTTTCTGCAGGGCATAGGCTAACCAATGAGGCTGTCATAGAAAAAACAATCCTCAGAATTCTGTCCTCAGGATGTTGTGATCTTACACGTGTCTTCTTAAATTCGCATAGTATATGGGTTGACAGCAACATGAAAAGTACCATTACTAAACTGATCATACACAAAAAATATCAGCTAGAATATAGCAGTCATTACTATTTGGCCAATTACTTTTTGGCCAAAAAGTAATTCTTTCTATTTGGAGAAAATTCCAAGATAGGTCAAAGGTATTATTCCACCTCTCACTCCAAAAGTATACTATAGAATAAATATGTTCTCTTCCACCCCACAGACAGCTATAATGTGGACCTGTGGCCTCAGTGTAGACAACTGGATGGTTCTATTTAGGATGTGACTTCTGAGATAACTGTAGAAAGGTGCAAGGACAATCAGGAATTTCTAGTTGCTAAATGGCTATTTCTAGATATGAGTGGCATTTGGAGAGTATCTGATGGTGAATGCATAAGCTGTACCACCCACACTGTTACTGTGGTCAGGCCTGGGCTTTGCCTCCCTTCTCTTGATCTGTTCAGTTAGCTAGTCATTCTGTGGATACCATAGGGCAGCCATCTTTCTGCTAAGAATTATTGATAACCAAGGACATTTGGTATTGTATTAAATATTACATTAAATTCAGTGATGGCCAGATTTTATTTCTACATTTATATAGCTAACTTTCACTAAAGTCTTGTTAACAATTTTCCTACTCATTTTGAGGTCTTAATAAGCAAAACAGGAGGAATGTTAAAGATGGCCAAGTAGACACAGTCAGGAAGAGCTTCTCTCATTGAAAGAGACCAAAATATCTAGTAGACCAGCATACTTCAAACAGATCTTCTAAGAGAATGCACTGAGAGGGATTGGGGAGATGACACAGACACTGTTGCCAGCACTGCATTGGGTTGCCAGTACTGAAACTAATAAGAACAGAAATAGAACATACAAGAATATTTGGGCCATATCTAAAACAGTGCTAAGAAAGTTTATATCACTAAATTCCCACATCAAGAAATTAGAAAGACTTCAAATTAGCAACCTAATATCACACCAGTAGAAACCATAAAACAGGAGCATTCCAACCTTTGTCAAAGCTAGCAGAAGACAATAAATAACTAAATTAGAAAGAAAGTGAACAACATTGAAATGTGAAAATCCATACCAAAGATTAAATGAAACCAAGAATTGGTTTATTGAAAGAATAAACAGGATTTCTAGACCACTAGCTAGGTTAATAAAGAGAAAAAGAAGATGCAAATAAGCACAACCAGAAAGGACATGGGTGACATTGCAACAAACCCTAAAGAAACAGAAAAAATCCTTGAAGACTATTACAAACCCCTCTATGCACACAAACTAAAAAAACTATAGAAAATGGATAAGCTTCTGGTAAAACACCAACCCAATATTGTGGGAAGAAATTAAAGGAAGAAATTAAAACCCTGAACAGATCAATGAGTTCCATAATTGAATCAAAAATAAAAAGTCTGTCAACCCAAAAAAAGTCCAGAACCAGGTGAATCTACAGTCAAATTATACCAGACCTACAAAGGGCTACAACTAATCCTACTGAAATTATTCTGAAAAATTGAGATGGAGGGATAACTCCCTAACTCGTTTTATGATGCCAATGTCATTCTGATACCAAAATCTGGCAGAAACACACAGACAAGGAAAATTTCAGGCCAGTACACCTGATGAATGTACATGCAAAAATCCTCAACAAAATACTAGTAAACCAAATTCAGCAGCACATTGAAAAGTTAATTCACTGCTATCAAGTAGGCTTTATTCCAGGGATGCAAGTTTGGTTCAACAAACACAAATCAATCAATGTGATTTACCGCATAAAAACAAAAACCATATGATCATCTCAATGGAGAAATGTTTTTGATAAAATTTATCAAAATTTTTAAAACCCTCAAAAAACTAGGCATTAAAGGAACATGTATCAAAATAATAAAGCCATTTTATGACAAATCCATAGCCAACATCATGCTGAATGACCAAAAGCTGAAAGCATTTTCCTTGAGAACTGGAAGAAAATGAGGATGCTCACTCTCATCATTCCTATTCAACAGAGTACTGGAAGTCCTAGCCGGAGCAATCAGGCAAGATAAAGAACTGAAAGTCATCCAAATAGGAACAGTGAAGTCAAATTATCTCTCATCACTTATGAGATGAGTCTGTACTAGAAAACACCAGAGCCTCTGCCAAAAGGCTTCTAGAACTCGTAAATGACTTCAGTAAAGTTTCAAGATACAAAATAAATGTACAAAAATCAGTAGAATTTCTATACACCAATGAATAGAGCCAAATCAAGAATGCAGTCACACTTATAATAGCTACAAAAATGAGTAAAATACTTAGGAATCGCTAACCAAGGAGGTAAAAGATCTCCGTAAGAATTAGAAAACACTGTTGAAAGAAATCTAGGTTGACATAAAAAAGTTGGAAAGCATTCCATGTTTCTAGATAGGAAGAATCAAAATTTTTAAAATGGCCACGTTACCCAAAGCAATTTGCAGATTCAATGCTATTCTTATCAAACTACCAAGGCCATTTTTCTTAGAATGAGAAAAATGTATTCTAAAATTCATGTGGAATCAAAAAAGAGCCTCAATAATCAAAGCAAATCCTAACCAAAAAGGATAAATCTGGAGGCATCAAACTACCTGGCTTTAAACTATACTAGTAGGCTACAGTAACAAAAACAGTATTGTATTGGTATAAAAACAAATACGTAGAACAACGCAAAGGGAAAAGGACTCCCTATTCAACACATGGTGCTAGAGTAGCGGGCTAGCCAGCCATATGCAGAAGATTGAAACTGAATCACTACCATTCACCATACACAAAACTTAACTCAGGATGGGATAAAAACATAAATGTAAGATCTAACATTATAAAAATAGTAAAAGAAAACTTAGGAAATGCTCTTCTGGACATTGGCCTTGGCAAATAATTTGTGAGTAAGTCACCAAAAGTAATCACAACAACAAGAAAAAATGAAAACTGAAACCTAATTAAACTAACAAGCTTCTGCACAAGAACAACAACAACAAAAACTGTCAATAGAGTAAAGAGACAAACTGCCAATAGACTAAACAGACAACTTGTGGGCAAAATATTCACAAACTATGCATCCAACAAAGGTCTAACATACAGAATCCATAAGGATCTTAATTCAACAAGCAAAAAACCAAATAACCCCATAAAAATGGGCAAATAATATGAACAGAAACTTCTCAAAAGTAGATACACAAGCAGCCAATAAATACATTAAAAAAGATCAACATCACTAATTATTAAAGAAATGCAAATCAAAACCACAATTAGGTGCCTTCTCACACCAATCAGAATGACTTTTATTAAAAAGTCAAAAAATAACAGGATGTTGTTGACGTTGTGGAGAAAAGGGAACACTTACACAATGTTGGTGGAAATTAAAATTAGTTCAGCCATGTGTGGAAAGCAGTTTGGAGATTTCTCAAATAATGTAAAACAAGATGACCAATAGCAATACTATTACTGAATACATATACAAAGAAAAATAAATCATTCCACCAAAAAGACACAGGCACTCACATGTTAATCACAGCACTATTCAAAATAGTGAAGACATGAGATCAATCTAGATGCCCATCAATGATGGAGTGGATAAATAAAATTTGATACATATACACCATGGAACACTATGCAGTCAAAAAAAAAAAAGGAATGAAATAATCTTTGCAGCAACATGGATGAAGTTGAAGGCCATTCCTAAGTGAATTAATGCAAGAACAGAAAACCAAATACCACATGTTTTCACTTGTAAGTGAGAACTGATCATTGAGTACACAATGACTCAAATATGGGAACAATAGGTGGACACTGGAGAGTACCAGGGGAGAAGGGAGTGAAGGAGAGAGAGGGTTGAAAAGTTAACTAGTTGGAATTATGCTCACTACCTGGGTGATGAAATTATTTATGCACCAAACCTCAGTGACATGCAGATTACCCGTGTAACAAATCTGCACATATACCCCCTGAACCTAAAATAAGAGTCAGAAAAAAAAATTTCAAGACAGTGTGATTTTTAATTATCTTATTGAAAATAATATTTGTAATAAAACAGAAATTTTAATAGTCACAAGATAATATTTTACTTAGAAATACATAGACTAGAAGATGCATGATATTTATGGAGAAAAATAGGAGTTAAAAAAGAACATAAAAGAAAATCCAGACCAGATGCAGTGGCTCATACCTATAATTCCAGCACTTTGGGAGGCTGAGGCAGGAGGTTTGCTTGAGCCCAGGACTTCAAAACCAGCCTGGGCAGCATAGTGAGATTTTGTAGCTACAAAAAATAAAATAAAATAAATAGACAGGCATGATGATGCACACCTGTAGTCCCAGCTACTCAGGAAACTGAGGTGGGAGCATTGCTTGAGCCTCAGGAGACTCTGTATGTTAAAAAAAAAAAAAAAAAGTGCCAACGAATATAAGAGAAGGTTTTTGAACTTAGGAAAATGCATGATATGTCTTTCCATCATAACAATAGAAATAAATGAAAATGGCAAGTGTTGATGATGATGTGGGGAAACGGGAGTTCTCATACACTTATCGAAGGTACTGATTAGTACAACTAAATTGGAGATCAATTTGTCAATATCTAGTGAAGGTGAAGATGTGTGTAACCTACATCCTAACAAATACATCTCTAGAGCAGCGTTTCCTGAAAGTTTATGGGCCCAGGCTATAGTAAAACAACTTGTTTTATATTGGCATTTAGAATAACCGTATGTACATGCATATCTGTATATATACATACAGTTTCCTAAGACAATAGGTACCTTTATTCTGTGCAATGTACTTTGATACTATTTATGCATTTAATATCTTTTAAAAAATATGCTGTTATTACCTGTTGAATTAGTTTCATGATGCATAATTTGAAAAACACAAAAATGTGGCCATAAATATACATGTGTGTTAGGCAGAAAAATATCCCCCTAAAGATGTCTGCATTCTAATCCTGTGATGATGTTACCTTACATGGTAAAAGGAAGTTGTAGTTGTGATTAAGGTTAAGGACTCTGAGGTGAAGAGTGTTTCCTAGATTATCCAGGTGTGCCCAGTATAATCTCATGAATCCTTAAATGTGGAAACATTTCCCGAGCTGCAGATAACTGATAAATGGCAGCTTGAGAAGTTCCCATTGCTGGCTTGGAAAATGGAGGAAGCAGGGCAGGAGCCCAGGAATCTGAGAGGCTCCTAGAGGCTGGAAGGACAGGGGAACTGTTTCTCTCCTAGAGCCTCCCAGAAGTAACCAGCCTGTGGACCCCTTGACTTTAGTGCAGTGAAATCCATTTTGGAACCCCAACCTCCAGACATAGAAGACATCAATACATGTTGTTTTAAGCCACTAAATTTTGATGATTTGTTACAGCATGTAATAGAAACTAGTACAATCTGTATAATGAGATGACTGTAGTTAGACTAAGATAGATAGATAGATACATAGATAGATAGAATGCTGCAATTATGAAACATCTGTGATAATTATAGCATTATAGATAGAATACTGCAACCATCAAACATATCTGTGATAATTATAGCTTATTTTAACAGCTATCTAAATGCCCATCATTAGGGAATGGATAACAAACAATAGTATATTTATACTTGATATACTATCTAGCAGTTAAAACAGAATAAGCCAAATATTCATATATCAATATATTTAAATTCTCAAATCACAGGATAACAGTCACAAGATAATACTTTACTTAGAAATACATAGACTAAAAGATGCATGATATGTATGGAGAAAAATAGGACTTAAAAAAGAACAAAAAAGCTCCAAAACACCAAAACAACTTACAGAATGGCAATTAATTCTTATACCATTCGTAAAATTTGTTTATTAAACCTGGAAACACCATACATTATATATGGATAGTTACATTTAGTAAAATTCATTGGAAGATTATCCAACAAATTCACTATAGTAGTTGCTACTATAACTGGAAATGAGACTGAGAAGGATTCCAAAGATAATTTCAAATATATCTGAAATGTTTTAGGTTTTTGTCTTTTAAATCCCAAAAGCAAAATATATGAAAATATATGTGTGTGTGTGTATATATATGGAAGGGAGGAAGCAAGAAAGAAGGGATGGAAATAGCATTTTGAGGCTGAATGCCCTGCTGGAACATTGGTGTTTGCTGTGTAAATTTAGGCAAATTACTTGAGTTCTCTAAACCTGAGCTTTTGTCACCTGGAAAAAAAATAGATGTATTTTTTTTCATGCTATTGGAAGAATTAGAAGAGATAATTTATGTAAAGTGGATAATGTAAATAAAAGCATTGCATATGATAAGGACTTAATAGATATTATTTATTTCTTATTTCTCCAACATTACACACAAGTAGGTTCGGTCTCTGTAGGTGTGTATCTCTGTCAGATGAAGAGGGAAAATCAACTCTAAAACCACTTTAAGATCTTGTTAACCTGACTCACAGAGACATCTGAGTAACAACTTTATTTCAACCCTGTAACAGTAAATTCAGGGTGGGGCTGTCCCAAGTTGTGTAAGTTTAGGGAGACTGAGAGTGAAAGATGAGAAATTTGTTAAGCTCTCTCTACTCTGTGCACTATCCCTTAACAATCCTCTCATGTAATGCATTATGCACATTATACATGAGATGCACTTGGGTCAGATTTTGGGCTCTCCCTGATGGATTTAGGCAAGATTGCATCCTGAACCCTTTTAGCTATTTTGGGCCTGAAGAACAGTTTAGCTTCCAAGTTCTGATCTTTATTCTTTCAGCCTTATTATCCAAAAATTGGTCTACTCCTCAGCCTCTTTTCAGTAGTCTAAAATGCTTACACATGCATATGTAAAGGTAGAATTTTGATGAATTTCACTGTGTAGCCTATCTTGTGTTGGAGGAAAAATTGTTTTCATTATTGTTTTGTCTCTCTCTTGCCTTCTTAGTGATGCTCAAAGACGTAGGAGAGCTGTAATGGTCAGAAAACGAGACCAGTATCTCTAGTCTTTTGTCTACCAAATGTCCCAGCACCTCTAAACTCGCCATTTTCTCTGAGCTACACTGATTAATTCAGAGATGGGGATATAAATTATTATTTTATTTTATTTTTTAATTTTCTTTTGAGATGGAGTCTTGCTGTGTTGACCAGTCTGGAGTGCAGTGGCATGATCTTGGCTCACTGAAACCTCCACCTCCTGGGTTCAAGCTATTCTCCTGCCCCAGCCTCCTGAGTAGCTGGGATTACAAGCATGCACCACCATGTCCAGCTAATTTTTGCATTTTTAGTAAAGGTGGGGTTTCACCATGTTGGGTAGGCTGGTCTCGAACTCCTGATCCACTCGCCCCAGCCTCCCAAAGTGCTGGGATTACAGGCATGAGCCACCGTGCCCAGCCGGGAATATAACTTTTAGAAATGCTGAGATGTTACTTGGAGTTTGGGGATGGAAGACTCTTTTATACTCTACTTGATCATGGAAGAATAACCATGACATTTATGGTAGCCATCTGAATACTAAGAATAGTTTGTGGTTAAATCTAAATAGAAGAAAGAAGTGCCAATAAGTGGCGATAGACCTGGTCTCAATACCCATTAACCCTCTATCTCAGTCTACAGTTAACTAGATCTTTTTCAGAACTTTTTTTCTTTAGACAATTTAGTAGAGTTTACTGTAACTTTGAAATGAAAATGAGGTTTAGTTCCTTTCTTATAATATATGGTAACCAAAGGAGTTAGCCTGGTAGCTGCAGTTCGGAATGTCTTATGGGGCTTATTAATTCTTATTAGTAGTATTGAATGATGTCTGATAGATACTCAAACTCTCATTTAGTATTTAAATATGAGTCCTAACTTAACTAATTCCATCCCTTATTCCTTTTTCTGGGGCTGAATTATACTTTCTGCAATCCCCAATTCCTGGAGAGCTGGAGTGGAGGGTTGTTAAATATAGACAGATGAATTGTGTTTTCTAATCAACAGTCTAAGTAGAATTTCTTAGTAATATTCTGTGCTTGACATATTAAATGTTTTGGTACCCCTGACTGCCTGTAGCTTTCCTGAACTTTCATGATGCTGAGGCTATTGTTCCTTGGACCATTTGCTTATGATTCTCCAAGTAACAGGCTGGAAGGCAGATCTCTCTGGGCTTGGCTAGTTTGCAAGACCAAAGGGTATGAATGTAGAAACAAGCAGATGCTCAATTGGAAAAGGTAGGAACTGAGAATAAGCTATAGCAGAGGGAAAAACCAATACTCTGAAACTTGACCAAAGAGAAACCATGGAGTAAATAATTATAGAAACAGTTGAATCCACAAGAAAGAGCCAGAAAACAAAAACTGCTCAAAGCCGATGAAACACTTGTAAGATTAAAAGGACCCAAGCAAACTGAGACAAGAGTATCAATTATAAAATAACAAGCAAATGCACATGTTGCTACCTCTGATGCTTTTTTTTTTTTTTTTTTTTGAGACAGAGTCTCACTCTGTTGCCCAGGCTGGAGTGCAGTGGCACAATCCCAGCTCACTTTAGCAGCACAATCTCGGCTCACTGCAGCTCACAGCCACCTCTCAGGTTCAAGTGATTCTCCTGCCTCAGCCTCCTGAGTAGCTGGGACTATAGGCACCTGCCACCACACCCAGCTAATTTTTGTATTTTTAGTAGAGATGGGGTTTCACAATGTTGGCCAGGCTGGCCTCGAACTTCTAACCTCAAGTGATCTGCCTGCTTTGGCCTCCTAAAGTGCTGGGATTATAGGCATGAGCCACTGTGCCCGGCCTGCTTCTGATACTTCTTTTCTAGCTTCTTACGTGTGTAGAAATTTGATCTGTTTCACACAAACTGTTGAGCCTCTGAAGATGACTGCTTTTCTATATTCCAATCAGCATATGATTTTTATGTCCTTCCCACCAAACACAGTTGCGTTTCCTGATCATTGTTTTGCCCCCACTTGGATTTTTCTCTGGAGACTTCCCAAAGTACTTTGTTTCATAGAAGACAGACTACATTTTCTTTTGCCATTTTCTGGATCTGAAGCTATACTTTTATCCAACAATTTTCTGACAGCTACTGGGGTGTCCAATAATTCAGTTCAGTTCTGACACTACCTGGAGTTAGTGCAGACCTCCACAGGTTAAGGGGCTCTGTTCCACAAGATTGCCCCACTTCAGATGCCAGCCTGTAATGAGGCTGTCAGGCTACCAGCACTTCTTTGCAGCTGGCTAGCAATTTGAGGAGGGTTCCCCGTCTTTTCTTCAGATTCAATAGTTTGCTAGAAGGACACATAGAACTCAGGAAAAGGGTGTACTTACTATTACAGTTTTAACAGGATACAATTCAAGAAAGGCCAAGTGGAAGTAGTTTACAGGACACAGTACAAGGAGAATAGTGGCATTCCATGGCTTCTCCAGGTATATCACCCTCTCAGGACCTCAGTGTTTTCACCAACCCAGAACCAACTCCCTGCCATTGCAATCTCATCATTCAGTTTCTAATTCAGAGGTTTCATTACAGAAGCATAGAAGTCATTGACCATGGCTGATTAAATTCAATCTCCAGTGCCTTTCTTTAGAGGTTAGCAAGGTGGCAAGGTGTGGGGGAAGGTGGAGGTGAAAGTTTCAACCCTCTGATCGTGTGGCCTGTTCCTCTGATTATCACACCCTATCCTGAAGCTATTTAGGGGCCTGCTATGAGTCAGCATTGGCATAAATTCAGGCATGCTTTAAAGGAGTTACTTAGAAATAACAAAATACGTTATTATTAGTTAGGAAATTCCGAGGGTTTTAGGAGTTCTGTGCCAGGAACTTGAAACAAAGACCCAATATATTTTTATCATACCATAGGATTTTTCCTGAATATCCAGAAGGGATATATAGACAAGCCAGAACCTTCATGTCCCTCATGAACTCTTATTCTTTTTGCTGAGGCCTGTATTATTTTTTTGAACCGATTAAAACAGAGTCTCTGAAAATTATTTAATATTGCATGGACTGATTAGTAGCTTTAAATAAAAAAAAGTACATTTTATAAAATTGAAATGCAGAATTCTTCATGATCTTTATAATAATTCTCTTTTGTTCTAACTCTTATACTCTACAAGACTGTAATAAAGACTGAAGGATTACATCAGTCACTTCATCTTGGCTGCAGTTGTTCATACCTCTCCTACTTGTATATTATTTTCCTGTTAATGGTTTCATTTGTTCAGTTTGTATTTTCATAGGTATTGCTATATTGAACAACATTTTCAATTCCAAAATTGATTATGGACTTGTGTTATTCTAGATGTTAGGTAAGAATATATAACCATAAAACTCAGTAGCTTAATATAACTAAATGTTGTCTTGGCTTTCTGCTTCCTGTCTAAAAGACAAGCAGGGAGCTCTCCTCACTGCAGTCACTGGAAACATCGGCCTTCGGTGGCTTCATCTTGACACCTGTTTCTCAGATGGCCATGGCAGAGGGAAGAGAACCTGGCAACTCATGGGCTGGCTCCAAGAGTTTCTGCCCAGAACTAATGGGTCTCATCTGCTCACATTTTATTGAGTAAAGCCTCAAGAATCTCTCTCTTGACTTAATTGCAGGTATAGTGATCTTGTCATGTTTTGGTAGGAAATCCAAACATTTAATCTATTTTCATGGAGAGATTTTGGTGAACCGAAAAGATTTTTTCCATGTGCAGCCATGGATCATTCAGAGGTTTTAATAATGAGTTCAATGGCCATTCCCTTGATTTGATGCTTGTCAAGAGTCTGAATTTTAATTTGTTTCTTTAATGCAAAGCATTTCTTCATTTAGTATTTTACTGTTTGGAGTTGAGAAGCAGTTCTGCTTGCAACTCAACAAGTCCCTGAATTTGTAAACTCTCTTTATTTTCTTTAAAAATCTGTTTTTCTGATTTTTTTGTCCTCTGATACTTGCCAAATATAATCAATAACAATTGCCATGTACCATTCATATTCTTTTCTTCTCCTAGAACTATATGAGTTGCCTTCTAAGAAAAGGTGAGAATATTACCAAAAGTTTGAAACTGCATGATGTGGATTATCCTTTCAGGCTCTTCTATCAGTTATCTTCCTGCTTGTCACCTACTCTTTGAATCAATTTCATATATTTTAGCTCTGTTACCACAGCAATATCTAGTATCAATTTCTGTATCAATCAAAAAAGGAAAGTATAAGCTCACACACAAATAAATAACTGAAAGACGAATTGTGTTCAGGCCAGTTTATGTTCCTGATCGGCTTAGCTCCACCTAAACCCTGGGTCAGGGAGTCAGCCATTTGCCTTACTTCTCAGAGCAGCCACAGTGATGGTTTCACTGTTGCCACAGGCTTCACTATGCACTCCCATCACCACTGCATTTCCTTCCTCTTCTAAGATTTCAAATTTTCTTACCATCCCAAGAGTGAGAGAAGGGCTTCAGCATGAATTCTATTGCACTCTTGTGGTATGAGGTGAAACAGGTCTTGCTTTTCAATGTTACCCATCGTAACCCAACTGGACTTATGAAAGTGCTAGGTTCCCCTACCTAAAGAGGCCAATTAAAATGCAGCAGAGTAGGAAACACCTCATGTAATGATCTTTGATCAAAGAAAGACAAGAGACCAGAAAGGGCACACTCATAAATTACTTTTCCTTTCTTTCTTGACAACTTTGAGATGCAGTATCATATAGCCTCCCTGAAGATATTCTATAAGACTAGGCAGTCAACTTTATTTCCTATGAACCAGAGCAGATTAGTAACATCCTACTTTATACACACTTTCCCTGTTTCACTGTCTCACTTCATGTTACCCTCACTTTTGATTCCCTGCTATTGCACTGCCTCTCTCAATACAGTCTGCCAGATAGCTTTGCTTTGGGAATTTTTTTTTTTAAGAACTCAGCCTCAGAAAGCTAGTATTAGGTGGTGGGCATAGAGGAAAGACCTTCAGGAAAAAATCTGGAGTTGGATTTCTCACTAAAAAAGAAATTTAGAGTGAGATTTCTCACTCTAAAAGAAATAAATACTCAACTGTTTTGGGTGATAAATAGGGTGATAAAAATTCCTGTAATGTAATAGTAACACCATTATTACAATTTTAGAAGTAATTAATAGGATTTAAGCATATTTGACTATTTTGTTCATCATTATAATTTTAGTTTCTTTTTGACCTATATTACAATTATTTTCTTATTTCTCTGTCACTTATATTTTCATATCTGTTTATGAATGTTGTTGCTCACTTTTTTATGACAGAAGTACATTCTTTTTAAATGCCACAAGCAATGTTGAAATATTAGAATATCTACAGGTAAGATCTTATTTAATCATATTCTTAGAAAGAATGTTAGTTGTTAACAGACCCACTACAAAAAAAATCTACTGAATTTTGTTTTAAATTAATCATTATCGTTAGGTTGCTTTTCCAGCTGCCAATTGAATTTTTTTTTTTTTTAACCCAAATCTGACTGATTTACCTCATGCAGACAGGCAGGTAGCATATTGATCTAGAATTTGCTGATACTTAGTTCTCATGCCTATGTTCTTAATTTACTTATTTATTTTTGTAGAGGTGGAGTCTTGCTATGTTGTTCAGGCTGATCCTGAGCTCTGGATCTCGTGCAATCCTCCCACCTTGGCTTCTCAAACTGCTGGGATTACAGGTGGGAGCCACTATGCCTGGCCCACATACCCATGTTTTAAATCAGGTCAAATTCACTTAGGAATCAAAAAAAAAGTAGGAATGTTTTAGGAAGCAGCAGAAATTAACACTCTGATTTTAAATGGCTTAAGCAAGTAGGAGTTATTTATCTCACATGATAAGTCTGGAGATAAGCATTTAATGGTATTGGTTTGCCTTTCCAGGTTCATCACAGTTCTCTGTTGTGTCATTCTTAGCATCTTGACTTGGATTCACGTGTTTATTAGTTTGCTATAACTGCTATAACCAAGTATCAGAGACTGAGTGACTTAAACAACTGAAATGTATTTCTTCACAGTTCTGGAGGCCAGAAGTCAATATAAAGGTGCTGGCATGGTTGATTTTTTTTCTGAGGCCTCTCTATTTGGCTTGTAGATGACCATCTTCTCTCTGTATCTTCATATGATCTTGCCTCTGCACATCTGTGTGTGTGTCTAAATCTCCTCTTCTTATAAGAGCACCTGTCATATAGGATTAGGGCTCATAATGTCATTTTAACTTAATTGCCTGTCAAAAAAATTCTGCCTTCAAATACAGTCACATTTCTAGGGTTTAGCACTTTAACATATGAATGCAGGGGGGCATTTCAGTCCATAATACTGTGGTAATCACTTTTGGATCTTAAGATGATTGCTGCAGCTCTACAATCCACATCTATTACTAAAACAAAAAGAAGAGAGAAAGAAATTGAGACAGGAGAGTTCCCTGATCACTTCGCAGGACGTGCGACAGGGACGTTGCTCATCTGTTTGGCCACCACGCATGCTCAGGCCCCTTACGGGACGAGGAGCATGCTGACAGGCAGGTGCAACAACACAGGCGAGTGCCTTGGGGCTCCAGCACCAAGGTAGAATCTAAGGGTGGGTGCTTGTGACTCCGCAAGCCCAAGTGGGTGTGTGTTACAGTGTGCTCTTTTGGCTTTGCCATCCGAAGACAACTTAAGAGTGTAACCAGCTCAGTGCCCTCTTGGGACCCAGGTACTTGTCTGGCATCCAGGAAGAGTCAAGTTGCACACAGACTTGAAGGATGAATGTGGGGGTTTTATTGAGTGATGGAAGTGGCTCTCAGCAGGATGGATGGGGAGCTGGAAGGGGGCTGGAGTGAGAAGATGATTTTTCTCCTGGAATTTGGCCATCCAGCAGCCAATCTCCTCTTGGACCGTCCCCAGCCCAATTCCTCTCAACTTTCAGATGCTCCTTCTCTTCTCCTCTTCTCTGCCTTGCCATTCTGGATTCTTCTGCTCTTCTGTTCATCTCCTTTTAGAGTTGGGGGTTTGCGGTTTATATGGGTACAGGATGGGAGGGCATGGGAGACCAAAAGGCAACTTTTGGTTGCAAAAACAGGAATGCCTTTTCTCATTTAAGGTTGTGGGTTTCCAGGCTTGAGGGTGGAGGCTTTGCCAGAAAACCACACTCTTCTACCCAGTATTTCCATTTCCTGTTCATATCAAAATGAAACTTGTAATTTTTATTCCCTATTAAAAATAAAACAAAAACTTCCAATACCATCATCCCTCTTTCATGTAGCTGATCAATGTATCTTTGATTAGAACTATGTCACATGGTCATTTCTGACTGTAAGAGAGGCAGGGCACGTGATAAGATATTTTAGTATCTATAATAAAGAGGACATGACAAAGGATGATTAAAAACGGGTTTCAGGCCACTTGATTTACAGAACCTGTTCCAGAGAATTTCATAGAATGTTTAACAAATGTGTATTTATTGATCTACTAAAAACAAAAGTCACTATGCCAAACACTCAAGACATGAGTAAACTGAAGATATGTGATCAGTACAAACAAAAGACACTAAGCCAAGCACTCAAGATATGTGAGACCCTGCCTTTACAGAATTTACAGTAGTTTGTGGAAGACAGACAATTAAATAGGCAATTATACTACTGCATGACAATTGAAAAGATGGGGGCAGCAGTGTGTACTAGAGAAACTCACAGAAGAGGCAGCAAACCTAGTCCTAGAAAACCATTAAAGGCTCCACAAAGAAAGTGACATCCATGTTTTTTCCATCTTTACTATGCATGTAATTTAATACGTACTTCACAGAGGTATTTTAGGCAATAAGTAAACTGATATGCCAGAAATCAACAAGCACAGTACTTGGCACAAAATAATTAAAAAGTATGTGTCCACTATTCATAATTGTTTTTGTTTATTCACTATATCATAATAGTAAACCCTTTCATTTTTCTTAAAATACATTAGACATTATTTGAAAGGTTTCATTTTATTCATTTATTCCTCACAATAATTAAAGGAGGTAGATATTATTATTGTTCTCATTCTGCAGAGGAAGAAATGCAGACATTGAAAAATTAAGTGATTTGTTCAAGGTCATGTAGCTATTAAAAGGCAAAGCCGAGATTTGAATTCTGCCAGACCAGCTCTCAAGTTCATCCTCTTAACTACCTGCTATCAGGCCTCTCCTCATTAAATTTGGCCTCCAATATTTATTTCAAGTGGTGTTAAGAATGTATTCAGTCTAAAACGATCATTTTCCTAATGTCTGAGTTTCTGTCTGTGGCAATGACCTGCTACTGTGCTGCTTAAAAAAAAAAAATGTAAATACTTCCCAGGAAGAACATGGAATAATCATTTTATACTGAAAATGGAGGAAGTTCTATAAATTCTATCAGTACATGAAATGCCTCGGTTTTTCAATGGCTGTTCATTTTCTCTACTTATCTTTTCTCTTCCTCTGAGATATGTCATAAACTGAATATTGTTAATTTGGCTCTCAGACAACTAAAATAACAGATTTTAGAAAGTTTTTTTTTTCTGGGCAATAAAATATGAAGATTTGTTTTTATGTAGCAACTTCTTTCTTATCTTGTCTTTTTGTTTATATTTATTGTTTTGTTTTCATGTTTTCATTAGAAAACATGCTAAGCTTAGCTCAATAAAAAGAAACTGTTTTCTACTTAGTGCTTTGTTATAAAATATAATTGAAAAATATATTCATTAACTGTAATATGGCTTTTACTTTAATTTTTCAATGACATACATTTCAGAGTTATGAAACCCTCAATTTTACTTCAGTTTATTTTGGTTGAAAGAAGAGTCTGCCAAGGTATCATATGCAAAAATCAGATTTGAAGAATACATTGGAGAATTAGAGAAAAAAGAAAGAGACTTTGTCCTTGGTCTTCATGTCGAGTGTCACCTACTAAATGTCTATGTACCATTGCCAATTATTCAAAATCAAATTCTGTGCTTTGCAAAGTCAGCAAGTCCACAGACCTGAAAGTGCTGGTTATTTTTATGCAGATACATATCAAGTATTAAAAATTGTGTTTCAAATAACTGTGGATTTTTCTTTGTGGGCAAAGATAGCATTAGCAAGTTTTTAACCCTACGTTTTAAAACTTGTTCTCGTTTAATACTATTATTTTAACAGTTCTCTCATGTAGATATTTTGTAAAGCTATATTTTATGTTTTATTTCTGGTTGGTTTACAAGGTTTTCTTGGCTCCCTCATCATGTATACTAATTGGAGTTTTGTAGAAGGAATGAAATACAAAAAAATTATGTCAAGAATTATCAAGGTTCTTGATAATTTCCAAGGATGTGCCCCTTTATTTTATTTGTTATGATGCTATTATTTCCATTTTACCTTGACACAGCAGTAGGTGATTCCTATGTTGTCTGTGATAACGTATGATTTCTATTAAAATTGCAATCGATTCTGAATAATAACTACATTTTGATATAGGCCTTCTCAGCTTTCTCTTGGCAATGCCTATTTATATTTTATACTCTATATAGACTTAGCATTTGGAGCCAATTGAGTTTTGTTAAATTTCAATTTTCCCAATATGGTGATGACGTAAATTAACTAATCTTGATATGTTCCAGCTTTGTCATTAAGGCCCGACAATCAAAACCTTTATTGTGTTTATAACGGTTGCAAAATTCTAGCTCTATAAAAGTCTAGCGATGCAACTTTGGGGTCTCATGGTTACTCTAAGCCTTAGCTTTCCCATTTCTAAAACGATAATGGCTGTCCTCAGTGTGGTTGTCGCTGGATGACTGTGAGGGTCAAATGAAATTAGGTAAGACTTGTCTTCTTAAAATGCAGAACAAGGAGTCTCAGGAAGAAAAGGTGGTAACATGGAGATGCAGAGTTCTTAGGAAAATATGGTGCATCTTCCAACAGCAATAATTTTACCAAAAGATTTTGGGGAGGAAAATAAAATAATTTTATATTAAAATCAGATATATCATTTTATGCCATTTTCATAATTGTAAATGTGTTATGGCTTGGAATCCAAGATTTAAGATAAAATACTCAAAAGCAATAGTGAGAAAGGGTCTCTTCTAGGACTGAAACTCCCTTTTGTCTTTCTCTTTCTCTCAATCCCCTACCCTCCCATTAAGCTTGTATGTTTATTTTTCTCTACTGCTAAGGTGACTTGACTGGAGAAATAAGCATACAAATGTGCTAAAATATGCATAAAGTGGCATTTAAATATGGCATATTAATATCACCTTTGGTCTTTTAGAAATTGTGTGCAATATCTTGAAAATTCCTTCATCTAATTCAAGTTGCCATCTTCTCTTTTGTGGATCACTGCAACTGCCTTGCAACTGACCTACTGTGTCTATTCTGGTCTCTTTCAATCCTCAACTGAAATAATGTTTTTGAAATTTTAATACAACTGTGGCACCTTACGCCACTTAAAACCTAGCTGTGACTTCCCTTTTTTTTTTTTTGAATAAGAACAAAAGTTTCAACATGTTTTCTTAAGCTCTACACAGCCAATTGCCCACTGCTTTCCAAACTCTCCCTCTTCTGATTTCTCGCATTTTCTTCTGGCTCCGAATAATGTTCCAGCTCCATCACGTGGCTTTTGCACATACTGTCCTCTCACTGAAATAGTCTTCCCTCCTCTTTTCATATAGTGGCCTCTCCTTTTGCTTGAGATCTTTCATTAAAAAGTAAACTTCTTAGATTAATCTTTCCCTGCCCATTTAGGTCAGTTGAAACCCCATTATTAGCCCCCTAAACTTCCTAATCTTTCCCTGCCCTCTCAGGTTAGATAAAACCCCATTATATGAGCCCATAACACCTCATACTGTCTCTTTACAGCACTTACTACAATTGTAACCAAATACTATTTGTGCAACTGTTTAATTAGGTTGTTTCTTTATTACATCCCTATTTATGCTCCATCACTCTATCTGGTTTTATAGTAGCACACAATAAATCCTTCATATATATTTGATTAATGAAGGTGAGAGAATGCAACTGAACTTTGTATAACATTTGTCATCACTATCATTTTTCTAAACATTTTTTTAATGAGGACCTGGAAAGTAGAGTTGTGACATTCTTTCCTGCTAATAATGTTACTGGAAAAGAGTTAACTGCAAAAATGAATACCTCTTTAATTCAGGCTGCTTTATAGAAAACTACGGTCCTTAATTGCCATCATGCCCCAAACAAAGATTATGACAAGTAGGACTCAAATTCTATTGCACTGTCTATATTGCCTAAACTTTGATTTGTTTTGTTTTGATTGGTTCAGTTTGAGAGGGCTTTTGTTAAGGAGTACAGTTCAGTTTTGGATATCATTCTCTTGACAGTCGTCTTAATAGATCCCCTGGTTCTCTCAAGTCTTAAATGTTGGTATGCAGTCATCCATTGAGTGTTGAATGATCTCACTTCAACTAGACCAGCGAGCACATAATGCTCGCTGACGAGCGTTATGACGATTTGACATGAATTCCATACTGAGACCAAATAAGTCAGTTCACAATGGTGATCGAAACTGGTGCTTATGCCTAGGTTTTAGATGATCTCCAAATTGAGAGGTTGACCAAAAGGAACAAATTGTTAAACTAAATTAAATTTGCCCTGAGGAAGACTCTGTACTCAAGTCCTTGTGTAACAAACTTCATCCTAACTTAGTACATGAACTAACTGAAAGCTGAATTTAGGATTATACTCTTGTAACAAATTGACTGAGGCTCAGTCAATTGCAACATTTGAACTTCAGTCAATCACAGGTGGCTGACTGATTTAAATATGGCAAAACATAGAGCTATAACTAATTAAACTGTCTCTGTACTTCACGTCCATTTTTTGTCCATGAATGCTGTCTGGCCACACTGCAGGCCAGAGTTCTTAGAATGGGTTCTGGTTCTGAGTGTTGCCTGATTCTCGAATCTTTCTTTGTTCAACTAAATTCCGTTAAATTTAACTCATGTAAGGTTATCCCTTTTAACAGCATTTAATACCAGGTGAGTAATTACCTATTTTAGTTAAGTTAGACGGAGATATTTGAGAAGCCTGATTGTCAAAGTGATAATTTAATTATGTAACTATTAAACATCTATTATAGGCAAGAAAAAGTGATAGGCATTGTGAGGAAAACAAAATCAATAAGCAAGCATCTCTTTCCTTAGGAAAGTTAGGATTCTGTTAGGATCCAGTATTATGAGCTGAATTGCATCTCCTCTCCTCCCTCAAATCTTTACGTCGAGTTTCTAACCCCTGGTATCTGAGAATGTGACTATATTTGGAGATAGGGCCTTTACAGTGGTAAATAAGATAAAATGAGGTCATATGGGTGTGCCCTAATCCAGTATGACTGGTAACCTTAGAAGAAAAGATTAGGATACAGAAGAAAAGATTAGGATACAGAAGGACCTTAGAAGAAAAGAAAAGGGAAGATCATGTAAAGACACAAGAAGAAAATTGTCATCTACAAGCCCAGGAGAGAGGCCTGGAATAGATAGAGGCCTGGAACAGATATATCCTCACAACCCTCAGAGGAAACTGACCCTGCTGACACCTGATCATGTACTTCCCAGCCTTCAGAACTGTGAGGAAATACATTTCTGTTACTTAAGCCACCTAATCTGTGGTATTTTGTTATGGCAGCTCTCAAAAACTACCGCACATACCATGTCTAGGACTATACTCAAATCTGTATGATTCAAAGCTTTTACTAAATGATATGTTCTGTTGGTTTCTTTGCAAATTTATCACACTAACTGCAAGGCTACTTATTCTGCAGACCAAATACCCTATAATAGAGGATAAGCAATTCTGTGGAAAAATTTGAGCAATACTGATGTCAACTATTTTTGTTTTGCCTTTTTTACTCTTGCCTGATAGTCAAAATAGTGCCTTACTAGGAAGTAGTACAGGAAAAGCAGTTGCGATTACTTAACGTGTATTAGAGGTACTATTACTTAAGGTAATTAGAGGTGCTTAAAACTCACAAAAGAGTATGTAATCTCCAATCTCACTTATATTTTTTAAATTTTTGGTGAATAGACAAATGCTTTCATAAATGTTTATAATATCACATATTCTTATTTGTGTACATTATAAAAATTTAGCTAGAAATAGCTAAGATTAAAAATACTTGGATGGCTTCATTCTGATAAAAGTAATCAGTACTCAAAGAAAGAATTTATAGTATTCAAAGAGAAAACTATATTACTCAAATTTAGGATCATTTTTTCTTTTTTCTTTTAAACTCATTAAACACCTTCCATGTAATACACAATGCACAGTTACATTTCAGGAGACTTTCTTTTAATAGAAAATATTACTAATCAGTGCACCTAATATCAGAGTAAAGATGCTAAATCCTCAGTCTGTGATATCTTAGTGTGACTGATGCTAATCCTGCAGACTGCATTACCTCACACCTATATTAAAAAAAAGTCATCACCTTGCAAATCATTTTTTAAATTTACAACACATAGAGGGGGCATCAGGAGATGGACTGCCACCTTTCACAGGCTCCACAGAGGATATAGGCTACCAATTACATTCTAGCCCACAGCACTGTGGATAGCAGACAATAGGATGCAAAGTAGTTCATCTCTGCCAGCAGACACCACCACTCAGCAGATCCTGGTGAAGTTGCCATTTTATGGATAACGTTTCCCCAAATAGCTGCAGCTTAACATTTTCTGAAGCCAAGCCCACTGTGTATCTATTTCAATATATGACATTCTCAACTGAGGATCTAACCAATAAAACCTAAACCAACTGGCATTATATTAGGAGCCATATATCAGAAGCATAACTAACTGCTCTTCCCATTCTGAAAATGAACAAATGAAAACACATGACTACAAGGTTGGCTAGCTAAGTAAATTCTATGGATTTTGAAACTATTACTGTCTTATTCATTCCTGTAATTACATTTTCAGAGTTTATGTGCCAGAAACCTTGAAAAGCCTCTTAATGACTAACCCCTGTTAACTAGGTCTTTTGAACTGAATGTACTGAATGTACCGTTGTACCATGGCTGGCCCCAAATAAGACCCAAGGTCTTCATGGTTTACTTGGAGGGTGAAACTGATAAATCACTTGTCCTGATTCCTCAAAGATCCTCCTTTCACGTTCTGCAGTGAATGTGATATGGTACATTTTCATTAGGGGAAAGCACAGAGCTCCAGGCAGCATACTCTACCGAGATGCTGTGAAAAAAATCAGGTAGCATACATATTAGAGCATACATTAAGAGAACACAGCTAGAATAAGTATCTTTTCCTATAAATCAAAAGATTGGAAACTACAAAAGCTACCTTAATTTTTTACCTTTAGAAAATGCAAACTATATGTGTAACCAAAGGAGATGTAAAGGTAACCAGTCAAAACAATGTAACAGTTACTTCTTTTACAAATTTAGACCCATTTTTTGAATTAATCCCCAACAGCATTGTATTTACTTTAAAAGTATTTCCCTTGTTAGACCTTCCTCCCCACCCTTTGTACAACATGAATGCACAGGTGTTTCCAACCATACCGTTTACCCTTTTGACAGCTGCTCAAACTGTTCTGAGGACTTTATAAGAACGTTTAGAAAGGCATGAAAAATCCTGATCACTAAGCATAAAAAAGAAAGCATGCATAATACGGGAAAAGGTTATGAATTTTTATTACCCACTTATCTGAGCTCCACTTTTTAAACGTATGTAATGAGTCAGCATGGCTTTGTAGAAGGAGCACAAGACCAGGAGGCATTAGGGTTACATATTTCTCTGCCAGCTCTTACACAAGCCAGCTTTGTGTTCTTACACCAGCACACAGCACCTCAGAATTGGCATTAATGATCTTTCATATTCTGTCTAGATATAACACTTCATGGTTTTGTTTTGCAGGTTTTTCCCACAGCATATTTTCTGTCTATCTTGTATCCCACTTTTTAGGAAATGCTTATCAGGTAGAACAAACTTTATTTTATTTTTACTTAGCAGTGCCAATTTTCAAAATCTACTGATGTGCTGGGGAATTTGGAAATCTGTGATTAAAAAAAGAGACTTGACTGCTGACAAAAATATTTCCAAAATTGTATTATGTTGTGTGATTTAAAAAGTGCCAAATTGAGACAGTTATTTAAACATAACAAGTTGATACTTAGTGGGTAGAACAACTGTTTATAAATTTAATGAGCTTATCATGGAGCAAAGAGGAAGGATTTACACAGTATATACAGAGAGGTCAGAGACTGAACAGATTAATTTAAGGAATGATAACACATTAAGAGAAAATTATTTTTTAGAGCTTATTGGTTTATCCGCTTAAAAAAGTAAATCTCTTACTATCTTTTCTCTTGCTGTTTTCTAAAAATATTGTACTGTGACTTGTATATATTGATAGGATAAAAGGAGTAGAATATTTTATGTTTTATCTATAGTACTTACTACATTAAACATTCTAATTCTCATATCTCTACCTACTAAATTCTTCTCTTACAGAAAAGAGACAAACAACAGTAAAAAATTATTTGAATAACTAAAGAAACAGGTTGCACATGCACTAGAATTTAGGGGGTTATTTTTATTTTCATTTCATTTATTATTTTTCTCTTTAGTTTTCCCTGCTTAATTATATTTTTTGAGATATGAATTCAAATAATTATCTTCAGATTTTTTTTTTTTTTTGGAGACAGAGTCTCGCTCTGCCGCCCAGGCTGGAGTGCAGTGGCCGGATCTCAGCTCACTGCAAGCTCCGCCTCCTGGGTTTACACCATTCTCCTGCCTCAGCCTCCCGAGTAGCTGGGACTACAGGCGCCCGCCACCTCGCCTGGCTAGTTTTTGTATTTTTTAGTAGAGACGGGGTTTCACCGTGTTAGCCAGGATGGTCTCGATCTCCTGACCTCGTGATCCGCCCGTCTCGGCCTCCCAAAGTGCTGGGATTACAGGCTTGAGCCACTGTGCCCGGCCAATTTTTATATTTTCAGTTGCATTATTATGAAGAGGTAAATACAATATATTCTTATTTTAGGGCTCCAAATAAAATAGATATAAACAAAATGAGACATTTGAGACAAATGAGACATTGAGACTTTCATGATTAAGAATTTGTGAACAAACAATGACAGCTTAAGAAATATTTTTGTTTTAAACTTTAGTAATTCTCTATTTTGAAAAGTCTCAAAATACCTATTTTAAGTCACATTACACCTATCAGGAGACAATAATAATAATTAAGAATAATGGGCATTATATAAAAAAAAGTCCAAATGTTTGCCAACCCAAAATATCCCAGACCTGCATTGAAAATTGGTGATTACCAGGTAACTGAGTAAGTTACTTTACTTTTTAGAGGTGGCTACATAAATTCCAAGTATAGATTTAGAGTTGCAGTGTCACCTTTTCTTAAAACTCAATTTAATGTGTCTGACAGACAAAAACTACATGGACAGTGTTGATCTTCACTGTATGTACCTACTGGCTAGCACAGTGATTGATGCACAGAGGGCAATCAATACATATTTTCCAATGGCTGACTAAGTATAAAGCAGGGAAATCTATCAGTCTTTATCTTTTTTCAAGTCTTGATAATTCAGGACAGAACTTCTTAACCTGATTTACAGATATATCAATACATAGATCCCTTCAATGCTGCCTTAGAGGGCCTAGGATGGATACAGCACCCAACTTGGTTACTTTGAGACACAAGTAGCATTATTCATTTACCTCATATATGCCTGTTACTACTTACTATGTGCATTGTGACTTTAAAGAGTCAGAGAGTTCTACATTAGTGCATGTATGGCATAAAGGAAGCAAAACCCAGCAAACATTTACCGAACACATACTACAATTTATGACAGAGACAGAGTCTTGCTGTTTTAATTTTGCTTGTTCATTTGACTCCTGAATGTGGAAGATAAGTTTCCCAAAAACATCACTAGAAATGTCTTTGCAAAACCAAAGTAGGTTAAAAAAACTCTACATCTTGTGATCTGCAAGTGTTAGTTTAACTTTTAAAGACTTCAGATATTAAGATAATAATATAACATGAAAGTCTAAAAAAAAAATCTTGTTTCCCCTTTTTACAAAAGTCTAAACTTAGCCTAGGAGAGTCAAGAGTGTTATCTATTCAGATGGAGAACCTGTTATTTGAATCATTCTCTGATACTCATTCTTTAATATATATTTCAAATTTTAAGCAATACAAATCTCAACGACTGTTGGAAATTAAGGAGCAATCTGACAGGACTGTTCTAGTACTTAGAAAACAAAGAAAAATATGTTCTTCACTACCAGAAAATTCACAAGACAGAAAAAGAGAAATACACATAGACAAACAGACAACTAAAAGTGAAAAGGACTTTGGAACTCCCATAGCTCCTCTGTGAAATCTCTTGGGTGAATGTCAAGTGTACCTCCTATGTTTATGTATGTGTATCATGTAAGTGTTGGGTCTCTCTCTTTCTCTCAGCACACACACACACACACACACCCCCCACATACATTCCCAGCTCTCCTGTGGTGGGGACAATTACTATCTATTTATGTGTTGACAGGAATACAAAGAAATATTATACTTCCTGGTTTTTCTTGAAATTAGACCTAACCAAGTGTCTTGTTTGAGTGACAGCAAATATAATGTGTAATTTTTCTCTGTAGAAAGGTTTAATTGCCAGGGCTTAGGTCTCCAGAAATTTCTTTTCTAGCATCAATAATAACAGCACAAATTAATGAGAAGGCACTCTTAGATCAAAGCAGCCTGGAATGCTGAGCCACCTCATGGAGAAAAGTTGACCTGAAGAGACTAAGTGTACTGAACATTCAAAGAGTGATAAATATGATAAACAAGACATTTTTTGTGTCTTTGTCACATAAGTGCTCATTTTTTGTTACTGCAACACAATCTGGTCCATTCTATCTAAAATATCTTTTAAGGATAGATAGTAATCCTTAAGATAATTGAATTTTAACTTAGAAGTATGTAGCAAAACTGTCTCATAATTTTCAATGTTAATTTCATCTCCAAATGAAAAAATACATAATTTTATTTAGAAAAGTTCAGTTATTTTTTATTTCATTGTTAATATCACCTCCTGGCTCCACCTCCTTGCATTTTCAATTTATTTCTTCTTAGGTACATGTAGAATAAGATAATTGAACATTTTAATTTTGTATTTTGTCTCAGCTATAAAGGCCATTACTTCACCCCTAACAAGAGAATGCTATGATCCTAAATTTATATTTAATGGTAATATAAGCAGAAATAATTGTTCATTTGTTTAAATTGCATGTATAAATTTGACAGAATTAGATAAATTCTGTAAACTAATTTCCTCCCCCCTCAGTAGGGAGGCCATCATTTAAATTCAAATTCAGGAAATGTAGAGTTCCTATGAGATACTACATAAGACAATCATTCCTAAGATACATAGGCATCAGATTCTCCAATGGCAAGATGAAAGAAAATATATTAAAGGCAGCTAGAGAAAAGGGGCAGGTCACCTAAAAAGGGAACCCCATCAGGTTAACAATGGACCTTTCAGCAGAAAACCTACAAGCCAGAAGAGATTGGGGCCTATGTTCAGCATTCTTAAAAAAAAAAAGAAATAAAGAAAAAAGAAATTCCAACAAAGAATTTCATATCCAGTCAAACTAAGCTTCATAAGCAAAGGGGAAATAAAATCTTTTTAACACAGGCAAATGCTAAGAGAATTTGTTACCAGACCTACCTTACAAGAGGTCCTGAAAGGAGTGCTAAATATGGAAAGGAAAGACCCTTACTGACCACCACAAAAACACACTTAAGTATAAAGACCATTAACACTATAGAGAAACCACACAAACAAATCTATCTAATAACCAGTTAACAATATGATGACAGGATCAAACCCACACATATCAATATTAACCTTGAATTTAAATGGACTGCATGCCTCAATTAAAAGACACAGAATGGCAAGTTGCATAAAGAAGCAAGACCCAACTGTATGTTGCCTTCAAGAGATCCATCTCACATGTAATTACATCCATGAGCTCAAAGTAAAGGGATGAAGAAAAATTTGCTAAGCAAATGGAAAACAGGAAAAAGCAGGAATTGCTATTCTAAATTCAGAAAAAAAAGCAAACTTTAAATGAACAATGGTCAAAAAAGAAAAAGAAGGACATTGCATAATGGTAAAGGTCTAACTATACTAAATATATATGCACCAACACATGAGTACACAGATTCATAAAGCAAGTTCTTAGAGACCTGCAAAGAGACTTCGATAACTATAGCAGGAGACTGCAGCACCTCACTGAGAGTATTAGACAGATCATTGAGGCAAAGTTATTTGGAACTTAACTCAATACTTGACCGAACGAGCCTAATAGGCATCTATAGAACACTCCACCCATAAACAAGGGAATATATTCTACTCTTCTGCACAATGCACATACTAAATCAACCACACAATCATTCATAAAACAATACTCATCAAATTTAAAAAATCTGAAATAGTACCAACCACATCTTGGACCACACTGCAGTAAAAACAGAAATTAATATGAAGACAATCACTCAAAACCACACAATTACACAGAAGTTAAAAAAAATCTGCTCTTGAATGACTTTTGGGTAAACAATGAAATTAAGGCAGATACCAAGAAATTATTTGAAACAGAGGAAAACAAAGCTGCAACATACCAGAATCTCTGGGACACAGCTGAAGCAGTGTTAAGAGGGAAATTTACAGTGCCAAATGCCCACATCAAAAACTTAGTAAGATTTAAAATTAACAATCCAACATCACACCTAGGGGGACAACACAAATAAGAACAAACCATCCCCAAAGCAAGCAGAAGGCAAGAAATAACAAAAAGGAGAGCTGAACTGAAGAAAATTGAGATGTGAAAGCCATACAAAAGATCAACAAGTCTAGGCTTTGATTTTTTAAACTAATAAATGAGATAGATCACTAGCTAGATTAATAAAGATAAAAAGAGAGAAAATCCAAATAAACACAATCAGAAATGACAAAGGAGACATTACCAATGACAAATAGAAATACGAAAAACCATCAGAGACCACAGAGAACACCTCTATCCACACAAACTAGAAAACTGAGACAAAAATAAATAAAATTCTGGAAACATACAATCCTCTAAGATAGAAATAGAAAGATATTGAATCCATGAACAGATCAATAATGAGTTCTGAAATTGAGTCAGTAATGAAAATTCTATCAACCAGAAAAAGCCCAGGACCAGATAGATTCACAGCTGAATCCTACCAGATGTATAAAGAAGAACTGGCATGATTCTTACTGAAACTATGCAAAAAGATTTAGGTGAAGGACTTCCTTCCTAACTCCTTCTATGAGACCATATCCCCCAATACCAAAACCTGATGGAGACTCAACAAGAAAAGAAAAGTTTTCCTTGATGAACACAGATGCAAAAATCCTCAACAAAATACTAGCAACCCAAATGTTGCAGTACAACAAAAAGCAAATCCACCACAATCTAGTAGGCTTTGTCTATGGGATGCAAGTTTGATTCATCCTACAGAAATCAATAAATGTCATTAATCTCATAAACAGAGCTAAAAGAAGAAAAACCTATGTGATCCTCTCAATAGATGAAGAAAAGGCTTTTGATGAAATTCAACAGTCCCTTCATGTTAAAAAACCTCAACTAACTGGCATTGAAGAAACATACTTCAAAGTAATAATAGCCATCTATGACAAATCCATAGCCAACATCATACTGAATGGGCAAAAGCTGTAAGCATTCCCCTTTACAACTGGAACAAGACAAGGATGCCCACTCTCACCAGTCCTAGTCAACATAGTACTGGAAGTCCTACCTAGAGCAATCAGACAAAAGAAAGAAATAAAAGTTATTCAAATAGGAAGAGATGAAGTCAAACTATCTTCCTTTTCGCGTCATATGATTCGATACCTGCAAAACCACAGTTTCTGCCCCAAAGCTCCTTAATCTGATAAACAACTTAAGCAATGCTTCAGGATTCAAAATTAATTTACAAAAATCACTAGCATTTCTATACACTAGCAACATCCAAGCTAGGAGCCAAATTAGGAACTCAATCCCATTCCCAATAGTCACAAAAAGAATAAAATACCTAGGAATGCATCTAACCAGGACGGCAAGATATTTCTACAATGAGACTTTAAAAAATTCTGCTGAAAGAAATCAGAAATGACACAAACAAATGGAAAAACATTCATTTCATGTTCATGGATAGGAAGAATCAATTGTTAAAATGGTCATACTGCTCAAAACAGTCTACAGTCAATGCTACTGCCATCAAATTACCAATGACATTTTTAATAAAATTAGAAAAACTATTTAAAAATTAATGTGGAACCAATAAAAAGTCTAAATAGCCAAAGCAACCCTAAGCCAAAAGAATAATGATGGAAGCATCATGATACCTGACTTTGAACTATACTACAAGGCTACAGTAACCCATACAGCATGGTACTTGTACAAAAACAGACATTAGTCAAAGGGAAGATAATAGAGAATCCAGAAATAATGCTGCACACCTACAAACATCTGATCTTCAACAAACTCAGCAAAAACAAGCAATGGAGAAAAGACTACTTATTCAATAAATAGTGCTGGAATAACTGGATAGTCATATGCAGAAGATTGAAACTGGACCTCTCCCTTACACAGTATAAAAAATCAACTCAAGATGAATTAAAAGCTTAACATAAAACTATAACAATCCTGGAAGGTAACCTAGGAAATAACATTCTAGGTCTATGACCTGGCAAAGATTTCAGGACAGAGATGCTAAAGGCAATTGCAACAAAAACAAAAATGGATAAATAAGACCTAATTAAATTAAAGCCTTCTGCACAGCAAAAGAAACTATCAACAGAAAAAGAAACTATCAACTATTAATAGACAACCTACAGTATGGGAGAAAATATTTGTAAACTATGCAACTGACGAAGGTCTAATATCCAGCATCTGTAAGAAACTTAAATTAACAAGCTAAAAACAAACAGCCCCGTTAAAATGTGGGCAAGGAAATGAACAAACCTTTTCAGAAGAAGACATACACATGGCCAAGAAGTATGAAAAAATAGTTAACATCGGGGGCGGAGCAAGATGGCCGAATAGGAACAGCTGCAGTCTCCAACTCCCAGCGCGAAGGACACAGAAGACCGGTGATTTCTGCATTTT